>NC_134702.1:27842728-28155228 GCF_043290135.1 Rhipicephalus microplus
AAAAGCTTTAGATAGAATAGACAATCGCCAATTGTCGGAAGAAAGGGTATTAGGACACTGGCCGAGACCGTCCTCTGCACGCAAGGCATTGAGAGCGTTGTTGCGCTTTCTGCGGGCAAGTGGTCTTAGAGACAGACTGTAAACAGCGTCGTGGATCGTCTGATGACCTTCTCTCTTTTTTTACAACGTCTCTTTTCTCTCATCCTTTATCCCCCTTATCCCCTTCCCCAGTACAGGGTAGCCAGCCGGTCTGAGAACTGGCTAACCTTCCTCTCCTTCCTCATTTATTCCTCCTCCTCTTTACTCCAGAGGATGAGCAGCAATGACCACAAAGGCATTGAAGAGGTGCACAATGTGAAAGATGTGAGACTGTTTTGTAGCATTGAAGCTCGTGATGCTGACCTTGATCATCTCAGGGCTGAAATGCCTGTGATTGGTTACGTTGCTGGCTACTTTGCACTTGCTGCAATCAAAGTTCTCAATTGCAAGAGCTACTAAGAACACCTGACTAATGAGGCTGAAACAGAAGAGGACAGCCACTCCTTAATAACAAAAGTGGATCGAGGTTCCATCTGCTATTGTGATTACAGGATTTATTTATGCACAGGCTGTACTTAGAAATCTTATGACGCAAAGCAACTCTGTTCAGTTTCTTTATAGGCCAAACCAAAGAAATTTCGTTCAGTAACTGACACTCGACTCTGCCAATGCTTGAGGACAATGCCTACGAAAATGGACACGTATGATCTCCTCGTCTCATTGGTAGTTAACTGTGCAGCAAATATAATGGTGAATAATCTATGTTGGCTAATAAATGATCTCTTACGCATTGAAAAGAACATAAGGCCAATGAAAACAGAAAAGCCCAAATCTATCATGAAATTTAACTTTCCAGGCGATATGCTCCCCTATTCGAGTGAAAGTGGAATGCGGCCATTTTACTCCACAGTCCTGACTTCATTTCCTTCTCATACTTGTGTCACTTTTGCAGCGAGCCTTGTTTTTAGTTTGTTTATACTCGAATGATGGTACACAGTTTTTAAATTTCTCATTACGTGATCTTGGCATTTCAACATGTATGCATCTTCTGATTGAACTGTCTAAGTGCCTACTGTGGCATAGTTGGATGATCCATGTTTCCTTCCTTACAGCCATGTATGCTCTTGTGCATTCTCTGTAGAGTTATATTCTTGAATAATGCGATTTGTGTTTATGGATTTTCGTTCAAGCATGTTTCGTATGACATGCAGCCGTACATATATTTTTTGTCTCATTTATCTTGATATCGTGTTAACACCTTAGTGAAAAGTGTGTTTCATCTATTGTGACTCCTTGAGCTCTGTTGAATTTGAGCTGTGTTGAATCTACAATGTGATGTTTTGTGTGTTACTACTACTGTGATAACAGAGCAGTATATTTTCCGCTAATCTACTATGTAAATGGGAGAATTTCATGTTTTAAAGTATGAGCCACCGTTTCTAGCTGTTAAATGCATTTTGCTGTCTTTCTTTTACCTAATATTGAGCGTTTTGGCTATATAATGGGTGAGAATATTTAACCGGGGGTCTATTCTAATACCAGAAGAGAAGCGGAAGTAAGAACAGCATAACGAGTATCTGGCGTGAAAAAAAAACAAACTTGCAGGCATTGAATTTGGCTTTTTGGTGCGAGATAGCAGGTAATGATCGAATATCGCTGAAGGTGCTGTCCCTTCTGCCTTGAAAAAACCGTGATAGTAAGCAATGCTCCTGGTAATACACCGTTAACTTTTAGTCGCTCGTTATTGGGAAGGCACAGTGAATTAATTTTTTTTTAATGCAGGTACAACTTTATCCACTTATTGCTGAAAAGCAACGCACTCTGAAACTTTTCAAACGTCAAAAAATGTGACAGCATGCTGATCGAGGGAAGATGTCATCAAACCTTGTTCTTTCGTAGAAGCAAAAAGTCATTTTTAAGGACATGCATTTTATGTAACATCGCTTGATAGAACAGTTATGAATAGCAATATATCCCATTTCAAATTACTGCCCTTTTGGTCTTAAAATTCATTCGCAAAAAGTATTTGGTGTATTTTTCAGTCATAACGTCAATTTCAGAGGAGTTATCTCATTTTGAATGAATAGATTTTTGTCGTCTTATAATACTGAATTACTCAAGTGATTGATAGATGGTATGGCTACAAAATATATAAAAGATGCTTCTTAAATTTCTACGAAAGTTCCAAAGGCTTATCTGTTGGTTCTCGGATGTCAGGGTCCCAGAAGGAATCAAACCCAAGCATTCTGCATAAAAATTAAGCATTCTACCCCAGAGTCGTGCCAGGTCTCAGAACTACTTTTCAAATAGATGCTAGTGTTCGTGAAACGTCAATTGTGGTTGCAGGGCAGACTATCCATTTTAATAAACATTAGATATATACTCCTATGATATACAGCCGTCACGTTGGGTTAACGTCAATTGTAGTCAAGTGCCATGCGGTGAAGTTGATTTATGTAGCAGTGTTCAGGGCTACCATCTTTGAGAGGGCCGGCGCTTCATATCAGCTTATCGCTTCTGATGTTGCTAGTACTCACGTTCCTGTTGGCATCGTCACAAGAGTGCAAAGGGCTGGTTATATAAACATCTGCGACTCTTCAACATGTCTGCGCGTGCAACATTCATACACATATTTAGCCACATTTTATGGCGTGCCGATCAATAAGATATTTACAACCCTGTCACTTTCCCTCTGCAAGCTTTGCATAACGTCGATTCCCAAGGTATATATGCCGAGTTTTTCGTTCTTGGTATATATGATAAACTGAACGAATGGTAAGAAGAAACGAAACTACATCTCGTACAATGATACAAACACCTCGCTCAAGCTACTCAGAACGTTTCCAGGATACCACGAGATCGATAGGTTGGTCACACTCATTATATAGTACCGAGAGATGCGAATAGCTCGCAGCGTTTCTATTTGGCTTGATCGCTGTCAAATAACAAGAGGCATTGTCAGAGCATGTGCTCTGAAAAAGATACCTCACTTGAAGTGAATCTGGAGACGGAGCTCATAAATATTGAACTGAACCCGGGGCTGACAAGGGGTACTTATTAGTACTGTTCAGCCAAAATCCCATAATCAGACGTCGTCGATGTTTATTTTATGTTAGGAGTAATAACACGCTTTTTCTGCGTTACGGAATAGCTTCGGTTAGGTTACCATTATGGCCTGTTTCTAGTGCACTGAAGTGTGAAAGTCCATACTCCTAAATAAATGTGCGTGTTTAGAATAAATTGCGAACGCGTTTGAGCGCGGTATACGCACTCTACTACGGGATAGCCGATCGCTGTCTCGGTATACCCTGACGGACAATGGCAATGCTTCTGGCTTTCGATAGAGAGAGTTAACTTTTATTTGAGCAAGCGCACTGTGCTTCCAGGGCTTTATCAGCATTTCCGTATCGTATTGCACATGGTTTCCGGGACATCGCAGTACTTGCAGGTGTACTCAGTTGGTGAGATTCCGTGATGCAGAGTACCAGGAACGTATGTGTTAGTTCGCAGCTTCATGAGGGTTACTGTTTTTTCCCGAGTGAGGCTTGGATTTGGAACTTTTGTTTATAATTATAATATTTACGAAGTTTTATGTGCACTCATATACAAATAAAAGGGCCTGTTAAATATATATATATATATATATATATATATATATATATATATATATATATATATATATATATATATATATATATATATATATATATATATATTCAATGCATTCAACACACAGCAATCTACGGTACTACGGTATAGTAAAATCCACTCGCCACAAGGACGTCACCTTCGTGCACGAAAAGGCTCATGCCCCTCGCCCCAAACAACACAACAACCAAAATGTAAGTAACACAGAACTATAAGAAGTCATAGAAGCAGGGGCCAGCTCCACGGCGCACAATTATCTAGACTTAGAACTACACGTACTAGGCTTTGGTGGCCATAGAACGGCTTCTCTGTAACACGTTACCTTGTTGACAACGGCGCCATAATCCGCCTGTCCCCTGTGCGCTGTGAGAGGAACCGCTAGCTGACCGCACGTGGTTCTACATACGAGCTCATTTGTCAGAATAAACGTGGAAGCAGTCGAAGACGTGCCGATTCAACAATAGGCACCCCAGGCGCCGACTTGTCGCGAGCCCACCCGCTTCCGAGAACTACCTCACCAGACCGGAACGAAAGGTTCGCGGAAATCGCTGCGGTTTCGCAATGCGCGCCACCGATTTTGAAGGTGCGCAAACATTACGCGGCCGTGCCATAAGCCGAACCGATGTCAGGAGTCGCCGTGGTGCGCTGGGTCTCGGAAGAGGCCCATTGATGCGTCGGCTGCCAGTGCCGTGAGGAAATTCGGGGGCCGTCATAATCCCACCCGTCTTGTTGCCCACGTGACGGTTGGCTTCCTTTTCCTGAGTTAACAGGAAATCGAAACACTCGGCCGTCTCTGTGCTGCAGAACTACGCGGGATACCAAGCTGACGCCATACTGTCTAGTTCACACCAAATCTGGTTGGACACGCTTCGACTGAGTGCAACTAAAACAATGCTGCCTGCCAACGGCTGACATGCTTCGCCAAGTTTACGACGCAAAGTAAATGAAAGTAAACTAATTGCCGCGCAACCAATTCTAACAGCGGTCCTACAGGTATATTTAGGTTAGGCGCAATATACGAATCATTATGTTTCCTTGATGTGTATGTACGCCAAAAACCTCGATCTCTTTCATGCACCTACTATCTTGTCTTCTTTGGACACTACCGTTCTAGAAAGCCAACTACGGGCACGTGATTTTGGCCTCCATTACGCATATTGCTGCTCTTTCGACGCACCCTATATGCCTCTATCTCGACTGCAGCCTTTGATCAGATTATATCACAAAAAGCAAGCACCAGAGCACAAAGAAAAGTGCCAGTGGCAACACAGATAGCATCTTCAGTGACGTTTCATGCAAACGCCCATCCTTTTCTGCCGTCTATTTTCGGTTGGACTTTTTTCGGTGGCACCGCGCAAAGTAGCGGTATACCATCGGGTTGATACCCTGCAGCGTAGTGAAGTTAAGCGATTCAAGTTCAGCACAGCATGGCAAAAAGTAAGCCGGAAACAAAGAGAAGATGCCGAAAAAGAACGCGCGAATAAGGCATCGTTAATGTAAGCTATGACGCCTCCGAAATTAAGTGACGCAACCCATTAAGAGTGCGGAATAAACGGCATTTGCTTTGTTTTTGCTGGCACTAGTAACCCGATCAGGGCTGTTTTTTTTTTCATTCGATTCATAATTTCTTTCTAAATACGGTTTTTTAGGTAATGACATTGCATTGATTCAACACTGCTTTTCTTAGATAACGCTTAAACCAAAGATTTAGTTATTTTCCATTTTCAAAATCAATTTATGCTCCGATTTCGGGTGCCGTTGTGACGTTTAGCATAATCTAGCAAACACAGAAAGCGCTATTAGTATTTTTTTTTGTCCTACAACGGTTCCTGTTGTGGTCACCTAGACAAACCAGTCCATGAAAACAATGTGTGGTTTTCTCTTTCATTAGCGACGCTGGTTAAGACGGTGGTAAAGTGTTTGTTGCTAGCGGAAAATAACAGGCGGGTATGCGCCACAGTAATTCGGCAAACACCATTTACAGTTGAAAACTCTGCTCCAAGTGGGGCATGGGAAGCACGTGAACGAGAGAGACAAAAAGAGAGAGAAAGAGAGAAATGAAAAGCGATAAATAGGAGTAGAAAGAGAAAAACAGAGAAAAATAGATAGAATAAAGGCGTAAAGTCTTGAAAGAATAGGAAATACATAGAAAGAAACAAAGAAAGAGAAAGAATGAGCTATAGTCGTAAAGGAAATAAAAAGAGGAAATCGAGAGTAAAAAAGAGAGTAAATCAGAGTAGAGAAAGAGTGAAAAGATAGTAACAGACATGAAAAACAAATGAAAAATACCGAGCAACATATGAAAAGAGAGAAAGAAAAAAATCTACGAGAAACAAAGTAAGATATGAATGAAAGTAGAAGGGAAGAGATGGAGCAAAAGAAAGGAAGGAAGAAAAAGGAAATCACAGCATATCCACGGAATGAAGGTTGATGAGTGGGAGGACGTTTCCGCCCGTTCTTCTGTTCGTGTGTCCGTTCGTTCGTGCATGCGTACATGCGTCCGATCGCGTTCGAGATTGCCGACGGAGCGCGGGTAACACCGACGAGACGCTAGCCAAGGAAGCCGAGCGCAAGCGTCTTCAACGCGCTCGCCGCTCTGTTTTGTCCATGCTCCACCAACGGTCCACCACATACGGCGACTATCAAGGAGACTGAGAGAGGCACTGACTGGTTCTCCGTGTACCCAGGCACAGCCCGTGCAGCAGCCAATCGGAGAGTCGCGCTACAGTCATCTAAGATATACTCACTTAACTGCAGTGTGTATGTACTTTTATGAGACAGTACCATCTATTATACTGTTTGGGGGATACTGCTCTTTTCTCTCTCGTCTCTTCTTCTCTCGGTTACACGTGACGCATGACAAGTTTAGACTAAGAGTAGCTTCGCCCTTAAAAGACAAAGAGAACGAGAAAGTAATGAATCAAAGGGAAAGAAAGGAACAGAAAGCAACGAGAATAAACTGAAAAAAGACAAAGAAGAACAATATAAAGAAAAAAAGAAGGCCACCGCGCCGTTCTTCCATACGCCTTGACACCACTAGTGCGAGGGTGTCATATTTCTTTCCCAATTTTTACGTCAACAGAGCGCTTGGAACGGAAGTTGGTAACGACCAGATAAAGCTGGCTTCTGTTTCAAACTTGCTTCTAATGTTGCATCTCGCTCGCTTCATCTCTACGTTTCTGTATTGTCAACCGCAAAGCTGTTAAATCAGTCTCTGAAAGTATTCGTGCATACAAAAAAATGCCGCGTAGCGCATCGCGTTGCCTTGCAATTGATACAACGCCAGAGCTTTACCGCACCTGCTCCACGAAACCAGTACTCGCAATATTCTTCCTCTTGACCTCCTTAGATCACACACACTCATTGGGGGAAATTGGCTGACTAAAAGCTGAATTCTTCCCATGACTTCTGTATTATGTAATTCTCAGGTCCACTACTTAATTATTCGTAATTAATGTTCGTCCCCTTCTCAACTGTCGTCATCTTCTTCTGCACTGTCAGAACACGTACGCCTATTGCTTTGGTACGGGATCCAATTTTTGATGGATCAGAAAACCGATACCGAGAGAGAGATAAAGGCTAAGAGAAAACTTCTTTTGAGGTGAGATTTGAACTCGCCACCCGAGGGCCACTGTCTTAGCCACTGGGATATAACGGCCCACATTTTTTTCTTTATTGCTTGTTTGTTTAGGCATGCTGGTGGAGCATAGTATAGCTTAGAAAATTATAATAAAGCAAGGGCGTGAGAAAGGGAAGTGAGCATAAAGGGCCCAGGAGTTAGCGTGTATAGCATGGGAGAGAGAGTAAATAAGAGCATAGAACAAAAGATAGATTTGAGAGAATGAAAAACAAAAATAAAAAAAATCAGGGAATTAGTAACGAGAGGGCTACAGAAAGAGATAATAAGAGAAACCGCAAATACACACAGAAAAAAAAATGCGGAAGATTAAGAGAAAAAGAGAGACCGAGAAAGAGAAAGAGAGAAATAGAACTAAACAAAAGACAAGAACTACTTAGAAACAGATAGAAGAGAGAAAAAGAGGGAAATAGATGAATAAGAAAAAAGAAAATTTGCAAAACTTGGTAAAATGGCATAGGTGCCTAGCAACTCCACTGTATCTTTATCATTGCAGCTCCAGTGCAAGCTACGCTAACTTTATTTTACAACCTATTACCCGTCAAAGCACGCGCGACAAACTACTTCTGAAACGAACAAAAGAAAGACGTCACACCAACGCTTATGAGTTTAGGCATCAACGCTTTCACCGCTGGAAAGCTCATCTCAAACGGAGCCTGGAGGCGTCAAGCGAATATTGCGAAACGGGTCTGTATTGTGTGCAATGCGCGATACACGCTACGCGCGTTCGCGCAGTAAATCTTTTTCGGGCAGGCGCGCCGGGCTGTTCCCTCTCTTTCCATATACTTCCCATCCTCCCAACTGCGTCGCTGTCTCCGGCTCACACATTACCCCCCCCCCCCCTCTTTTTTTTTTGTCACCGCTCCACGTTGCGATACTTGCCATTCGTTTTTCTTTTTATTGGTTCGATTCACCGCTGCCGAGTCAGCCTGCGCAAAATGGCGTAGTTCAGCGTATTCAGTGTAAACAGCGTAGGCAATTATAAGCCCGCAGCAAGCAAAAATAGGAACGCTGTAGAGTGGTTTTGCTATTATAGCTATCCTACAGCGAGCAAAAATAGAAAGACTGTAGAGGGGCGTCTCGTACGTGCTTCTGATTGCATTTCGTTTCGTTTCGTTCTCTGAAAAGAAAGAAAACCCAAAACATATAGGACGTTGGAGTTAACCTTGATTGAAGCAAATGTCGGTGCGTGTTGTATACTTTTCGTCTCACCTGGTGTGGCAGACTTGATACAAAACGAGAAACCTATGCAACAAAATAACTTCGCTTTAGCCTAGGTTTTGTGTAACCTGAATAAAATATGGTGACATTAAAAATGATGGGACATGCTCAAAAGTAAACCATGTTGAGTAGGCGAGTGGTATCGTTCGGTGTTAGCGTAAATCACCCGTGACATTGACCACTCACTCATGTAAATGAGTGCCATGCGGTGTATAGTTATACACAATGTTTATTGGTCACAACTAGTATGTTTTGTTGAGTTGTCAATTTATTTTTGCCTTCGTTATTAGTCCTTCGTGATATCGGATCTCTGAAGTTGGCATAGACAAAGTTTGGTCCCGTTCCCCTGGGAGCTGTTTTTTGTTTCCGGTCATACGAAATGCATCAAATGTATATCGAGATGCCATCTACTGCACAAGTCAGCGATCATTCATAATCATCGTCATCTCAATTGCCATCAGTGTAACCACCTTCGTGATGGCGTATAGTGGGTACCTTTGCAAGTGCTGTGCCGTGTTGTCAGAAATAGAATGTGTGGCCAAAAACGCGCTTATTCTTCATCGTCATCAACGTCATCGTAATCATCAGCGACGGCCATGGCGCACAACGTCGACCCCAACGACAACGTCCATGCCAATGCCAACGCACAATATTAGCGAAAGTTGGCCTAGTTGGTGGTTCATACTTCCCCTTCCTCTGTCCTTGTCTATATTTGTGCGCTGTTCTTACTTCCCAAGCCAACGCACAAGCCTTGACCATAAGGAGATTTGCCCTTGAAATAACTACCGTTAAAACATTACAATAATGAGAGGACACAAAGGCGGTGATAACTGTCATGATTTATTGGGTTTGCGCGACAATTTACACAGGAAAAGCTGAGTATACATTCAGTAAGGTATATATCGCGGTATTCAAAGCTATGTTGTTCCGCCACGGTTGTGTAGCGTTTACGGTGCTCAGCTACTGCCCGAAGAACGCGGATTCAATCCGGAATATTATAGAGAGTGGTGTACTGTGCGTTGTCGGGGCACGTTAAAAGAACACCGCAAGGCTGAAATTTCCGGAGCCTTCCCCTACACCATCTCTTGTGGGGGTTTCGGGACGTTAAATGTCAGAATTTTCTTACCAAATGCCACGTCAAGTTATAGTTTTGCTAAGCTCGTCAATGCATTTTTGAGAAGTGTGAGAGAAGACACTGTGGCTTTTCCAGTGCACATTCAAAAAAATATGTCTATCAGGCTCCTTTTATTTTCGCACACGAGCTTTCGAGGAAGGAATACATTGCCACCACTCCAAAAAAGGTGAAAATGATACGACTAAGTTACGAAGTGTAAAGAAGATCTCAGGCTATTACCAGTCATGCACAATGACTGAACTGACATGGTCTGGAGCAAGCATTTGAGTGTGCCCCGCTGGATTCATGTCAGGAGAGCGGGACACTTACATTTTTTCTGGCCACAATTCTGTACAGCACTCATTCATGGACAAAGCTACATCGCTTCTAACCAAAAAATACGGGTTTCGTGCACTACAACGTCGCTGACGTCAACAATATTACATGCGACACAACAGCAGTAAAGCGAGTATGTTTGTAATTGTGCGCACTACATACTACTTACTGCATGTCTGAATGAATAGCTTGCTATGAAAGCGTGTCCCTGATATTTTGGCGCATGAAGAGATCGCACGAATGCTGTACGGTCCTTTAGCTTTTTCATAAGTGAATGATACCAACCATATTACACTGCACGGAACTAGCGAGATAAAGTGTAATCGCATTGTGAGTCGTCTGCCGTAGGTATAGAGGGCACCACGAACGTGACTCGGCCGCTAAATGTAGCACAGGACAGGCATACCTCGCCATAATTTTGGTGCCTTCTAATTGGGTTTTTCTTTTGTTTCGTAGGTGGGTCAGCCAAGAATACTGCCTAAATGTAGTTGCAGACACTATATTTTGAATTAGATGTTCTGCTTCTGATGCAACTCAGCTTGTTTTCAGCAATACTAGTATATTAACAAAACGAAGCACTCGTGAAAGAAGGTGACTTCACATTGATTTCACCGACTTACGTGGTCGCATAGGGTGAGTTCCTTTCTTCAGTTCCAACACTGTTACTTACTCCATCTTCACTACCCCAAAAATGTGGGCAGGAAAAGAAGATGCTGTTTGCAAATTGCCATTTCAAGAAAGTTCTATAACTGCAAAAAAAAAAGCACCGTGACTAAAATTTTACTTCGAAGGGGTAAAGATGATTGTACACTAATGAGGGCTTTAATCGCCAATAGGGTGTAAAAAACTGCCAATATATTAATTCAGGATTTCATTGCTTCGGATATGTGTTTAATTATTTAAAAAAACTAGTAGCATAACTTGTGTTCGCACTACTTTGAATGAAAATAAAATATAAAGCATTTACACTCATGCCACCACACGATGCGCAATTTGTTCACCACGTTTTGTGTTGTTCGCACAATATCCTCTAATATCGATTTCTGCTGTCCGTTATTGACGAGTGGGTAAAAACACTGCAATGCGAGGAGTGTTTAATGACACTAAGCTGTTTGCTGTCGTGCGATTGGCTTCAGAAGTCATGTCCGTAAATATGGGCGCTGGTATAGGGAAGAAGTTATATGTAGCGTGTCTTCGCTAAGAAACAATAAAAAAACAAGGGAATGTAAGACAGAGATGAGAAAGAAATGAAACAAGCTGCTTTTGCCGTTTGTTTCATGGAGAGTGATGCACAATAAGTTGTAGTTCGCATAATTAAATAAAGAACGTTTAGCTTTGTTTGAGCAGTGGAAGAAGTTCAGTCACCCTCACTTTTTTTTTTTGTAGATATGAGGCACCGAATGTTATAAGTGCTCGACGTAACAAAAGTGCTGATCTATGTCTTTCCCGTCTCTTTCCAGACGTGTTTGGTTTGTGCCATTCCTGCCGTGTGTATTCAGTGTCATAATTTGGTTTAGACATACTTGCACATTGTCTCTATACTTTACTCAAAACAATATCGATATGTAAATATTTAAGTCAACGCTAGAAAAACAACACAACCTACATCACTTTCGGACCTTCCTACAAGTAAAAAGAAAAAAAAAAGCTGGAAATAAAATTTAGTATGAATGAATCTGACCGCATCATTTTTCTGCCAACTTGGCACGGAGTAAGGACTGCACCACTGAACATCCTCGTCTTCTTTGAAGTCATCCTTTTCGCCTCTTTCGCCACATCTTGAAAAACAGCTCAGAACAGCGGTGAGGTCTTCTTGGCTTTAAGGCTGAAGTATAAAAAAGAAAAAAAGCAGCATGCATTGATGTTGAAACGCGAAACATTGGTTTCAGGTTTCGGTCACTCTTGAATCAAATTCAGTTAAAATGCGTATAGTTCTATAAAAAAAGTTTTCAAGTGGTGACAAAAAGTTTTAAATTTCGCTGTTTGTGCAGGGTTGCGATGCTTGTTGAGATCTAATAAGTTTCTTTTCAAAGTTGGTTTGACTGAAAAAAAGGTCGTTGTCTGTTTATACAATAGATTGCGTATGACATATTTTATGCTGTTCGGGAATTGAATTTATCGTCAACTTTCCTGCTGGATTTAGTTTAAAAAGTTTGCATATATGGCATGAGCATTTGTGCATGGATCAGATAACGGTCTTGTGAGCTCAAATGGGCTAAGTCGAAGATATTTCCACTTTTCAAAATAGATAAAGAAATGGCAATTATGAGTTGAGTATTCATGTGCTCGTTAATTCTTTTCGTTTTCGCTGATGCGGAAAACTGCTTTGGAAAACAGCAAAAATAAAAAAAAATATTACGGAAAGCAATTGTAATATTCTGGCACTTAGCCGAAGAGAGACGTATTGTGCCCAATTCTCAAAACTTTTCTTTCATAGGTCCACCTTCTCATTGGTCAACTAGCTTCGCTACTGACATGCCCACATTCTGGTTGTTTAAACATTTTTGCTCTGAATTTTTTGCGCAAGATGTTTTTGTAGATAGGGTTCCATGTCCTAAAAAGTAGGTTTTTTAAAGATGTGACTAACAATAGGTTGGTCATGATGATAATGACATTGTATGGCTATCTTTAATTTTTTTTATTCTTTTTCTCGGTCTTTGAAGGTTGTGTTAAAAAACCTAAAAGCTTTCATGGAAATGAACAGTAATCAAGCGTAACCTCCGGCCGGATTCTACAGCGCTCTTTTTGATGAGCAAAGACGTGATTGAATTCACCATTGTTTCTTTTGTATTTGAAAATACTGGTAAAAAAACAGCTGAAGCGAAGTATTGCACTCACTGTCGTGATAAGAATGTCGAAACAGCATACATCACCAATATTTTTTTTCACATTAGAGGAAATGCCTCACATGAGAAGAGTCGCACATTTGCGGAGCGTGTCACTAAAATCGTTTTGTTACATAAAATGCAAAGGCGGGTGTGAAATATAAAAATTATCTTTCACAAAATTTGTAAATGAACATGAAAATAGAGCAAAACACTGCTCACGTTACCGCTTCAACACTTATTCCTACAAAACAGTTGAAGGTATGCTGCAAAATAACAGCGCAGAGAATGTTTCACGTTTGGTACTCAAAACCAAAAGAAAATAACGCCGTAGAGTGAAAGAGATAACCTAATCTCCTCTTTCGTCTGGTCGGTGGGTGTGTAAGAGATATTTGAAAACAAAAAGACAGGAAAGAAATGCAGGCATATGAAATGCTTTGAATACATGTAAATGTATAAGCAGCAGAACGTCGATCGTGCAACGTCCCATGTCGGGCAACTGAAAAAATGATTGGTGAATCGGAAAGAAGAATAAAATGGGGCGGCTACGACTGGATTAAAGCTTCTCTGACATTCTATGTGTACAATAGAAGGTGAGAGATAGAAAATAAGAGAAAGAAGAGGCCTTCTTTTTGCTAAAGAAAATACCTAAACACAACACAATATGGACATAAAGAGTTTCGCAGTGAGCTTTTTTTTCTTGCTTCCAACTCTGCTTGTGCCCCGTCTGCAAAAAAAAAAAAAAAAAGCTGGGAAGCAATCAGCCGTAGAGATAAGGTGTTATGGGGACATTGATGCACTCGGACAAGAGAGGTCAACGCGGCACGTTGGTGCTTTGGTGATTCGGGAATAAATGTATGACGCGATGTAGGAAGGAGGGCAGAAAACAGTACCGAGAACGCAGGGAGCTCAACCAGGAAGATGTTCGGCTGGCTACACTACGTTGACAGAATGAAAAAAAAAGAGCAAAAAAACTAGTGAGAAAGTAGAAAGGAAAAGGCGGAAATGAGCATTAGTGCACTAACGCGCATGTAATAGTTGCACTCTACAATAGTCAAACAATGTTCACAGTATAGCTATTAGCTAACAGCTAGCTATAAGCGTTTTGAAAGTTGTTTGAGGAAAAAAATGTTCGAGGGAAAAAAATTAACATGAAATTTAGCATTGGCCCACAGAAACAAGGCATAAGTGAAATCACCCAACAACGGGAAAAATTATAGAAGTTGCAAGTAAAACACTCGAGGTTGCTGAAACAGCTTCAACAAAACTTTTATGGACAAAAGTTGAATGGGCTGTTTTAGTTGATATCATTGCTCCCCTTAGTGGTATTTCAGACTCGTAATTAACATATCTGACAGTCATGTCAAACTTGAAAAAATACGCAAGGTTCTGCGCACTCTATGCGCGGTAATCTGCATCTGCGTATTCACACTGTATGTATTAGACTCTGTCTGTTGACTCAGTTCATTATTCATACGGCGTAGATTGTGTGTGTACGTAGTGATTTTCATTTTTATAGCGAAGGTCTTTAAGGTATCGGTAACTTGTGGTCCGTCCCACAAAGATATTAAGGTTCCTTGTCCTACGGTTTCATGTCCTAAAGATCCCACGACCTACGGGTCAGCAGTCGAGGACAAAGACCGCTATACCAGCACGACGTTTTCTTTTTCTTTTTGTTATTGCGTGTTTTTAAACATTCATATCATGATTGTGGGATTGCCGGCTCTAACGTAGCCCAACTACCGGTGTTTTTGTGTACGTAAAATATAAATAAACGACATCGTCAACGGTCATGGTGAGTACAACCGCAACAACAACGGTGCCAAAAACAACAACAAAGAACAGAAGGTTTGGCGGAAGAAAACAGAATGAAAGCAGCCGGTGAGCGCTACGCTTTCTTCGTGCTGCGGGAAATATTTTACAAGTTTCGTGCTCACGACAGCGCAGATGTGCTCCATCGGCCACTTTCCTGACGCATCTCGACCCAAACACTTCGGAGAGTGACGTTGACTCAGCTTTGCTGTTGCGAGGCGGCTTCGTAGGAATCGATGTTGTTGTTCTCCGTCATTCCACGTCCATGAGCGCACTGCTTGCGCGACATCTTGGAGCTAAAGCGAAAAGCCTCTGATGCATTTCCTTTATTTCTTTACAGGAAGCCCGAAATAGGCACGGTGTGCGTGTTGTTTTTATTTTTTAGATGCTATTTTTTGTTAAAGTGTTTGCTACTTGCCGCATACCCGCTTACCAAGAACAGTAAGTTCTTACTCTATCCGAGCAAAATCTACGCAAAAAACGATGCATGAACATACAAACTTTGTTTAGGCGCCTCAGAAGAAATCATTCCGTTAATCCTTCCTCATTCTTCGATTAACAAGACAACAGAATTTTCATAATCTTTCGTTTGAGAGAAATAGTGACAAAACCTAATTTTTCTTTGTCCTTGCTGGGAAGGCGTGCTTTCTAGTGGTGGAATTCCTTCGCTAACGACGAGCTCGCTGTGGCGTGTTTGTTCGAAACCTCGAACGGCGTAGAAACTGCTTGGGGAATACGGGCTATGATGCGAAAATAAACGAATGTCATTTATGTTTTTATTTCATTTCTCATTTCTTTTTCTACGATAAACGGGAGAGATCTCGAGAGAAGCTTCATTTTCCCACGAGTGGTTCTCGATTCCTATACAGACATATATTCAATGTACAAGCCTAATTATTATAAGCAATGGACAAGCTACACACCCTGAAACTCTCAGGTGGAGGCTAAAATTTCTGGATCACTGTCCTCACTAGTATAATGTTAATAAGTAGACGACATTTATCCGACTCCGTAGGAGAAACGAATAACTAAGTAGTTTTACACTGGTCTGGTTCAAGCTCTGTCCACAGTAATCCAGTGATGAACATCAGAACTGAAACAGAAATTATTATCAAGAGGTATATGAATTCCTATGTCTAATATAAAGACAGCGTCGCTTTTTGTAGGGTGGAAAGAGAACGGGTTCCTGTAATTGAACTTGCAATACGATGGGACCATCACACACAGACATACAAAAAAAAATGTAGCTCAAATGTAATTGTTGAATAAAACAAGTCACTGACCAATGTCAAACAAAACAATGACGTTTCGGAACCCGTACGGATCCCTTGTTGCCATTGTGAACAAGGGATCCGTACGGGTCCCGAAACGTCATTGTTTTGTTTGACATTGGTCAGTGACCTGTTTTATTCAACAATGCCTTTTTCTGACCAGACGGCATTCCGTCGAATTCTCGACTAAGCTCAATTGTAAATACTAAAATTCGAAATAACTTGAAAGAAGCGGGAAAGATTAACATCAAGAAGGAGTTATTGAATGGTAGAGAGACCATAACTTTTTTGTTATCACTGCGGGCGTTTGTTTACAGTTAATAAATGGAGCGTTGCCTTCAAACTCCCTGTTTGCCCGCCCGTTTTAGCTTGTTATCAAGGCTTGTAGCAACAACATAATATTAAAGAAACAATAGATAATCAAAGTATTTGGTTGATGAAAAAAATGGAAATACGTCAGGCCCCAAAGGAAATCATCTTGAGGTTTTGAAGATCCAGTACCACAATTTCCTAGGTCATCGGTAATCTTTCTATTATATCTCCATTGTTCTAAATCTGAACAATAATGTTTAAAACCATGCAATTCTTGCCAATGCCCTATAGTGGGTATGCGCCACGGATAATAGGTGAACAACAACAAAAACAATATTACTGCATGCCTCGGATTCTGTCTAACAAAGGCGCGTTCAGTACTTCTAACGCATCGGTGACAACTCAGCAGGTGTATAGAAGTTAGAAATTTTTCAGATGTGACTCACTTCCCCGCCACTTTTTTGCTGCCCAGAAATTACTATTCTGACCTTTTTTGTGTCATATTATATTGTTGCACGGCTTCAAGTGGTCCATCTGCCTGTGCTACCTGGACGACGTTATCGTTTTTTCGCCTTCTTTTGCGACGCACCTTGAAAGGCTATCGAAAATCTTATCTGTCTTTCGTAAGGCGGGCCTGCAACTCAATTCGGCAAAGTGCCACTTCGGCCGTCGTGAAATTTCTGTCCTCGGACACCTCGTTGATTCCGTGGGGGTTCGCCCTGATCAAGATAAAATACGCGCAGTAAGAGATTTCCCTGTACCAACCTGTACCAAAGACGTTCGCAGTTTCGTTGGCCTCTGTTCTTACTTCCGCCGCTTTGTTAAAAACTTCGCCGACGTAGCACGCCCTCTCACTCAACTTCTCAAAAAAGACGCTGGCTTCATCTGGGGCCCTGAGCAAGCAGATGCGTTTCAAAATCTAGTGTGTCTGCTTACGTCTCCGCCTATCCTCGCCCACTTTGATATTTCATCTCCAACAGAAGTTCGTACAGACGCAAGTGGCTATGGCATCGGTGCAGTCCTCGCCCAGAAACAACAAGGACGAGACCGTGTTGTTGCTTATGCCAGCCGCCTTCTTTCGCCTGCTGAAAGAAAATATTCAATAACCGAACGGGAATGTTTGGCACTTGTCTGGGCAGTCGGTAAATTTCGTCCCTATTTGTACGGCCGGCCATTCACAGTAATCACAGATCACCACGCCTTGTGTTGGCTTTCGTCCCTTAAAGACCCTTCAGGCCGTCTTGGCCGTTGGGCGCTGCGCCTTCAAGAATTTGATTACTCAGTCCTGTATAAAACCGGCCGCCTGCATCAAGATGCGGACTGCTTGTCCCGGTATCCTGTCGACCCTCCAGACGGCGACTCCTCTAAAACCACCCTTCCTATCGACGTTTTCTCTCTATCCGCGTTTCATGACATTGGAATCGAGCAGCGACGAGATACTTTCTTGGACGGTATTATCCGAAGGCTCACATCGGTGAGGCCCGACCCTTCCCTTCGAATGTTTGAAATACATGATGGTGTATTGTACCGTTGCAATATGCGTCCTGACGGCCCCGAAAGACTACTCGTCGTTCCCATTCAATTGCGTCACACTGTTCTCGCCCAGCTTCATGATGCACCTACAGCGGGTCACCTCGGCGTGTCACGGACCTACGACAGAGTTCGCCGGCGCTTCTTCTGGCCTGGCATGTACCGCGACGTCTGCCGTTATATTGCAGCCTGCGACCCTTGTCAACGACGGAAAAAACCAAATGCCCCTCCGGCCGGACGTCTTCAGCCACTGCACATCCCACAAGACCCATTCTACCGTGTTGGCGTGGACCTGCTTGGCCCTTTTCCTACGTCAGCTGCGGGTAATCGGTGGATTGCAGTAGCAACCGATTATGCTACCCGATACGCGATCACACGGGCCCTTCCAACCAGCTGTGCAACTGACGTGGCCGATTTCCTTTTGGAGGACGTCATCTTACATCATGGCGCCCCTCGACAACTCCTTACCGACCGAGGCAGCTACTTCCTTTCCAAAGTGGTTGATGACCTCCTCCGCTCCTGCGCCACTAAACACAAGCTCTCGACTGCTTACCATCCACAAACAAATGGTCTAACAGAGCGCCTCAATCGCACTCTCACCGACATGCTCTCCATGTATGTCTCCGCCGATCACCGCGACTGGGACACTACGTTACCGTTTGTAACATTCGCGTACAATTCTTCCAGACACGACACCGCTGGGTTCTCTCCTTTTTTTCTGTTGTTCGGCCGTGACCCTGCGCTACCTTTCGACACCCTCCTGCCGGCCGGACTAAATGACAAGTCTCAGTACGCTCGTGATGCAATAATGAAGGCCCAAGCGGCACGCCAAGTTGCTCGACGACGCTTACTCGACTCCCAGGACAATCAGAAGAGCGTATACGACGCCCGCCATCGTGACGTCCACTTCACACCCGGAGATCTCGTTCTGTTATGGTTCCCCTCGCGCCGCGTTGGACTTTCGGAGAAGTTACTCCCACGCTATTCAGGTCCCTACCGTATCTTACGCCAAGTAACTGACGTCACATACGAAATCACCCCTACGGACCCCGCCATCCTTCACCCTCACACTGACGTAGTGCATGTTACGCGACTCAAACCGTATTACTCCAGTGCCTCCTGATTAGCACCGGGTCGGTGCTCCAGCCGCCGGGGAAATCATGTAACGGTAAGATGAGAACGACGAAGAAGACAAAGAGAAAGACGATGTTGTCAGATCTGTGAGCCAACTGGGCGCCATCTTGTCCACCACCGAGTTTATTCCTCGTTTTATAAAGTAAAGTTATTCTCCCGTAACAATATCACACTGCGTTGCGTAATCATTTCCGGCTCATTTCGAAATCATTTTTTTTGCCTTCTCTTTTCATTACCTGATACTTTTCTTTCCTTCTTTCTGTTCTCCCGCTTCTAGGTCATTAGGCTGCAAGTTTCAAACCGGACAAACTACTTCTGTATTCCTTCTATTAGCACAGAAACATCCGAAAAGATTATAAGTGAAAGGTGTTTTCAAAGTTCCCGCAGAGCAACGGAACGGCCATTACGGCGATGGGATTAAAAAAAAGAAATTCGCTCAAAAATAGTGCAGCAGCGCAGCGAGCACGTTTTTGACATTTACCTGGCCGGTTTCACTTGCGCTACCACCCGAAAGATTTTTTTTTCATGCATGTGCCTCTACATCAGACACGTGTATTTCGTGCACCAGAATGGGAGAGGCTGTACTTTCTAATGGCAGGGTCATTTGGAGCATGATTGGATTGCACATTGGTTCTGCTTGCATGAGTAATTATTGATCGCATACCAATATATTTACTATATTGCTCTCGCAGCCAGTAGGGGTCTCATAAATGATAATCGACAATTGCAATTAGTGTGCGCTCAGCTCTAGCACAGTCGACTCTCAACAATAGCGGAGACATGGAATATACCTATTTATTGATGCTTCTGGGCAAGAGCATGGATAAAGAGTCAGTTGGGAGTTCACAAAATACAGCTCACAGGAGGGTGAAGAGACAAGAAAGCTAACCGGACGTGCTTCTAGTTTGCTACACTACACTGGGACGGTAAGAGAATAAAATAAAGAATAAAGAAGGAAGTAGGAACTGTCAGGGTGTATGTGCGCCTGTCCATTGTACACCTACAAGCAATCGTTTAGCCGCAAACAATTTAAAAAATTAATATTGCACGCATTGATTTGTTGGCCTGCAGCCTCTCAATGCGCCTAATAATAGGGACTTGGTACATATAACAGCAGAATTATTCTGATTCAATTCGGAATCACGACTTTGGGATTCTTTCCAGAGTGTTCCAGCTTGTGCGTTCATCGTATGCCATACAACTTTGCTGCTCACCAATGTTTGGTGCTTGCCGTGGCATCCTGACACTTTCTAGCGCAGTGATTGAATGTGTCGTAATGAACACAACATGTTTCATTCACACTCTAAATAATAGTCATACCGTGTTAGTTGGCAGGCTCATTTCTTGTCACGCAACGCAAAACCTCGCTTGCCAAAAACACGAACGGGGTCCCAGATATCTCAAAATAGATCAATGACTGGGTAGGTGAGGCATTATGGGCTAGCCTGGTGACACCGGATTTGTTACCTTTCGTCGTTTATACTCGGGCTTCATCCGCTACATCCGCAAATGGTTTACAGAATTATGGCAACGGCTTTCGCACCAATTATAGTTGGAACATTTTGTCAGCGATTGAAGAAGACAAGTATGTTCAGTTCTAAATACACCGATTTCTTTCATTTCCGAGAATCTCTAACCAGTATATTTCTCCTATTTTTTCTACCCATTCTCATCATGTCTGAAACCAAGCTTTGTAAATTAGCAGCAAAGAACAGCAGCAAATTAGCAGCAAACAATAGAAATTGTTTCAAAACACATTCTTAAAATTTCATCGAAAACCTCGGAATACAAGGTCACAAATCCGACAGAGTGTGTTAATTTACGCGCCTTTGTAGCCTTCAAGACAAGCCCCGCTTCATTTTGAATCATGCATCTTCCTATTTTTACATGAAAGACTTCAGCTAGCTGTGGCACTTCTGTTATTTAGATTTGTACGGTCGCCATTCATTCTCTTGAAAGTCTTAAGAAATGGGTGAGAGTATGAATAAATAACGTTTATTTGACAATGGAGAGCAGTGGTGCTATTGTGTGACATCGCTGGAGGCCTCTCGGCGGAACGCCGCCTCTTTTTGGCGGTAAAGAGGGCAACCATCGATCCGCTGTGGGTCGTTTACACAAGCAGGCGATAAAAAAGGGCAAGGTGCAAAGGGTGTCCCCAAGCTATTGAAAGAAATATTACCGCTTTAAGATAACTCGGCCGTAAAGTCGCGCAATGTTCACGTTTTATTTGTCGTAACATTTCTTCGCTTATTGCCTGTTTGACGTAAGCAAGGCTGACGCAGCCTTGCGACGCGAGAGAGGGGAAGAGGAGCGACAGTTTTGCGGAAGTATTCCTGGGCTGGCACAAGACGCGAGCATGCGGTATGAGAGGCGAGACGCGATCATGCACAGTGGGCGTGTGGACGGCGCCACATCCGACGCCATAATGCGACATCGTGCCACTAAAAACATTCATATAACGACACGCCTCCTGTAAAGCGTGCACTGCCGCAAGTATACTAGCCTTGTGAAAAAGAAAGCAGTCAGTCTCACTTTTGCTGACGTTCTTGCATGTCTGTGTGGTAGAGCGATGCGACGTCCGCTGCGAAGCTCCATCGCCTCATGCCCCTCGCTCTTCCACCAATAAGTTATGGGGTCGATGTCATATTTACAAGGTGTATTTACTGGAAAAAACACAGGCACGAGTCAAGATAGCTGACTAACGCACTCGTGCTGCACAACCGTTCACGTTCCACCCCGTATGAGTTAGCACTGAATCACGCATTAGGAATTCAGTCAAGGGCGTCTTTACGTGGCTTTTGCTTGACGTTCAAAGCAACGCTTCTTCTTCATTCAACAAAAAAGAATAACAAAGATGAAATAACAATAAACATTTCCGTACCATACCAAAATACATTCACGTAATACCTCCCCCCCCCCCCACAGAGTCTGCAACGCATTTATTCGAGTTCCTCCCGTGGGAAGATGCGGGCGGCATTTTTTTCTCTTTCGACGTTTGTGTGCGTGCGTGAGTGTGTGTGTGTGTGTGTGTGTGTGCGTGCGTGTGTGCGTGTGCGTGCGTGTGTGCGTGTGTGCGTGTGCGTGCGTGTGTGCGTGTGCGTGTGTGCGTGCGTGTGTGCGTGCGTGTGTGCGTGTGTGTGTGTGTGCGTGCGTGCGTGAGTGTGTGTGCGTGCGTGAGTGTGTGTATGTGCGTGAGTGTGTGTGTGTGCGTGAGTGTGTGCGTGAGTGTGTGCGTGCGTGTGTGTGTGCGTGCGTGTGTGTGGGCGTGCGTGTGTGTGTGTGTGTGTGTGTGTGTGCGTGCGTGAGTGTGTGTGTGTGTGTGTGCGCGTGTGTGTGCGTGTGTGTGCGTGTGTGTGCGTGCGTGCGTATGTGCGTGTGTGTGTGTATGTGCATGTGTGTGTGTGTGTGCGTGCGTGCGTGCATGCGTGTGCGTGTGTGTGTGTGCGTGCGTGCGTGTGTGCGTGCGTGCGTGCGTGCGTGTGTGTGTGTGCGTGCGTGCGTGCGTGCGTGTGTGTGTGTGTGTGTGTGTGTGTGTGTGTGTTACTGCGCATTCAGTCAGTTGCGCTGCAAAGCTCTGTTATGCGATTCAATCAACTAGCCCAGTGGTAAAACGATGATTAATCATTTTATACCAGTTGTTAAACATGGCAACGATGGTGAATTTGGCACATTTTTATTCGTATAAACAATAGCTGCTTTGAAGTTAAAACTAACTCTTCGCTGAAAATATTTATCATTATTTATAAGCCATCCGTAGGTTACTTCGCTCGAATGCGGAACTCGTTCGTTTGAGCCCTGCAATGTATTTATTTAGAACAAAAAATATTTTTAGCATTTGTATTATTTTAATCAAGTCTATTATTGAAGAAGAAACAACATACTCGTAATGGCGTTTCTTTCGTTGTCCTTGAAAGCAAAAGACGAGACGTATCTCAAAACTTGCTGCACTAGTGCTCTCTGCAACCTTTTTTCTTCCCTTCATCCCATCCCCAGTGCAGGGTAGCAAACCGGATGTGCTTCTGGTTAACGTCCATGCCTTTCCTTGCATCTTTATATATATATATATATATATATATATATATATATATATATATATATATATATATATATATATATATATATATATATATATATATATATATATATATATAGTGCTCAAAACCTCCTCAAATAGAAAGGCTTTGTCAACAACTGCAACGCGACTCCCTTTCTCGGTGCCTCCGAGATTCGAGACGCAGTCAAAGCCTAACCGTTGAGCGTTTCTGATTCCCTCTTCATGCTCATGTATAATGAATGTGAGCTTGAGGCTCATCCACGACGCCTCAAAATATGCCAGTCCCAGACAGCGTAGAGAGGACTAGGTGCAACAGTGCTTTTTTTTTTCTACACGAAGGTATTTTTCTCGCCGAGCTGACCGGCGTTATCAGCCGTTCTCTACTTGTCTATTGCGTTATTTTCCCCTACTTCTTCTCACACATTGTGACGACTGAAAAGCGTTATAAAAGCTACTAAAGAAGAATAAGGAGCATGTTCTTCTTTGTGAGTACTTTGGAAAGCTCCATTTCACTCGTATCATGACCTAGTTCTGCCGTTCATTGCACTTCCGTCGTTTCGTAGCTTTCTATACCGTCCCGAATTGGGATGTGTAAGCACAGAACACGCGACACGCACGTTACACAGAGATGTTGGAACTCGTACATCGTCGAAGGGCTTGGAAGTCCATCGTATTGCTCGGCGGAGGTTATTTTTAGAAAACGTGTATCGGCATCTTACTCCTTCGGAGCAAGAGCGGGTTTCAAATAGGTCGATTACTGCCACTTGCACCACATCTCAGATCTTTATTCCGAACATCGCGTGCACTGGCCCTAACATGCAAAGCAGCTGCACTATGAAAGGAAATGTGCAGACAACCGCACCCACATCGCGATACCCTTTAATACCAAAGGAGTATCGAACTGTGTGTTGCCCCGACTTTCGATGTCTAAACTGATCACGTACATATATGTACGCAGTGCTTCTATCAAGGCCTTTTGTGTCCTTTGTAAATTAATAGAACACGTGTGATATACATTCTGACACCTTTACGAGGCCTTGCGAAGGTATCTTATTTACATCTGTAGAAATTCGAGAATGAAGATCGAAATTTTTGTGAACTCATGTGAATGAACCCCGTTAATATGGTTGGAGGGTTCTAATTTTCGGTTATGTCAAACGCCTATCACTATTTTTTTCTTGTGACTCTTGTGAATTTATATAGCCCTTTTGTGTTGTGAACAAAAGCTATAGTTGTTTAGAGCTCGACTTGGTCAAGATAAGAACATCACTTGCTGGTACATTCTATTTCTTTTACATTGACCACAACAAAGAAATATCGTTTCATAGCTCTTGGCGGCAGAAGTTACCAACCAGCACAGGAATGCACGAAACACAACTGTAATTTTGCAGGCCGGCGCAGCGGAAAAACTTACCATCAGGAGAAGAGCGAACCTAAACACAGTCTTTATAACTGGACACCAATTTCAGTTTTTTGTAAGCAACCCACAACTTTATACACTGAGTTGTGAATATAGTTTTAGAAGCTGTGTGCTTAAGGACTCATATATATTTTTATTGTAGCTTTTATTGCATATCCTTACAGAACAAAAGTACAAGTTCTAAAATTAAAAGGCCACATACTATATTACACTTACTACATAGCGCGTGCGCTGCTTAATGTGCCGCGTTTATCTCTCTTCTCTCTCTCCTCTCTATCTTTCATCTCACCCATCCACCTCCCATGCTCAGGGTAGCAAACCGGCTGCCTACAGGCTAGTTAACCTCCCTATCGTTCCTTTCTTCTTATTTTTCTAGCCACATGAACAACAAAAACGGTCATGAGGAACTTCTCTGAAATACGTATTTTTTGCGCGGCCATTCGCAAAATGTCACGATGAATATATTACCCTCAGATCAAACTGTACCGAGGTCAAGCAGAGTAGTAGAATTGGCAAAGGTAAAAAGGATCATAAAGAAAAGAAAGGTGTGTTCACAAAATCTTTGGTATTTTGTTCTCTTAGTTGCACCCGTAGTTTTCTTTTTATTTTTTGTCGTTGGAAGTTCCTAAAAGTGAACTTGACACCGATTGTACACACCGATTGACACCGGCTGTACCCCTGATGAGGTGGAGACCACTAATACATTTGCCCTTGCACAGTCCCACGCACAGCACATCAGTGGTTCGAAAAGAGCTCTGTACAATTATTTCAAAGGCAGGACACCCCGCCCCCTCCCCTCCACTTCCTAACAGTTGCTGTACACCCACACGCAAAAATGTACCACGCATGTTAGAGCTGAAGTTGGTGCCGAAACAACGAGAGAACACCAAAAACGACAGTGTCGACGAATTGAGCCAAGGTTTGACTTGCTAGGATCAAGACAGACTCGATTGGGGCTTCTTTAATGAGCGAGAGCACACGTTTGCAGAACTCACGCAAATACAACGTTTGAACCATAGAATAAAGGAGAGGTTCAGATGATCCTCCAAAACCCTCCGTTCCCGCTTTCGGAAAATCCTACGGAGACGCCTCCCGATCCGCACTCTTCCTTCCGCTCTGCTGTTGCCGCACTACGGTGATACTTCTTCTACATGTTCCTTATGCGGCAAGCCTCACACCACACTTTCTCACATCGTTTTCCGCTGCCCCGTTGATCCTTCCGTGCAGGGACAACCTGCGATTTCCAGCTAGGGGGATTGGGAGGTCTTAGCATCGTTCGCGAGCCCAATATATCCCAGATTGTTGCAAGCTACCCATGCAACTACAGAAAGAGGCATTGCCATGTAGACATGCTGTGGAATTGCCCGTTAGTACAGGCAACCGGAAAGGGGGATCTAAACAACCTAGCTGATAATGATTTGAAGAGCGATCCTGCTTTATCTCAGCGTAAAATGTAAGCAATAACCCAAAACTACCGTCAGCATCAACCGACACCCTCTCTCTTCATCCTTTTTATCCTCTTATCTACTTCGCTCACAGAGCACTTGCACTGTTTTGTCCATCGCATAGCAAGGGGGTGCGAGAAAAAGAACAAGAAGGAGATGCACAGAAAGAGAAATGGAACATATAGTAGTACGTGGGGTTCAACGTCTCAAAACCTCCAAATTATTATGAGAGACGCCGTAGTGGAGGGCTCCGAAAAGTTCAACCGCCTTTGTTTCTCTAACGTGTCCCCAAATCTGAGCACACGGGCCTACAACATTTTCGCCTCCATCAAAAATGCAGCCGCCGCAGCTGGCATTCGATCCCGCGAACGGCGGGTTAGCAATCGAGTGCCTTATACCCATGTTACACAGGTAAACCAAGCGCGGTTACGACCAACCACGGTTGACCGCGTTGAATCGCGGTTAGTGCCAGCCACGGTTCACTGATGTTACACAGCGCGAAAGCATTCTCGGTTAAGGTGGCTAATGCCATCTGGTGTAGAACAATCAACAGAGCCACTTCCTTGCGTATATATGCTCCGAATACATTACACAGCAACCAGGCAAAATTGTCATATCTGCCCCCTAATATATTCATGTACTTACCGGTATTTCTTGTTCAGATTGTCTATCTTCTTCCGGACTTGCTTTGGCGTGAATTGCTCTGCGTCTAGCGGAAGTTCGGTGTTCAATTCGGTTGTGATTGCCGAGTATACCTTCCCATTGCGTGACATGCTCCGCATATCACTCAAATGATTTTCCCACAACCTTATCGGGCTTTAAGCGTGGTTCATGCCGCCCAGCTCTCATTTTTCACGCGCGCATGCCGGCATGCACTCATCGGTGGTGAGCGCCGCCATTTTCTCGGTTATTTGCCTAACCGATGTTGCAGAGCTCGGTTTCTTAAAACCAAGGTTAGCGGCATAACCACGGTTTTGTGTGCCGTGATACGTTAACCGCGGTTAGCGTAACCGCGGTTTAGGCTGCTGTGCAACAAGGGTATTAGCCACTAGAGCACCGCGGCGCGCGGGCTTACAAAGCGAACACAAGTCGGCGAAAAAAAATTCTTTTCAGGGTGGTGTGATTCGAAACCCCATACCCACGATATGAAAGCCAGCTAAGGAACTCGACCATCCAGAAAAGTTGACAGAATATAGCATAGCCTTGTAAAGTATCGTATAGCAAGGGTGTAGGAAAGGAAAGTGAGCGGGAGAATGAGATATGTGAAAATAAGCATGAGGGAAAAGAAGATGGGAAAGAGTAAAGCATAGCATATAAAGATTGAGCAATAGTAAAAAGTAATAACGAAATGCAGAAAGACAACGAAAGAGAGAAACAAACAAAAGAGAAAGGAAAAGGAAAGACATAAAGAAACAGGAAGCAAACCGAGACAAAAAAGACAGAACATACAAAAAAGAAGAAGAAAACTGAAGAGAGAGAGACAAAGAAAAAAACTAAAGAGAAACAAAGATGTTCGTTCTGTTCCACCCTTCTTCCAGGATTGGCACCAGTGGTGTGAAGCTACCAATTATCTCCACTGCCTCTTTGGCGTTGCGCCTTCGATGCAAGCTACGCTATTTTTTTTTGTCTGTCAAAAAGCGGTATTGGCAAAAAAGCAACAACTGCTCAGAAACTTTTGCTAACTGCCACTTTGTTTTTAATTTGCATCAATGTCACACCACAACAGCGTTTAAGTGTTCGAGTGAATCGCAGCTTATCGAGTTCGTTCCTAACGTGTTCTACGATGGTTTATTTCTACAAGCAAGACGATTAACGTGAGGTGTCAAAGCAAAGTGCAACGCCAATCCGTCCTGATAGGGCTGAACTTTACCGAGCCTGTGTCGTCGCAGCAGTCCTAAAAGATCGATTCAGGGGATCGCTATTACCGCTTGCGCGATGTGCGGCTGCCGTTAATGTCTTACAAGTGAGCGTTTACACGAGAGCGAGTTCAGCGAGTGCTAATGATCTTGCATGGCATTTGGAGTCAATTAAGGAGCAAACACAGCGTTAACAATGAATTCAGGAGACAAAAGTAGCTTCGAATTTCTTATTGGTACGGACATTTTAAAAGCTACGCAAGCGCTAACTAGAATTGGAGTTCCGAATTTGCAGGTTTTATGCTCTTGACACCATGGTAACTACAAAAGAGCTTAATTTAAAATATCTCTACCTATTGTGAATAACAGATTCTGAAAAAATATCGGAATTCTGCACTTAAATGCCGACCTTTAATTGTACTCGTCTACACTGAACAAGCTGTATTTATTCGTAAGTTGACACGTTACATCACGTTCGAAACGAAAACCTTAACTTCTGCATGATAGAGGGGGAAGAATAATTGAATTTAATGGATATATTTACAGCTTCAGAGCTGGGAGGTACGTGAAGGCCACCATTGTGTTTCAATATGTATCCAGAGGCACACAAAGCAAGAAGACGCTAATCTGTGTCAGCTGCCAAATTAGCTAAGAATAATTCAGGAATTTTCATTGACTGCAAGATGAGTGGATATATTAGCATTGAAAAGTTGTAGACAGTCGCGTGTTTAGATAGTTTAGACAGAAAGAATTTTTCAGCGTGCTCGTGCTTCCGGATATGGGGCTGAGAATTCAAATTGCAGTCCACATTACTACGCATGCAAGACAGTGAGGACTGACGAAAAGCTCCTCCATGATGTCCTGGGGCGGAGACAACTGGGTTCGAACAATGGGCTCGAAAACCTCGATAAAGAAGATAATGGTTACTCTTTACTACCAGCTTGCGACATCTAAAAATAACTACGCGTCACACCCGGAATGATCGGAAATTAATGCAAAATCGTTACCCTAATCTTCGAATTTTTGTTACGGCTACGCCAATTTTGTTGTCAGCAATGGTGAAGGATGGGCACGAAATTTGTTTCATTGCTACATATCCCACAAACATCGCTTCTCTGTTGCATATCAAGTCGGAAGCAAGAGAGCGTGATGGACACAACCAGAAGCACATAAAATAGCGCCTATCGCCAGCATGGTGAGGTCTACTGCAACATCATTGCTCGACTTGAATTATGGCGGCGCTGAAGCAGTCTGACGTTGCTTCTTCGAGCAATCTAACCTCGCAGAAACTGCATGAATAGTTATGGCAATAAATTGGTTGATCTCTAACCACATCAGGGCGCCCGACCAGCTTTGAAGAGACCACTCAGTCATGCATCACATTGACACCAGCATTTCATGATTGCCATCGCATTGATTACCTTTGTACGTTATCTCCACTCGGCTGTCGCTCTGATTTATGAATAGAGTGCGTAACCTAACAATAAATCTCTTTGACGGGATAGACTTCTCATTTATCCATCTTGTGTCGCATTGTCTCAAATAATCTAGACATGCCAAATACAAGGATAGCAATGTTGAAAATCATCGCAATATAAACTAACAACGTCAGATGTAATAAAAACCAAAAAATATCCAATGTAAATCGTAATCAATCACCAAAAATTGGGAAAAAAGCTGATGAATATATGTGGTCGACACCTCTGCGGCGCAAGAGAGGGCACCGCAGTTTCGGCATGTGCGCGATGACTAGGCGGTTGCAAGCGCCAAGGCAATTAATGAATCGACATGCTACACACTTCCGCATGTTTAAGGGAAATGCAACTACATTAGGCACACGATTCGTTCACGCATTCATTCATTATTTCATTAATTCTTCCTTTCTGTCCGTCCTTTTTTTCTTCTTTTCTTTTCATTCGGCTTCACCGCAACAAGCCGCTTGGGCCTCAAAACTCTAGGGAAGCTAGGTTCAAGGACTTGGTCCTTGAAGAATGTGCCGATAGAATCCTGAGAATGTTCAAACCCTCAAAACGTGACTTGGAGATGCGCAGAGATGACAGTAATAACGTGCATTCTTCTTCCCGACGAGTTACGCAAAGTGGAGACCAGTAATGGTGTCCATGTGCTGTTTTCATCTCCTGATCAAGTGGCCTATGTGGGAGCGGCAGAAAAAAAAGAGAGAGGCGTT
This sequence comes from Rhipicephalus microplus, assembly GCF_043290135.1. NCBI lineage: Eukaryota > Metazoa > Arthropoda > Arachnida > Ixodida > Ixodidae > Rhipicephalus > Rhipicephalus microplus. Next base: position 27,872,571 of record NC_134702.1, read on the forward strand.
AGGGAGAAAACAAAAGCTGCCGAATAAAACAAGTGACCAAGTATGTCTCGTGTAAGATTGCCATTGTGTATCAGATACCTTTAAGCCACAGCTGTACGCGCTCAGGGTAAACATTCTGGTGCCCTAATGCGAGGCTCTCAAAGACCAGTACTTCACTAGCAAAGAAATCAACTAACTTGGCAAAGTTCTGTTCTTAGTTTCGGTGTGTGACGTTTTTTGGTTGACACCAAAACCTTGTACGTTCACAATAATTGGTACACATGGACAGTGACCGAGGCTTTTTAATATACCGAAAACAGTAAGTAAATGCGTTAGCCAACCTTTCCTGGCGCTCTGAAAGGAAGTGGGCTCGTTAAACAAAGGTGGCCGGTGACCTCACATGATGTGGTGCTGCTGGGAACGGCGAATGGGAGTATTGCGAACCAAGACATATCGGGCCAAATACGAAGGGGTAGACACGGTATGCAGTGCGTGTGGAGAGGAAGAGGAAACTGCCGAACACTTGATAATGTTCTGTAAAGGGCTTCACCCTATAGTTCAGGATGATGGCGCAGAGTTTTTCAAAGCACTGGAGTTTAGGGACAAGGAGGGCAAAACAGACTTAAACGGGTAGAATTTACTAGAAGGAGGTTATCTGATTGGTGGTTAAAGTCAAGGCACGAGAGTAAATTAAACGCTTCACTGCAAAGTACGAGTCCCCAACTTCACTATTTAAAGAAAAGGAAAAGAAAATAAATCTAGTTTTGGATTCAGTAAGTATTGCGCCGTGGTGGCGTTAGCCACCGCCTGATCTGAAGGGTACAGCCATATCAATCTATCCGTCCATCCACTGTATAGTTCATGAGCATGCTCGCTCGCTTTAACGATTTTGTTTCAAAAACCAGCAAATATTTTTTCAATAATTCAAGTTGCGAGTTCAGAGCGTAACTTTTTTCTCGTGCTCAAAATCACCGCGTAAATTAAAGAGACAGAGAAAAATGATACTTCTTGGACACCTCTGCCGTTTTCAGCGCTGATATAAGCGTGCATCATTTCCAACTTACCCGGAGCATTAGTTTAACACCCAAAACTTTCATATTGACAACATATTCAATTTTCGCGATTAAAGACCACGCTACATAAAGTGGTATAAAAAACATCTCGACAAAGAAAATGGGGAATTCTTTTGTTAAGCAAGCTATGTGGAACTGTTTGACGACAGAATATGCACTGAAATAACTTTTTGTAACAAGCGCTCGTGTTTTCGATAAGTTGCACAGTTTCCTATTCGCATTTAGCAGAAAAATTACACAAATAAAGCTTAAATCTCGCAATTATTCAAGGCTACTCCGTAAGGTCAATAGATAAGAAAAGAAACAAAAAAAACATCCATTCGTAGCGCGAAGTCACAAGAAAAATGCTTACGGATTGCTGAGAAACTCGTAAGCATTTCTCAGAAATTTATACGATTTCACAACTGAATTCATAGGAATTTGAAGCACAAAAAACTTCATACGGATCACTGAAAAATGTATATATGAAAAAATCCGTAGAAATACATACTCATTTCTCAGAAATTTGTATGAGTTTTTTTGTGGCTTCGTGTAACACTCGATCAGTTGTCTATTTCCATTTCTTAAACTCTCGGCCATTTCGCGGTATTCCAGAGAATTCATTAGCAAGGTCAGTGTTTAGTATTCTATAGCAGTATTTAATTGTTGCGTAAACGCATAGCGGTGGTCGTGTGAATTTGGATGTTCTCCACGTATACGATAAATCATTAGCGATATAAATCATTCTTTTCAGTGAAGTTCTCCTTTAATAGGACAGGAAACACTGATCAAAAGAGAAGGAAAAAGGCAGTTTACAAATGAACACCCTGCTGAGAAAAAAATAGAATCAAAGAACACTGCTCTAAATGGCACACTGATGAAGATAGTGAGTCGCAAGTATTCCCGCTTCTTTTGAAACCATGAGAGTTACACATTTTAGTGTTTTTTTCATTTTTATTTTGGAATGAAACATGTCAAGCTGACAAAATGCAAAGCAAGCAAAGAAATATATTGTTCAAATCGCACGGTGCTATCACCATGCTAGGGGATTAGAAGAAAGCTCTGCGGCAAGGAAAAGCATCCGCACAAATTGTTTTCTAAACTTTAATTACATTGGGTCATGGTGCACGTCTCTTACATGCACGTCCCTTGCAATTTTTTCACTTTTTCTTTTTTTTGCTGCTATAATATCTGTCTTAAGGCACTGTTTCACGTGCCGGACCAAGCTGCAACGCAAATTCATAAATCATTCGAGCCCGTAATGGCTGTTTCTGCAACAGCAGCGGCGGCGGCTGTAATTGGCCCGCCAGCTGGCTTGAACGATGGCTTGGGCGCATAAGCGGCTTAGGCCGAAAAAAGTGCTTCACCAGTCACGACTTATGTCGGCGGAGAACGCAAATGCAATCGCGCGGCGTCTGGCTGCACCATCGAATTTGTCCCCATAGTGTCGAAATGCTTCCCTCGCGACGCTGTTTCTGGAATCCACTATGTAGTGCAAATGCCTTATACGTTCCTGTCGAGGACAGATGGATTTAGAAAATTTGGTTTGCAAATGGACGTGGGTTTTCGCTGAAATTGCCCGCTTACTGGGCTTGTTTCTGGGCGACTGCCTGTGTTCAGTGTCAGAAATTTTCCAAAAAGACCTTCAAGCTTCACAATTAAAAAGGGTGGTATTGATTGAAGTCTCATCGTCTATTTATTTGTTATATGCAACACAATGAAACCCACTGACAGTGAAGCGGATGAATGTATAGGACGCATTACTTGTTTGTTTCCACTGCAGCATAGTAATTATTACATAACTGGAAAGGAAGCAAACGAAAAATAAACCTGTCGCATGGAGGCACCTCATCTACAATTTTCGGATAACACTTCCGACGCTTCATTGAAAACTACCGCAGCTCTACCTTATTCATTTTGGGCTCTAACAGAAGACTTCTCTTTACAGTTGCGTTATAGCAGGTCACTCTCACTCTGTCTCTTTCCTCCACCATTGCCAATGAGTATTTACAGTAGCTGCTCAAATTTAAATGAATAAAATAAATAAAATACAATAAATTTACCTGCTAGCGTTTGAAATTCTCCACTGCCAACCCATTCTCCGGGTCATTATTTTCACGGCCACTCACCCAGCGCCACTTTGGCCGTACTTTCAGGAAAACACGTGTTTCGGTGCGTTTCTATCCGGACATCGCAAGGCTTTTCGTGGTCAGTCGAGCTTGCTTAGGCCATTTTGAAATACGCTCGAGAAAGCACGCGTCAGTTTTCTCTGCTCAGAAGTCAACATGAAGCTTTCTTAATATGTGCATGACAAACGATGAAGCCTCAAAGCAGAAACCACTAATGAATGAAGAAGAAAGCCTAAAAACAGACAACAAAAATAACGAAGGGCTAACGATGACAGATCGCACCAAAAGGTGCAGACAACTTACTTTTTTTTCTCTTTGTGATTGCTTCTGAAGCGTAAGACGTCCGCATTAAAGATGATCTTGCAAGCTGTCTTGCTCTGGTTATGCGAAGGATGGAACACTAACGGAAATAAAATGTTCCGGAGTGAAGGTTACAGGGATGGTCAATTTATGCGCAAGACAACATAATGCACGACGCATCCCTGTCTCATTACACTCCTGCACTGGGGAACACCGAAAAGGAGGCACAATGTTGCGACTGTATCGTCTCGGCTTGGTGGATCGGGAAATGTAGCCGAAAGGAGAAAACAAGTATATCAACTTGGGAAAACCCTTTATTTCGTTTTTATATCATGTGTGCATCGTCGTTCTCTGTAATATAATTTTCGTGTTTTTAAACCAAGGTTTTACGTCCCAAAACGATTTATATGATTATAAGGAGCATCATAGTGGGGGGCTCTAAAAGTTTAACAATCTCGTGTTCTTCAACGTGCAATAACATCGTACAATACACGACCTCCACCATGTCGTCTTCACCGAAATAAACTGCTGCAACCGGGATCTAATTCATGTTCATGACACTGGCTACGTATCCATTGTTTAGATCCGTTGTGCAGCATGCTTGAGTATTTCAACGAACCAGTGCAACCTTCCAAGCTAACTATGACTCGGAACCATCGCTGTTTGTGATCCGTCATACAAGACTCTTCGCAAGGTTTCACCAATGACGTAAGAAATCAAACGCTCCCTACATTCCTTAAAGCTGAAACATTCGCGTTGTTCATGCCATCTTTCTAAGGTGGCATTTCGTATCTTCTGAACATTGAGACTTTTTTCTCGAATGGAGGAGGAATCGTGTGATGTATGCATTAAGCGCGAATCTAATTCGGCTGCAGAAGAAAAAGGTACCATAGTGAGGTCGTGTTACTCGTTAAGAAATTGCGCTAGAGTACAAATACTGGGAGTGCACTCAACTGAGCAGACTCTATCAGGGATATTAAAAGAGCGGCACTCCAGATAACGAGCTTCTCCTTTTCAGTGCAGCATTGATTGTACAGATTAAAAAAATATTGGAAGTGCAAATAAAATTCATCAAGAACCCACGTGTAAGTACGTGCGTCTGTGCGAAGCGTGGGTTCAAGTTGAAAAATTCACATATGAAAGCCGATTTGATATGCCGCTGTTTGCCTACCTGAACCACCGAGGAAGTTTCTAACATTTTTATTTCCTTTAATAGACAAGAAAAAAACTAAAATGTTACAGAAATAACTTACTCAGACATACCAAACGTTTCAAGCATTTCATTTCCTAACACGGAATAACTAAATCATTACTAAAGACGAATTACTTGAAAAGCATATTCACTGTACATTTGTGACATATCTAGTAAGCATCGTACTTTATAGTTTTGTCCCGAGTTTTTTTATTAAAACTTTCTCATTACATTATTACGCTGTGTTAGCAGCTGACAACACGCCGAGTGGTTCAAGACGTGTTAGTTCAGTCAGTTTGAGGATTTCGTCGCATTAAAGTAAGTTCTCTATTCATCCTCGTCCCCCGAGCACATTACGCCCTCTTGTTTTTCGTCGAGACGCACCAATTGCGCAAAGTGGGCTAACTGATTACTCGCCCACGTAGCGAACGCTGATGTGTAATAAAAAAAAGCACTCAAATACATTACACGCCAAAACTGAAGCAAGCTCACATGAGTCACGCAACGCCGAAATTCAATACAGGCGAAATGCGGCAGTTTAAAGTGTGTGAATGCAAGTGAAATATTACTATACAAGTTGTTTTTTTTTATTAATTTGATAAAAGCACATGCTAAGAAAGGAAGTGTAAGCACAACCTATTCACATTTCTGTTCACTCTTGCATTCGGGTATTACTCCTCCTCACCTTTTTAGCTTTCAAATATGTTGAGAATCTTCTATTTCTTTAAAAATAAGCTACTACAGAGCAATATACAATCGTTCTTATGATTACAATCGCCAGCCTTACAATTTAGTTTCTTGCCTTACGCATTCATTAAGTAATTATTCGCGTCACATAAAAAGGTTTGCTCGCATGAAATAGACTTGCTTACCATACTTCTTGAAGTTTTAGTTTCGTACATTACTGCAGACAACAGAAGAGGGTGTACAATACAAAACACACAAAACAGCAAAAAGACCAGAAATTAGTGCGTATGAAGGTTAAACTTGATGCTAACTAATTCCCCACTACGACTTCTTGGGCGAAAGATGAATATTTACATAATTTAGTTTTCGCGTAACTTACTCACTGCCTCTGCTGCACGGACTCCCAGCCTCCACCGAAAGGAGACTTCACTTCTTATTGGCAAGGAGCTTGAGGGTATGTCTCGGTTTACCACGGTCAACTTCCAGTGCTTTAGTGTATGCGGAGGCTCGAGAGCAACCTTTGGCAGTACTCTGAACTAAAGAAACATCTCGAAATTTATTTAGAATTTTCACGCAACATGAAAGTCATTTTTTATCTGGTGCACTAACATAAAGGACGGCCACGAGACTACAGGATACTATATAATAATTTCAAACAGTAGTACCAGAATTTAAACAATGGAAACCTTCAAAACCACCTTGGACGCTGCCACTTCTCAACGTTATCCGTGAAATAGACGGCATAGAGTAGAAAGCAGACATGGCACCTCTAGTAGCGGCCCAGTTGGTACTTCATCAGCTTCATGTAATGCATAATGAAAAAACGAAGATATGTACGGACGGATCATGCACAGAAGATGCGTCAGCCTGTGCGGTCTTTATACCCGAAATTCAGAAAAAGAAGATGTACAAACTATCACACAAATATTCATCGACGACAGCAGAATTGGTGGCTATCTTTGAAGCAGTTAAGCTTATCTGCGAGAATCCTGAGCCACGAAAATCGATTATATGCACTGATAGCAAACCTGCTCTTCAGCTAATCAGAAATGTGAGATCACCTTAGAAAAATGGTGAAATAGCACAATGTATCGCAGAAACTGTGGAATATGCCTCATCGCAGGGTCACAACATCGTATTCCAAGGGATACCCAGCCATATTGGAATAAAAAGAAATGAAAGTCTTGCGAAAAAAGAATAGCCTCGCGAAGAAAGCATTGAAGGAAGGACGGGATTGCGCAATCCCTATGTCTGGGGCGGATATTCGACATTTTATATCACAAGGAGCTAACCATTGTTCGATGCAGAAGTGGTTTGAGAGCCCTAAATCAAAAGAAGCGGTACTTTATGAAGTTGATCCACGCAGAAAATTTTCCATAGCGACAGACCTCCCACGACACCTAGAGACATTGATCCACCGACTTAGATTGAAAGTAGCATACACAAACCGCTTCCTGCACAAGATACATCGATCCAACTCACCGGAATGCCATTGTGGTCATGCAGAAGAAAATGTTCGCCATATTCTTTTGGAGTGCGTTAAATACGCGAATGAAAGAGAAAAATTAAAGAACAAATTAGCAAGTTTGGACAGACGGCCCCTCACAACAAAGAAACTACTTGGACCATGGCCTGAGATGCATCTCCAGAAAAAGGCAATAATCTTCCTGACAGACTTTTTAGTGGAGACCGGACTGGACAAGCGCCCATGACTGACAGCCAGAGATGGGTATTATATAAAATGTGGTCATGTATATACTGACATTAGATTAGTAAGGTATGCGTGTAAGTAGTTTATGACTGTGTGAACTGCGTGAAGAAAACTGTGTATTGGCATGATATTTGAACTGGTTTCAGTGTGCTATTATGTTTTTTTTCCTATTGTTAATTTTTGGGTACCGTTCTGTATTATTATTTTATTTTTCGCTGCAGAACTTTGTGATATGGAGTAGCCGAGTGTTTTGCTGTAGAGAGGTTGAGTAACCTCAACCTCTCCACAGCAAAACAGTTAAAACAGTTTTCGCGAATGCTCGTCTGATACAATTTTTTCCGTGAGGCTCGGGTAATCAAAGGCGGTGCCAACGGGTGACACGTGGGGAGGGAAGGTAGGAGCCCTTCCCCCATAATTTTGCCTGCCCCTCCCCCTTTTTTGGCTCCCCCAAGGGCGACTAGGGTCGAAACTCAACGCAAGTTCCCCGCGTCTCAGCCTCCTTGAAGGAACTTAATTCATCGACGACACCCCCCCCCCCCCCCTACACACACAGACAGTAAAAAATTCTGGCGCCGCCCTTATGGCCGATATTTTCTCCACGTAGTTTTGAAGCTTTAATCCCAGCTTACAAAAATAAACAGAGGATAGGAAATTCAAATCTTTGGTTCCCCTGCTTTGAATAAGTGGTTCTGAGTCGTCTATATAATAAAACAATGGCGAAGGTGGTCCGAGACGTTTAAACCGTTCGAAGAAGTAATGGTCTGCGAACTAGTCCAAGTAGAAAACGCTACAATGCGAACAGCAATCAAAATGTGGAATGCACATATGCATTCCCCCCTCCTTGCACAAGGTCACCTATTTCAGGAGAGAGATAAATAATTGGGAGAAGGCTAATCTAAATTTCTGCCACAGTACACATTGTGAGACATGAGTCATTTTTCACGCTACACTCCGAAAACTTTGGGGATTCTTAAGTTTCGCCTTGAGGAGTTGGATGCAATAGCAGTATCCTGAGCCTAGTGCGTGAATCAACAACTTAGTGAATACTTTTTATTGTATGTTGTCACTCGGGAAGTTTAATTTGTACATTACTACAATGCAGTCAATAAAGTTGAGAGTTGTTTGTGTCAGTGAAAATTTCTCATATGGGTGCATTCTGTGTAATACGTAGCATCTTTAACCATGACAACGTCTGGTTGTGCAATGTTTTAGAATGTGTGAGGCACCCACTACGTAGTCACGAGAGAATATACGTAGTAACGTGTGTGCTCTTAGTAACGGGTGGCCCGCTTTAAACCACGAAGTCATGATAAGCACATGTTCTGACGCCCGATGGCAATTTACGCTTGTAATGTGGAATATTACTGCGACATCACGTGGTGTATTGTGGAGTCTGTAAACAGGATGCCTGCGTTTGTAAAGCATGAAGGTTGTTTTTACTGCATTTCCAAGCAGGGGAAGTCATTTTCACTACATTCTTAGCAGACGTGCGGCTGTAGTATAGTAGACCTGCTTGCCACACACAAGCCTGGGTTCGATCCTCGCTCGGATCTGAAAATATTTATAATTTATTTTATTTGAATCTTCTCGAATTTTCGATCATGGACAGTATAATGATTTTTCGCTGACAACCAACGATGCCGAAACCACCGCCAACGCCGTAATTTCTGCGAAATACCCTATTTAGTGTCATCGCGTTAAAAGGCGAGTACGTAAGACGCTCTCAGTGAATCCTGAATTACTATCTTTAAGACGCACGTTAACTCCCATTTGGATCTCACGACTCTGTGTGGAAAGTGTAATTATCTCCAAAGAGAGCGTGTCTCTTTAAGAACATTCATTACATAGCAAGCGAGAACTCGCAAAAATGACAGCCATTGACCTTTTTTAAAGGCGTATGCAAGCACTATGTAACACAGCTGCCAGTCAACCTGAAAGCCTCGTGTCAGACAAGATACCTCCATTTGCAACTGGCTCTGTGTTTCGCTTTGAGGCTATAAACAACAACAACAAATATCTCTGTGGGGATGTGGCATTCCTAAATGACTTCGGTACACTTTATTGGCTATCCTATTGTGTTCAGATGTCTAAGCGACTAATGCAGTCACTTCGAACAATGTGGGCGCCGTAAATTAGAAACAATGGGAACCGGAACGCAAACTCGTTTCCGGTCGTTTCGACTTCTTTGGATGCCTTATGGCGAACGTTTTCAGTCGTAGACTAACGTGAGAGAAAACCATGAAGCATGCTCAAGAATCGATAGCAGCCTTTAGCTCAGCGGTACTCCAATAATGATGCGGTATCTTGGACGAATTTTCATACGTTAAACATCATACGACGACGAAAGTATTTTACACATTTGGCAAGAATCAGCATCGCGTGGGATACACATTCCTATATTATATCCCCGTAAATATATAATTAGGTAAGTATAACAATACACGGGTTTCGTAGCTAAAGGCAATATTATGAATATGACATGTCGAACAAGAGTGGAAACTTGGGCTAGTTGGTGCGTAGTCATATTTGCAAGATGTTTCAGCGCGCGAACAAAGGAAAAAGGACAGGGTAGAATGGTAGAATGGTTATTTGACAGGGTAGAATGGTTATTTGTCTTGCAAATATGACATGTCGAACATGCGAGTCTAATCTTTCTTGGGAAGGGGGGGGGGGGGATACGTGTGACTTGGTCTCTACCTGTCAGATATTTTCTGAACCATCGAGCTTGTGTATATACTTAGTTGATGCCAAGGAATAATAATACAGCCTCAGAAACTGATTGATTGATTGATTGAGTGAGTGAGTGAGCGAGCAATCGATCGAAGAGTCGCAACGCCACTGAGAGGGGTTAGCGCGGTAGCATAGCGGTTTCGATAGCTTGTTATGTGGTAGTCCTGGTTTTTCTGTGCCGGTGCTGTTGAGGCAATCCGTTAGCACACCGAACTTCGAAGCTATCTAATCGCGCCATGAAAGCAAGGGCAAGCTCCGATTGGATTCGTTCGGGCGTATCGGGAACATCGATCGCCTGCGCAAAGTGCGGCTCCATGATCTCTCTTCCTGATGAGGGTTCGATCTGTTGCTCGGAAGGGAGCCCGGTCGAAACACGGACGACAAGTTTAACAAATTATAGCAGCCAAGCTCGGTGGCTGTGCAGTCTAGCAACGTTTTTATTAGTCATATAACTTCCACTACCGTGTTCATACGCATTTTATCAACCCTCGTTAGCGCTGCTCAGTCTCAGGATGTACTACAGTACTGCGTAATGTTCACTAAGGATAGCAGGATTGCTGCAACGTCAGGAAATCACTGGATTCCTCTCGCGTCTAAGGATTTCATTCCGATGTGTGCCTCAATAAAGCTTTTAACTCTCCTTTAACTTGACAGCTATTTCCAGTCTTTGCATGTCGTGAATTAAATGGATAATTGAATACCTACTGTGCCGCTGCGCTTGTTTTGACACGCAGTCATTTCCGCTGTGGGTGATTCTGAACCAGTTGGAATGAGTACCGTTTTGAGCCGCCAAGATACTGGGATCTTGATGATGCGCATCGAGGGCACAGAAGGCAACAAAAGTGCTACTGCTATACCCAAAAGCAACATGTATGTGTAACCATCTGCAGGCTATAGATTTACTTCCCCAAACAGGCTTGCGATTTCGTCCATCCCACTATCTTTTTCTCTCTTTATATTCACCCCTGCAGCGTCCTCTTCCTCAGTGCAGGGTAGTAAACTGAACGTGCATCTGCTTAATTCCAATGTTTTTTGTTGAATCACTTACCTGGCTATCTCGCTCTGTGGCAGCTGAACACTCACACACAGAGATAGAGAGAGAGAGTCCCGTAGCTTCTCTTCCTTGGTCCCGCCCGTTTTTGCTCGGTAAAAACGGAATAAACGGCAACAGTACGAGTGCCATCCGTGTCAGTATACAGGATATAAACGTGATGCTGTATCCTCCAACACCGCGCTTGACAGGGAAGTGTAATCGCCTACGTCGCGCACATCCCAGCAACTTCTCTTAAGGTTGCTAGCCATTCTGTGGCTTTAGAGCTCGTGTCTTTGACTGACACACGAGCGTGCGTGTATTTAATACTAAGCACGCTCCTGCGACATTCAAACGTGGAAACGAGCCCTTTGAATGTACAAAGCGTATCAATAACACTTTGCATATGAAAACAGATTCAGGCTCCAGACGTCGAGTATATTCGTACAAAATCGAACTTTAACAATGTACAGCCAGTGTTGATGCATGAAACAGGTTAAATGGTCAACAGGTTAACATCTAAACAGAATTGCATTGTTCTTTAATATTCCTTCCTGCCCACCAGCAATTTCGACAGGCTCACCATTATTTCTTCAACTTGTAGCTACGTATCAAAATGAACTGTTCTTGCGCTGCTTCATAAGTTTTCTGAAATGTTGACGTCAGATTGTCATTGTCGCTGCTTTTGATTTATTCCAATTAAGGAATTACTGTTAACCTTTTCTGCCATTAATGCTAATTCTGACCACAAGCTTGTCCAATACAATGTCTCCTGATTAATTCTATGGATGAGAATATGTTCTCAACCAATAGGGTTACTGTAATACGAAGCTATAGAAAAGCAAAATACTACATCCTCGCAATGCGTCACAAGTTCATTGCTTCTCCTACACCAATTACATGGGAGAATCGAGCAACATCTGGGATGACTAGTAACGCGTGTACTGCGCGATGCCTGACGCTACTGCACGCATTTAGCGAGATATCGCGCCAGGAAGTCGTTCCTGGATCCATCCTCTTTCTTTTCTGCGCCACCGATTCAGCGATAATTACACTCATCGATCGAGACGACCAGCTTCATTAATCGGTGACGCAGTGGGACCACACGTGCGACTGTCTGCGCCTGTACAGACGATACAGCTAAACGCAACAAAAGCACTAGCGCCTCGTCTCTAACTTTGTACTGGCTGAAAGGACGCGGACGAGGTGCTATGGAATGATAAGCGCACAACCGTAAGCCACGCGCACCCCCCCCCCCCCCCTTTTTTTTTATTGCAGAGAGGGCCGTCACTCGAGAGCTTTATTGTTTTGAACCTGCGGATTTCCGAGTATACTCCTTTTTAATGGCAGCGCGTATCCGATGACTTAGTGGCAAACAGGCTGCAGCCTCCTCTCTACGAAAACAGTAAGCGTACAGCGACACTCGCACTTAAACGGTGCATTGCATACAAAGTTATAGCCTTTTAACAAACGCAGTGTGCGAAGATAGGCAATCGAAGAATACTTTGGAAGGAAACCACGTTTGTACAGCCTCGTCAGCTTACGTCTTCCAGAAATTTGGAGCATCCGCAAGAATAAAAGCACACAGGCGTTTCTGACGTGCGAATCTCGGGTATGCGATGGTTACCAGTAACGTAGCCAGAATTTTGTTTTTGATAACCATTTTTTTTTTTTGCCACTGCAGATGCTACATAAATGGAAAAGTTGAGGTGGCCTGAATTCGAACCTCTTCACACCGAGTCAGTTAGAACGGAACATATTTGTGATGAAATGAATAGAAAAGTATACGATCTGTCATCAGTATCAGTCATAACACGAAAGGGAAACGCATCTGCAAAAATCAGTCGAAGCTTTGTTTGCCGTTAACAGAGGAACTCAAGTTTCCATATCGTCGGTTGCTGTAGAGCATGGCAACCTTTTGCATGGATAGCTAGCGACACACGTTCCCCATCGCGAGGACCAGCATGCGCTGACTTTAGGCCTCTTCGCTCTGTCCAGTGATAGCGCGTCACCTAGAGGCACTGAAGAGCTCTCGGGTGCAAGAGCACCACCAGTACACGCTCGACTACAGGCACCAGTACAGGCTACAAGAAGTGAGCCAATGGTTTTTACGCTCAATTTGCTGTGTTGAGCGATGCGCAGTTGCCTAACGCTGGCGAGTAGCCAAGTTTGAGCACTCGTTGGTCACGTCTCAGTGGCTACAGCATAGTAAACCCTAATGCAGCTTTGTGAAAAACTATCGGTTAACACGAGCACCAGCTCGAAACAAAAGTTAAATCACTGCTAGGAGATTCTGCAGTTCACTCTGTGTCCTTGGGAAATGTTTATGCCGATCATAAAAAAGACTGCTTGCATGCGGTCCTATCTTTTTTTTTCTTACACTGGAATGCCTTTTCTTTTTGGAATGTACTCTTTTATAATTGGAAGCTCCGTAGTTGTGAGCTATCCATGTCAATTAAATAGCTGTCTTACGGTCTTTTTCTACACTGTAATAATATGAAAGGAAGTTGGCACTTGTGTACAAACCTTCGGTAAAGAAGCGCTGTGAGCGTGGTAGGTCGGACTACATTCGTCGAATAGGCTCTGTGTATGCAGTCATGCGCACCTCGATTTCGGGATCATTAGGCGCACTACAAAGGATCTTATTGTACTAGAAATATTACTAGTGAGTGTTCCGGATGTCGCAAGCATAGAAGAAAGTCTGTTTCGCCTGCATGTGCGTGGTGAAAAATACCATGCGAAACAAAACTGAAGGCCATTATATAAACATGAACCAAAGAAGAAATGAGTTATAAAGAGCAAGATAAGTGTTCACATCATTTCACGTGGAGGCGATTACATTTACCATTTTGTTAATAGCGGTTCCCGAAAAGCAACTGCCGTTGGGTTTTTCCTCCGCTCTTGTTTGAATGAAAATAAACACTATATTGAAAACGTACGAATGAATGAAGCCAGTTAAATACAGAAAAAAAAGGCACTTGTGGCTACGCGAAAGAGAAAAGGCCAAATAAGTGCTCAAAGTGTGAGTGGCGCTTTTAGTGTTGAGGAGCGAAGAAACGTTGGTAAAGACGCGTCTGCAAAATGAAACGTTCGCTGATCCTCGCTGGCTCAGCTCTTGTAGTGGAGTAATATAGCGGAAGAAAAACATACGTCACAGCAAGGAACCTCGGTGCCTTCTATAAAATAATATAAACGATCACATGAATAGTAATAGCAAACTGCCCGTGTGCTGTCTCTCGGTGTGTGAAATGGCGAAGGAGGGGGTGAAGTCTAGCTTGAGGAAATTGCAGGGGTGAGCCGGAAAGTGAACAAGAGAAACGAGAAAACCGCGAACGGCCATTTTCAGGAAATGAGAAAAGTCACCAAGGAGTGCTCGGCTTGGCTTAGCTTGGTTTCAGGCAGCTATGAAATATCGGGAGAACCAGAAAAAAAAAACTGGCAGTAGACCAGATGACGGCCGGGAAAACTGATCTCCGCTGAAACCAAGTCACCCGTGGGGTCGACACATAGCTCGGCTTATTTATTTTATGTGCACGCACATACAGAGAAAAGAGAAAGAATAGCACAAGAAAAGCAAGAAATGTTTGCTGCGCCAGTGTTTCCTAAGGTAGACATAAGAGCCAACAGAAGAACCACTCGCCGTCTGTAGCTATAGCTGATGTGCACACCCGCATTTGTCGTAAAGGAGGGCTTCTCTAGTCTAGACGAAAGGAAAACAAGGCGTCTCCAAGGCGAATAAGGTGAACACCGAGAAAAAGAAGAACCGAAAACTAGCAGACGACACGTGGCTACAGGAGCTATGGAGGTTCCTGTCTCGGTGACCTGAGGTCATAAAACGGTGGCGAAAAATAGCGGCTATTTGTTCCACAGCCACGAATGGAAACGTGCGACATATATAAACCCCGACGGCAACTTTCTCAGAGTCGCTCAGAGCTCTGCCTTTAACATATCACTAGTGATGCTATTGTATGACTGCTGCTAAGAAGCGTTGGTTTCCACGGATGAAGAGTTTTTTACCCAGAATTGAAGGAATATCTGTCATTCGTTGTAGGAGTCTGTTGTGTGTGGGGTTAGATGTTACATGTCTGTTTTTCGCGACAGACACAAGGCACCTAACAAATTATGTGAATGAAAACATCCGTGTGAGCGGTATGGGGGAGATGGTGGGATGCTTGATAAACCCGCTTTTCTACATAAATATCCATAGTTCGCAAGGGTGTAGCAGTTTGGGTGAGTTGGTATCCGACGACGTACTCAGTGATTAGCGCAGCTGAAAGTAAAAGGAAACAAAGGAGTAGGGGTAGATGGGAAGACAAGACTAGTAGCGGCACGTAGTGAACCTGTAGTATATATGACTCAATTTCAGTGTGGTACGCGATGAGGAAAGTCACAGAAGAGGAAAGAGTAGAGTGAGTAGTGGGAGCGTGCAGCCAGGAAGCAGTCATTATTGGAAGTTTATAAGCGCCTTCGTTGCACTACATGCACAGCCAACGTTAGTTAACACACCACCTAATTTATTATAAATGGCGCTGGTTAACATGAACCACGAACGCGTCTTAGCTGGTTAGATTGCACTTTTTTTTTTATAAGAGGGCACACTTTAAGTCAGTATAGACTGAATTTGCTGGCTCTTTTACAGCGAAGTTGTCGCAAAGAAGCACTGTTCGGTACCTACAGAATAGAAACTTACTATCTATAGCTCATCAAAAGTGAATGATTGTTCTGCTGTAATGAAACAAAAAGGTGAATTTATAAAGTAGCGAATACCATCTCATTTTTAACAAAGATGACTCAGGGCAAAGATGAGCGCAAAGATGGCTTAAGAAAACAGACCAGAAAGTTGGAGCATAGAGATTTAGACCAAACAAACTTTCCCGTGATGTTTTACCAGCGGCAAACCTGATCAACCTTCCAGAGAAAAATACTTTTGGAGATCGTTTTTCTTGTGGGGAGCATGCCATATCACGAGATATTTGCGTGGTGCTAGAGGCCTAGTCAGGTGACTCATAATGTCGTCCTTCGACTTCTGCACCACGGCAATCATGTATTGTGAAATAAATAAATAAATAAATAAATAAATAAATAAATAAATAAATAAATAAATA
Source organism: Rhipicephalus microplus (assembly GCF_043290135.1). NCBI lineage: Eukaryota > Metazoa > Arthropoda > Arachnida > Ixodida > Ixodidae > Rhipicephalus > Rhipicephalus microplus. The sequence goes on from NC_134702.1 coordinate 27,888,486, forward strand.
AATTGAAACGATGTCTAGTTGCGGTCCTGCCTTGTGGCACGATGCTCGTCAGAGTGTTGTCCCGTTTCCACTTCCTTCTTGAGCTTGCACGCGGGAAGAGGGCTCAGAGTTTCATGTTCATGAGAGAGACGAAAATTTAAACATAAGACGCTGCACAGTTACTTCACGCGAGAGTTGTGAATTTTCGTGTATAAAAGAAAATTTGTTGAGTTCCAGCAAAGTCTTCATATATTAAACTCATGATGTGTTTCTCATTATACTTTTTCAATTAGTGGTATAGCATTAGATGCCTGATGAAACGCTTAAACTTGACTGTCGGCAGCGTCAATATGAGTGATGAGAAAAATCATCCCGTGATGACATCGCCACACGACGTCATGAAAAACGACACAGATTGCACAAAGTTCTGACGTCATCACATGATATCGCCACATCGCACTTCTTCCCCGATCAGCAAACCAATCAAAGAGGTAATGTAAAATTAGGTGAGAAGCTGAAAAAATGCAATACCTCGTATTCTGAAGGCAGTGCAAAAGCACTTTGTTATATAGGTCTGTCTGCCGGGCACGGGGACTAGGGAACCTCTTTACTTGGCTGAACAGTAATGTTGTCATCCATTCGTTCTAGTGCAGACGCGCGATGAATATACGTGCTCCCGCGTGGCGTGGCGACGAACTCGCGTGGCGCGCTCAAACAGAGCTCGAGACGAGTAATAGCAACCTAAACTACTGCCTATTCATGGTGTGCTCAACTTGCAAGGGCGCGTTAACATCGGGCAACGTGCCCATGATGAACGGGATCTAAAATTGATTGATTGATTTGTGGAGTTTAACGTCCCAAAACCACTATATGATTATGAGAGACGCCGTAGTGGAGGGCTCCGGAAATTTCGACCACCTGGGGTTCTTTGACGTGCACCCAAATCTGAGCACACGGGCCTACAACATTTCCGCCTCCATCGGAAATGCAGCCGCCACAGCCGGGATTTGATCCCGCGACCTGCGGGTCAGCAGCCGAGTACCTTAGCCACTAGACCACCGTGGCGGGGCACGGGATCTAAAGTCAACCCATGCATTGCTTCGCATGCCACTCATGGTTTCCTGTAGTGGTAGGTGGTGTAATTTTTGATGATGACCGAGAAATGCGGTGCGGCATTAAAGCCGGTGCAGTTCTTATAAAATGCTCGAGGCTAACGTTGTTGCCACGACATCTTTTTCTTGTTTGCAGGTGAGATCCCCGAGTGGCTGAGTGGCAAACTATTCCGGTTGGGTCCTGGCAAATGGGAGCTAGGCGGTGGTTTTTGCTTGCGCCACTGGTTTGACGGCGCCGCCATTCTGTCTGCATTCGAGATACACAAAGGAAAGGTGTGCACGACTTTTTGACTTACGCACGCTGACTGTCATTGTTCACAAAAGAGAAACTGATTCTGCATTGAAGTAAGTTAAAGCGGTTGCATAGTTTCTAATACCAAATGCCAACTAGATTCACCCTCTGTTGCTTCGTGTGACCTACGTTACGAGTGATGAAAAATTCTGGAACAGGTAGTGTCCTTACAGTTTACGTTTCGATCTTGTCTTTGTCAAGACGATGACTGGTGCCGTGACAAAGACAGGGCCACTTGTCAAAATGTTGATTCTTGTGACACCATATATATATATATATATATATATATATATATACATGAGATCTCATTAATATTGTGGTAAAACACGGAAAACGAGCCCTTAGGTATAAACTTCTTTCCCATATATATATATATATATATATATATATATATTATTTGCATGTCTTTCCCATTTAAGTGCAGCGTGGCTGTTGTCGGGAATCCTTACTTATCGATTTCGATATGGCAGGTGTGCATCCAGTGCTTCGCGCTTCAAAATCGACAAATCTCTCGCCGCCATGCGTTGCTTCGCAGGTGCGGTATAGTTCGCGATATCTACAATCAGAGGCGTACAAGAAGATGAGCAGCGTCAGTCGTCCGGTCGTCACCGAGTTCGGCACGAAGTGTTACCCGGACCCATGCAAGAACATATTCTCTAGGTGAGTATATGTTTCTACAAAGCAATCGCATCTTGTAAGGACATCCTTCATGTTCACATGTTTCTATTTGTTCAATTGCATTAATCCATTTTGCTGTGGCATCACAAATGAACACATTGAGCCGAATGGCTACCGTCTTTAGTATTAGAAAATTTGTTTCAAAAAGAGCTGAAGAAATAAAGGCAGTCTGGTCCTTACATTTTCTAGCTTGTGTTTCAATCTACACCAATATCCTGCAATATTGAGAAATGATCATGAAAGGAAAAACTATAATCACTTCTTTGCAACAAAATGTTATAACGAGATCACTACAAATTTGACAGAAAAAAATAATATCCGACGAATAAATTTGTCTTAATATGGACTTCTAACCCTTCTCGAACACGTTTCCGAGATCACCTGGCAGCTTTGTGTTGTGTATGGTTGGTGACTGACATAATTTCCTTTCAGTTCCGTTTACGTTGCGAATATTTTCAGTAACACGACCAAATGTGTTGGCATCTCTCTCTTCAAACGTAGCTGCAAGATTGTGCTTTACAAATTATTGCAAAGTATAAAAAATACGTCACGATGTTAAATTTGATTCAACGAACCACGCAGGTTTTTTGCTGCCCTGGTCCCTAGCGACTTGACGGATAACAACCTATGAAACGTGTACTCGCTAGGGGACGAGCTGTTCTGCACGTCAGAGACGTGTTTCATGTGGAAGGTCGACCAAGACTCTTTAGAAGCCGTCCAAAGGGTGAGTAAGAATGAGAAGGTTATCGGGAAAAGAATTAAAATTATTGAACCCTGTCATGCGCTCAAAGAGTTGTGCTTTGAGAAAAATTGCGAGTCAGAACTGACCGCTTTCACTATTATTGTACAGTTCATTAAATATTGAATCAAATTCTGTTGATTGCGAAACTTAATAACTCTTGATTGGTAATAATCCCTTCTAATAAATGTGTAACTCACTGTCTCTCAGTATGACATGCTAAATCTGCAATAACTGCTTTTCATTACACTTTGATCGCTTTGTTATCGTTTCTGAGACATCATATTCAATGTAGCCAGTATGACACAGTGGGAGCTGCAAGATGTTAAAAAAACTCACTGCTGGGGCCTAGTTTGTTCATAATGATGAAATAAAGAGCGCACATTACTTACGAGACAGAGATGGGCTGTCTGTGTTCACCTGTGCCCCGTATGTAGTTTTCGCTCTGTAGTTCACACTTACAAAAAATCAGGGGGCATGGAGGGCCCCTGAAGCCATCGTTTCGACAAGCGAACTTGTCTTCGTTACTGCTTCGTTGAACATACCACATGTCGAAGCGTTGGCAGTGACACTCCATGGGCAAGTATTCTTCTTCGTCTCAAGCGTCATCTTCCCACGAACTTGTTTGTTTGGATTTTGGAAACAATGAAGGAAAGAAATACCGGAAACTCTTTCGACTTCTCATGAGACATTCCTACTGTACTCGCCAGATAAGTGAGTTGAAAATACCAGCCGCTCTAAAGTGAACGCATATTTAACGCTCTATGCTCATAATCGCATCTTGAAATCATAGGTACAAGCAACGATACTAAACTCTTTACACGCTCTGATAAGTTATAACAATTCCTGCTTGATTTGCTACTTAATGGTTCACATTCGTATCTGTGCCGGTATCCGTAGTCACCTTAGGTACGAATACACAACCCACGGGTTTTTTGCTCCGTTTCAGTACGACGTGAATAAGCTGGTCTCGGTGAACCTCGCCAGCGCCCACCCCGTAACCCGAGAGGACGGGACCAGCTATAACCTGGGTGCCAGTTTTGTATCCGGCCTCAAGTACCACATCATAAAGATGCCGCCGCCCGGCAAAGGTAGCGAATGCGCCTCTTCTTGCCACCATACAAGCATGTACGAACTGCCGGTGTATATCATCAGTGCCGCCATAGTCTTGTATGTGTTGCCTCTTCAAACGTTTCTTCTTGTTTTGAATAAGACACCTGTTAAGCACTAATATGGTTTATATAGGGCCGTTTATGGCTACACGAAACGCTTCCACATATCTTTATTTACGTACGTTAGGCTGATGAAAATTTAGCTCCATGTCTTTTAATCTCTCACTGCCCTTCCCCCAATGTAGGATAGCAAACCAGACGCCCAACCTTCCAGCTTTTCCTTCCTTTTCCGTTTCCTTCCTTTCTTACGCAAACGTTAGCACACCAGCACACATAACGCGCCAAGCTTTTAAAAGGATTTGGGCATTCGAGTGTAAGTTTTTGTCCTTCGCCTGCGGCGAAGCCGCTGCATCTCAGTTACAGCGTCAGGGACAGCAGGCGGAATATTGTTGCGAAGGCTGTATATAAAATCAAAACAAAATGAGCGTGGTCAATGTGAACATAGACAGAAGTGCACTGCTTAGAAGTACAAGCTGGTATGGGCTGCCAATGTTCTTACTGTACAGATTATTTTTTTTACAAAAAACGTGCTAAAACGAAACTGGGTGTTTGTGGGAGCACAATACCTGAAGTTTGAGCAAGTAACTGCACAGGGACACAATAAGACGGGAACACGCGCATGTCCCTGTTTTCCTGTGTCTCTGTGTAATGTCTGCGTGCTCGAATTTCAAGTATGGTGAATCGACAACTCGCCCAGTCAGCCATTCTGGCAGGTACAAACACACCTTGTGGCACGCGAGGGCTGTTCGGGTCTGAAGCGGGCCTCGGTGGCCTACCACATACCGTCAAGCTGGAAGACGACGTTCAGCTACTACTACAGTTTCGGCATGACGCGCAACTACGTGGTGTTTGTCGAGCAGCCGCTATTGGTCAACGCCATGCGCTTGATCGGATCGCGCATCAAGGGCTACTCCTTCAAGGACTGCTTTGACTGGTCGCCCAAGGAGAAGGTGACTATGCTCTTTCATTCCAGATATGAAAGTAAACCTTGTGTCTGGATAAATAACGGGCAGTTAACAGAATGAGACGTAACGCAGGTTAACGTGTCCTGTGGGATTTTACAGCATCAAATATAACCTTATAGAGTAGCAACAAGAGTTACAAGTTGCTTGCACATTGAAATGTTGTAATGCATGTGCGGTGTTAACAATGTATCACTTGTTACAGACATGAAAGAATAACGAACCACTGATGCAGGCTAAACAGGTAGATTAGCGCGGAATTTCGGAGTGCTAGTGGCCATAGCAGGAATGTAACAGACGTTTGGGTAAGGCCTATACGATTGCGGTTAACACAGACCATACATACAGGCAGCCGAATATTTAACGAGTTCAAAATCTAGGACTTTTGAATGCGCCTGATGGATATGTCGGAGTGAAGTTGCTGTAGAGAAGCCGCCGAACACTGAAGTGGGTCAAATTCTCAAGTGTTCTCTAGTGGGTCTACCCAAAAAAAGGACGCCGCTCGCGCTGGGAGTCCGTGCTTGGCCGTTACTGTCGCCATTGTGTATACTCGCTGTCTGCCCGCTAATAAACGCCATAACAAATTGGTGGAGAGTGCTTCGATCCCCTTTGATGCCCTGGGAACTGCGTTCACGTACCCTGCAATCTACAATGTCCCACGACGCCTCTCAGCAAACGCCTCCTCCCATGCCACCCCCTTGTCCCGGTGTCCCCAGGATCCGAGATCCACCCATCTTCACGGGCGCCGATGGCACTGACGTGGAGGACTGGCTCGCCATTTACGAGCGCGTGAGCGTCCCCAACAAATGGGACGAGGACGGCAAGTTGACAAACTTGGTGTTCTACCTTGCGGGCGTTGCAAGCTTGTGGTACAACAACCACGCGTCCGATTTCGCAACCTGGTCCGATTTCAAGACCGCTATTACCAACGTTTTTGGCCGCCCTGCCGTTCGTAAGCTGCAAGCCGAGCAGCGCTTACGCGAACGCGCTCAGCAGGCCGGTGAATCATTCACCAGTTACATAGAAGATGTGCTGGACCTTTGCAAGAAATCCAACGACAGCATGTCCGAATCAGACAAGATCCGGAACGTCATGAAGGGCATTGACGATGATGCCTTCACGATGCTGCTTGCCAAAAACCCAGGCACAGTAGCTGAGGTCATCACGCTGTGCCAGAGCTACGAGGAGCTCCGCCGGCAGCGTTCGATGACCCGTCGCTCTACACCTCGAGATGCAGGGCTTGCAGGCTTGGAGGCGAGCTGTGATCAGGTGGCACTGCTGGCAGACCTCAAGTCCTTCATACGTGAGGAAATCGCGCGGCAGTTTTCTCTCCTGCCCTTTGCCCACCCACCGGCTGCTCAACAATCGGCCACTACCATTCGTCCACCCATCCGCCGAGCAATTGAGCAGGAAATAGCGGAGGTCATGCCGGCGTACCAACCACAACAGCTTCCGGCCCCTGCGCCCCCAAGTTACGCCCAAGTCGTCGCCAGGCCGCCTCCAGTCGTTCAACCGCCCGCCCCACTGACTTACGCCGAAGCTGCCGCACGACCTCCATCCTTTACAGCGGCTATGCCGGCTACGTATGTTGACGTGACCTCTCAGACTCAGCTCCAGCCCCCTCTTCAGCCTTTCCAGCCACAGTTCCGTCCATCGGCTCTTACGTCATGGACAAGACCTACCCCAGCGAACCGATGGCGCACACCCGACAACCGGCCCATCTGCTTTGCCTGCGGTTACGCCGGTCACGTAGCCCGTTATTGCCATCGTGTACAGCCGGCTCCAATTTCTTCGCCTATTGCTGGCCACCTCAGCCGTCCCCATCACGATGAACCACCGTCTATGCCACCGCCGTCTCGCCCAGGTCCATCTCCTCGAAGGTCGCCGTCTCCACGACGTCGTTCCCTGTCCCCCATGAGGCCAAGTTCGGCTACTCATGAGCGGGAAAACTAGTCGTCGCAGTCCCCGAGGCAAGGACTGCGATGCTATTGCGATGTGAAAGCCCTCAGAGCCACCCATCTAATGTCATCGACGTGCTTGTGGATGGTGTTCATGCGTCTGCTCTTATTGACACTGGAGCTGCAGTATCCGTTATGGACGAAAAATTTTGCCGCTTGCTTCGAAAAGTGACGATGCCGATTTCTGGGTTGTCCCTTCGTACTGCCGGTTCACATCGTATCCATCCTTCAGCAGAGTGCACAGCTCGCGTTGTCGTTCAGGACGTTCTGTACGTCGGCCAATTCATCATCATTCCTGCATGCTCTCATGACGTCATTCTGGGGTGGGATTTTCTTTCCCGCAATGACGCCGTCATTCATTGTTCCAATGCCGAAATTGAACTCTCACCCTTCTCGCATTTGACGCCGGAAGACAGTCCCTCAAACTTGAGTAAGATTCTCGTGAAAGACGACACATTAGTGCCTCCAAGCTCGGCGATGGGTGTACCTGTCTACTGCGCTGGACTCTCCGACACAATTGCGCTCGTTTCGCCATCCGACCGTGCTTGCCGAAGGAAAGGGTTGCTAGTACCTTTCGCGACCGTGCAAATCACCCAGAGCAACGCCGCTATTTTTGTGACCAACCCATCCCCGTACACTGTTACCTTGGTTCGAGGGGAATGTCTCGGCAGAGTGGAACCAGTGGATAACGCACAAGTCCTGGACGTACCTGATGACTCGCGTTGTCCCAGTTCGTGTACCGTCAGCGCTGTTTCCACTTATGATTCATCATCTCCTGATGTATTTGGCCCCTACATTGATGGCAATCTTACGTCGGTACAGCGTTCCCAGCTTCTGGACCTGCTGCGAGAATATCATTCTTCTTTCGATGTCGGGCGAAGTTCTCTCGGTCGCACGTCCGCTGTTACACATCGTATCGACACTGGTGGCCATCCACCATTACGGCAACGTCCCTACCGCGTGTCGCCTGCTGAACGTCGGGAAATTAACGAGCAGGTTAATGATATGCTCAGACGTGACGTTATTCGGCCCTCAGACAGTCCCTGGGCGTCTCCTGTTGTTCTTGTCGCGAAGAAAGATGGTTCTGTGCGGTTCTGTGTGGACTACAGACGGCTCAATAAGATCACGCGCAAGGATGTTTACCCACTGCCGCGCATCGATGACGCAATCGACAGCCTTCATGGAGCCGAATTTTTTTCTTCTCTCGATCTGCGCTCGGGGTACTGGCAAGTACCCATGGCTGATGACGCTCGACCGAAGACTGCGTTCATCACACCCGACGGCTTGTACGAATTCAACGTCATGCCGTTTGGTCTATGTAATGCTCCTGCGACCTTTGAGCGCATGATGGACACCGTGCTGCGCAACTTGAAATGGCACACGTGCTTGTGTTACCTCGATGACGTTGTTGTGTTCGCCCCAGATTTCTCCACGCATCTCCAACGTCTGAAAGAAGTTTTCGCACGTGTGAGCAATGCCGGCTTGCAACTAAATCTGCAGAAGTGCCGCTTTGCAGCACGGCAACTAACCATCCTAGGGTACGTCGTGTCTAAGGATGGCATTCTTCCTGACCCAGCCAAGCTTCGGGCCGTGGCTGAATTCCCCAAACCTGCGTCCGTCAAAGAACTGCGTAGTTTCGTTGGCCTGTGCTCATACTTCCGACGCTTCATACGAAACTTTGCTACGATTATATCACCGCTGACGAAGCTCCTTGGAAGTAACGGGCCCCTCAATTCGTGGTCGTCTGAGTGCGACGACGCGTTCGCGAAGCTCCGCCATTTGCTGACGTCTCCTCCCATTCTACGCCACTACGACCCTGCGGCCCCGACGGAGGTGCATACAGACGCCAGTGGTGTAGGCCTCGGCGCTGTCCTGGCGCAGCGCAAACCCGGATTCCCTGAATATGTCGTAGCATATGCAAGCCGTACGCTCACGAGAGCCGAGACAAACTACACCGTCACGGAGAAAGAGTGCCTGGCGATCGTCTGGGCCCTTACAAAGTTTCGACCTTATTTGTATGGTCGCCCATTCGATGTCGTCACCGACCATCATGCACTATGCTGGCTTTCATCATTGAAGGATCCCTCAGGCCGTCTCGCCCGTTGGGCTCTTCGCTTACAAGACTACGACATCCGCGTGCTTTACCGCAACGGACGCCAGCATGCTGACGCCGACGCCCTCTCGCGCTCCCCTCTGCCTGAAGGTGATGTGCTCTGCTCAGTATCCTCGACTGCAGTTTCTGCCATTGATGTTGACATCATCGCTACCGAACAGCGAAAGGATAATTCGATCGGCCCGCTCATCGACTTGCTCGCTGATCCATCCACAACGCCATCCACGCGTGCCTTGCGTCGTCAAGCTCGCCATTTCGCCATCCGTGACGGCCTTCTACACCGACGCAATTACGACGCCGATGGCCGGCAGTGGTTACTCGTGATACCCCGCAGTCTGCGGTCAGAGATCTGTGAATCCTTCCACTCTGATCCGCAATGCGCGCACTCTGGGGTATTCAAAACCTACCGTCGCATTCGACAACGCTACTTCTGGCGCGGGATGTACCGCTACGTGCAGCAGTTCGTTCGCTCCTGCCTCGCTTGCCAACGCCGCAAACCGTCAGCACACATGTCGCCAGCCAGTCTTCAACCATTACCTTGCCCTGAGCGTCCGTTTGGGCGCATAGGTATCGATTTGTATGGCCCGCTTCCTCTGACGTCGGCTGGTAACCGCTGGGCCATCGTCGCCGTAGATCATTTAACGCGATACGCCGAAACCGCCGCTATCCCTGCGGCTACAGCGCGTGATGTTGCGTCCTTCCTGCTGCACCGATTTATACTGCGCCATGGTCCACCTCAGGAGCTTCTCAGCGATCGAGGCCGTGTCTTCTTGTCAGAAGTCGTCGAAGCCATTCTCATGGAGTGCCATTCTGTCCACCGCAAAACAACTGCTTACCACCCGCAGACGAATGGCCTGACCGAACGCTTTAACCGCACCCTCGGCGACATGCTTTCGATGTACGTCGCCGCCAACCATACGAATTGGGATACTATACTGCCCTTTGTCACCTATGCCTACAACACCGCCCCTCAGAGCACGACCGGTTTTTCACCTTTCTTCTTGCTGTACGGAAGGCACCCGTCACACACCATCGACACTATACTCCCGTACACGCCGGATCCATCTGAGTGTGCACCTATTTCCGAGACAGCCAGGCTTGCTGAAGAGTGTCGCGAGCTGGCCAAGACATTTACGACGCATGAGCAAGAGCAGCAGAAGAGTATTCGTGATGGTTCCGCTGCTTCTGAACCCACGTTCCTTCCTGGTTCCCTTGTATGGCTCTCAATCCCGACCTCTGTAGCTGGCCTTTCTTCCAAACTACTCCCAAAATATGAAGGTCCCTATCGTGTGATCGAGCGCACATCTCCGGTCAACTATCTTATCGAGCCAATTGAACAATCTTCGGACATGCGCCGCCGCGGGCGCGACATAGTCAACGTGGAGCGCCTGAAGGCTTACTATGACCCACTCGTAGTGACAAGCTGCTAGGTCGCCAGGCGGCTCCCTCTTCGACCCCGGGGTGATTGTAGAGAAGCCGCCGAACACTGAAGTGGGTCAAATTCTCAAGTGTTCTCTAGTGGGTCTACCCAAAAAAAGGACGCCGCTCGCGCTGGGAGTCCGTGCTTGGCCGTTACTGTCGCCATTGTGTATACTCGCTGTCTGCCCGCTAATAAACGCCATAACATTGCAAACAAGTTGAGAGTAAGCGCATGCCCACAAAGCGTGCTCAGTTGAAACATTGTCTGCAAGTGATTAAGGACGTCCCCTAATGTCGGCTCACTGCACACGAACCGGCGAGTGATTTGCTTTAACTGCATGTTCCAAAGATGAAAGTTGCAGCGACCAATCACAGATATAAAGCCTACAGATACGTCACACGCTCTCACTTATGGGATAAACCGAAGAACACGGCTTGTCCAAAGTGCGCTAATATGCGCCGAGATCCTTCTAAGAAGGAACAACCTAACAGATTCTGGACCCGGCTGAGCGTGCTTAGTGGCAGAGTGCTTGCCCTCGCTGTTTGCACAATGACTCAACGTCATACGGCGCTAATGCTCAAATAGGCGGCACTGACGCACAAAATTTTTACCTTCCAGTACACGTGTATTCACAAGACATCGATGTACAATGATGTTAAACAGGACTGTTCAGCTTACTCTATTCACTGCCACATTGTCTTTATTAGTTATACTGTTACATTTACTATGCCTTTGCTTCCACGTGCTATTATGCTATGTAATATAGCAATACACATTCGCCTATAGGCCAACGCTTCTTGCTTTTCCTTCTTATAACACATTCTCTATTCTTCTGTCACCAACTCTCTTTTTCTGCACGGACGTCCACAACTGCTGTACTGGATCGGACTTGACTTGGACTTGACGATACCCTCCTGTAAAACACGGCGCATTTAGACCAAATTTGTGGTGCTGGACAGATCTTCGGGCGTAGTGTAGACGCGGTTCATCACGAATCCCCTGTTTTTCTTCCACGTGGTGAACACTTACGAAGACGACGGCCACATTGTGTTCGACATGATCGCCTACGAAGACGCCACCATACTGGACAGGTACGTCACCAGGATCCATAGCTCCCAGCTTAAAAGACCCCTAGTTTCAGTGTTGTACAAGCCTTTTTTGTGTTTGAAGAATCGGTAGAGCCCTGTAAGTGTCGTCGTGCTCGGTCTATTGTCTCGCACGCGCATGTACAAGAGGCAAGAAACAGAAAACACAAACAGCGTTTGCGTTGTCATGTTTTCTCATTTCGGTTCTTATTCGAGCGTCTTTGTTTGTATCCGCGCAACTTTTGTCGTTCTATATTAGCGCTGCACTTCGCATGGATGTACACTTATACAGTGTATAGGCTTTATATATATAGACAGAGAGATAAATAGAGAGGAAAGGCAGGGAGGTTAACCAAGCTTGGCTTGGTTGGCTACCCTACACATGGGATGGGGGAAGGAGAGAATAATAGAAAGAAAAGAGATAGAAAAGAAGAGTAGTAAGAAAGAGGATGGTGAATAGTCAGCTCGAGACTACACAGCACGGTCTCACACTGTTCTTTCACAAGCGGTCGTGAAGTCTGGTGGTCCTTAAGAAGTACAAGAGACAAATTCGAATCACGTCCGTCCTGGTACGGAAAGACTGTTAGCCCGTATGTGCCATAGATGTGGCGCCAGTTGCACTACTTATCGCTGGTCCGCAGAAATATAAGGAAGGCAACACAAGGGTGGCAAACATCAGTTATCAATTTTGCATTGACGTAATCAATTATTTAAAACGACCTTTTCAAATTGTGATAAGTTAAGTGACTTTTCGTTTCAGATTCAATGGTACACCAGCTGTACGCGGAATGCTTCGGCGGTTTTTTAGTTTTTTTTTATTGTATAACTGAATAGTTAGGTAACACTTCAGCCAGCTTCCTGCAGTACTTTAAGCACGCGGTAAAATTTCAGCCATGATGTCTACTTCAGACCTCTGCTAGTTCTCGTTTCATTACAAAAAAAAAGCTTTAGTATTATGAGAACCCTGGTAATGCACGCATTTGCGCCGGCAAAATCATTTAACAGGAGTGTTGGAGCTCACACCGAGAAATAAAATTCTCGTGGCATGACACTTTGATGTATCCCGAACTTGTTATAGCTTGACTGTGGGCCGTAAAACCAACAGCTGTATAAATGAACAACGTGCCTTTTGTTCCAATCATTCATTGCTTCTACCAATACGGAGCAGCCCTACCTTCATTCCTAAATAAAGGAATTACAATGGAGCCGCAAATGCGAAGCTAATAATGAGATGACAAAAATTGGAATGACATACAAAGTAAGGCTAACTGCTACCTCTTTTGTATACGGTGGAGTGTATCTCTGCAATTTATACGATGCTTTCATTGACGCAATGTCGTGAAGACCACCATACAGCGGAAGTGACGCGAAGCCTCAGCATTGAAAGGCAAAGTGGTGCAAGGCTAGACCAACATTCACACGGTTTGACACCGAATTCTCTACGTCTTTGTCTGAACACCTGCATGCCACCTGACCTCCAACTCGCCTACGCTATACTAGGTCATACTCTCTCTTCTTTCCGACCTCCCCTTCACGCTTCGTTCCCTTTCCCACCTCTTGCTATGCCACACCATACACGGTCACGCCATATTAATGAGATCTAACAGACAATCATGTCAAGGAAGGTATAGATCTTTTTATATGAGGTGACTATATTGTAAGTGTGAAGAGAGAAGAGTTAAGGAAAAGATAACTTGCTGTGAGCACAAACGGAACCTGAGGCCTTCGAATAGCTCGCCTGATGCTCTACTAAGTGAGCTACCTTGGCGGCTATCCCCCTCTCCACTTTATTGGGTATATATGTGAATTAAACGTGAGAGCATTAGTCAGCGCCGCCTGTGGCCATGACGACGAGTGTGGAACACTATTTTTCTGTCTGTTTGGCATCACGTGATTTTATTACGAGCTGGCAGCTGACCAATAATCACTCGTATACTACTTGAGGGCACGAAGTTTGCCACAACGAAATCCTCGCTATGAATGGCGAAAAGAAGTGTACACTTAAGGGCTCGTTTCCTTTGTCAGACACTATAATAATGACATCTAACAGACATAGTGCGTGGTTTAATATTTACACGAGTTGCCTTTTAAGCGCAGTTTTATCTTGACTGCTGCAAAATGCTTCCCCCTTTTGATGATGGCTTTGACAACTCTGCTCTAAAAGGCTGGTGTAAGGGAATACGGCCACTCCAGGGAATGAAGTGGTTTTCACGGGGTCTGTTTTCTCAACGCGAAGCGGTTAGAGCACAACACATAGGGAGGTATGCGAGTGATTTAGGGATGTCCGTCGACTGAGTAAGTGCGTCAGAATTTGGGACCACGCCCTTATGATCGACGTTCCCAAATGCTGCTCGAGTGACGCAGCCCCCCCCCCCTCCTCTCCTTCGGCGTTCATCCTCCTTCGTACGAGAAAATGTGGGCAGGGTGTTTCTTTTCTGCTTCAGGAGATCGGTGGCAGGCGCCGCACGTAGGCATGACGTTATCACGTGCGCAATCTTTTAGACCGAAACGGCCGACTCGTTTCATCTGTTTCAGCCACTTTCGTCGCTGGCTCGAATGCTTTTATCTGCGAGTGTAACTTGTTATTGATTTGGACTTGATAGAAAACATGACGTAGATAGCAAAAAAAAAACCTCGTCGAGGATTTCCGTGCAGTTATCATCACAAAAAATAAAGCTTCACCGAATGTACATATACCAAGATTTCAAGCAAGAAAATAAAAATAACGAAACGTGTAGAAGATTACCCTCACTGAAAGCTCTTGTGTTTCCCGGGCCCCATCAAGTTAATTATACTCCAGTTCTTTACTTCAAGTCAGTCTCTCTGCGAAAGTTGTCTTGCTCTTTGCAGGTATTACCTGGACAAGCTCAGGAACTCCGGGAGTGAAGACTTCGATCCGGACTGCCAGGGTCATTTCCGGCGCTTTGCGATTCCCGTATCTAAGGTGCTCAGTCTTTAAATCTGAGTCTTTTGCGTAATAAAACGAAGCTGTGCTGCGATTTTAAGGGAAAAAAGCGAAAAAAAAAACTGTTCTTTGTATTTCATCCTTACCTTAAGCATGTTTTACAGCCTCTACAAAGGACGTCCTTCAAAAAACTGCTGACCGAGGCAGAAAAATGAAGACCGGTTGCTGACATTGCACATTGAGTGTAAGACGCGAAAAAAAAATCAGAAATTTCCAGGTTCTTGCTACTTTTGTGGAAGACCATGAACAAAATTGATGGATCGGCTTATAGGGATGTAAAGTGGAAGAGAATGTGAAGGAAAGGAAGAAGTCTTTCTGCATTTAAAATAAACGTATACGCACCTTTGAAATCGGCATTGAAATAAGTTAGTGTGTCTCATTTTGAACTTGCATTTTCAACGGTGCGCTTGGTTTTCACTTCAATAACTATCGTTTATCAGTGTAAGCGTCGCTACTGCATGAGCTTTATTTAGCTGGGTGTTGCTAAAATGACCTCTACAGAAATGTTTCAACTCGACTGAGGTGTCACTACGCGGCTACACTTGTATGCGCGTTCGAAGAGCAATTTAGGGGTGCGTCCTTCGGTGCACATTGACACTGATGCCGGCATCACCTCATGTGTTTCGAGAGCGTTACATGCCTGTCGGCATAAAGTAAGATGCCGATAAATGCAAGAAGACACAACACTTGTTTTGTGTTAAAAGTGAACTGTGAACTCCAGCAGTGGCTTTACACCCTTTGCGGGTCTTGACCAGTGAGGCTACATCACTACGTGTAATTGATTTGATTGATTTATATGTGGGGTTTAACGTCCCAAAACCACTACGTGATTATGAGAGACGCCGTAGTGGAGGGCTCCGGAAATTTAGACCACCTGGGGTTCTTTAACGTGCACCCAAATCTGAGCACACGGGCCTACAACATTACCGCCTCCATCGGAAATGCAGCCGCCGCAGCCGGAATTTGAACCCGCGCCCTGCGGGTCAGCAGCCGAGTACCTTAGCCACTAGACCACCGCGGCGGGGCAACTACGTGTAATGACTATCGTTGTACCCAACTTATGGACATTGAATAGGGACGTTTTTGAACAGCCAAAACTTGCCATTTTGTTGCATCGAAATTATGTTCGGAATGCAGTGTCACTATGCCTTTCTATCTGTCCCACCATTAAACAACGCAGATGAACAGCACGAAGGAAGGTAACCTGGTAAGCCTCAAGTACACCGAAGCCCGAGCCTATCGTCAGGACAACAGCACCATCTGGCTCACCCACGAAGAGATGAGATCTAAAGGTAGGAGTACAGTTACGTCATTCATGGTGCGATCTAAACAAGACGCTGATCTCGGAACAAATGGACACAGCGGACGCCGTCGAAGAAACGAGCATCGGGCATTTTTTAACTGTTTTTACATTGACGAGCTCACCAGTGGAATCGATAAATAACTAGTTAGAACACGAATAGCCCAATTATTACCGTTATGGAACACGCACATAAAGAACATACAAAATATTAAGGGACCCTAACGCTTTGGCTTTAGGAGTTGAACGCGAAAGTGATATCCTGTTTCTAGTGTGTACACTTCAAAAACAGTGCATGAAACCTTTCCAAACTTGCTATGCACCCACTACGTGGTCTTGAGGTGATATGTGCAGTAGCGTGTATGCCTTTCGTAGTGAGTGACCAGCTCTAAACATTGAAGCCTATATGATAATCACAAGTTCTGACGCTCGTTGGCAATCGGCGCTTGTACCACGCATTATTACTGCAATATTTCATGTAGCGTTGTGAAGAATTAATACAGGGCGCGTTTGTTTGTAAATCATGAAAGCTACTTTCACTGCATTTCCAGGCAAATGAAGTTCTTTTCATAGCATTCACAAGCGGACGCGTGGCTGTGTGGTGTAGAACATCCACTTGCAACGCAAACTGTCCGAGTTCGATCTCCACTATGCCCCAGGATTTCGTCATCAATTATTTTATTTGAATATTTCTCGATTTTTGACTCACCCATGAGATGATAATTTTTCGCTCACAACCAACGACGCTAGAATTCCTGCGAAACGAGCTCTTTAACAGTGTCGCGTTAAATATATCACATACGTAACGCCGTAGATGTGTCGTCACCAACTTTCGTCTAACCTCATTTGTCTGTGGGTCCACGGCATCATGCACCAGAGGCGACTGTCCACGAACGCTGACAAACCTCAAATATTCACTGTTGTTCCCTGTGTGCCAGCCGAAGCTTTCTCCCGCCAGGTGGCGCTGCTGGCTCCACCGCACTAAGCCTACACTGCACGAGCATAACGCCACCTCTCGCTTGGCTGAGTTTAAGCTAGCTACGACTGTTCCACCAAACGCTCATGCGCCATGCGACAAGAACAACTTTACAGGTGATGATAGCAGCCTTACACCACCCCTGTGTGAAGAAAGTAGGTAATCTATTGCTTCGCATCGCATCGGTCCATTACATTCTACTCTAACCATCTCATGACATTTCATACCATATCATACTATTCTTACACCATACCATATTATGCGCAATACCAATACCATCCGATCCTGTCCCATTGCATTTCATTTCATTCTTTCCCCACCAATTCAATCATTCCTATCCCGCCAATCCCTTTCAATACCGATCCATTCCATTCCATTCGATGTTATCGCAATATATTACGTTCATGCCATTCTGTTATATTTCGTCACATTCCATCCCATTACGCTCCACACCGTTTCACACCATATTATTACATACGATTCTGTTCCATGACACTCCGTCCCTCTCAACATCAATTTACGTTTAACACCGACCGATTCCAACCTGTTCCATCCCATTCCAAACCATTCCAAACAATCTTAACTCAACTCCTATTTATTTCAATTCCATCTCGTTACATTCTGTTATATCCCATGGTGTTCTATCGCATTCATTACTCCAGCCGTTCATACATGAAACGTCTTTCCACACGTAGGTCGATCGAATAATTTGTACTTCAAATATGCAAAGAAATATTTTCTTCTTCTTACACGCAAGTGCACCAAAGCCTGCTCGTACTCTACATGCTGGAAAGCATGATTGTTTCAAAGCGCATTTCCCTGTTGCAGGGTATGACTTGCCGACGATAAATCCAGAATACAAAGGGAAACCCTACCGCTACACGTACGGCAGCGGGAATTTCGAGCGGCTAGGCGAGTGCCGGAATGCGGTAAGCTCATCGCATCAGCTTCTTCAACCCTATTCTACTCTAATAATTTTTTTTCAATAATGTAACAATCGACCCTTTATTATGTGCTGCTTTAAACGCATTCATAAATGTCAAAGTATTTATTATTTTTGTGCGAAGGCATTTATGCTCGTTTTCACATCTGCTCACGTTACCTAATTGTTTGGGTACACGGCACGAAGTGGAAATATCTTTACAGCGAGATGTAGTTATTCTCGGAATAGCGCTGTTGTGGGCCTCGATGAAATAGGCGGTGTGGTGCCGTCAACAAGGCGGTGGGTTGAAATCACAATTATGACGACCTTACTCTACGTCGTGCAACTTATAGGTAGGCGCACGTGAATAAAAATAATAATCATAATAATAACTTGTTCGGGTTGTACATCTCAAAACAAGGATATGATTACGAGTAGACGCTGGAGTGGGTTGGTTTGGAGATTTCAACCTCCTGGAGTTCTTAACGTGCGCCAAAATTTATTACAAGGGCATCTATGGACTTGCTTCTATTCAAATGCGGCTTTCACGGCCGGAACTCTACCCCAAGACTTGCGAGTTAAAAAAAAAAACAAGTCAATGAAAATGGGGAAGACCAAACTTATCAAGTTTCTGGCGTAAATTCGTGAAAGTTAAAATGTTGTAGCTCTTAAGTTGCCGTTGAGTGCAGGTATTTAAAAGTCAGCACAATACACTGCTATCTAGGACTTAATATTTCTTATAATACTTGCATTTAATAGTTGCCTTTATATACCACCACCGATCGGTTCTCTGAACGATGCCTGTGCAGATATGCAAACTGGACATCGAGAGGCGGGAAATGCAACTCTGGCGAGAGTCGGACACACAGTTCCCCAGCGAAGCCATTTTCATTGCGAATCCCGAAGGAGTCGATGAGGATGACGGTAAGAATCCTGCTCTCCTGAAAAATAGGCATGTTCGAAAACACCAGAACGATGTAACAAAAGCCGGCTTTCATTCTCTGCGTTTAGCTTTACAAGAAATGGCGAAAGTAACAGTGGGTGGCCTTTCTTCACTTTAATAAGAATATTCAGTATCAGACATCGCAAATGGAAAGAATTTATGTCAGATGGTAAATTAAATAGTACAGTTGGTGCTTGGACAGATACCTTAGCCCTTATACAAGAAGCGATCATTTTGCAAGTGCATTCTCTATTTGGTTCGCCGGCTTCGCTATTGTTCGAACACCTCAATGGCTGAAATTTGTCGCAAACAATAACAGCTTTGGTCGTCTCCTAATATTGATCCCTGTCTGCAATTCTTCCAGAAAATGTGAACTTAGACTCATGTTGATGCTGTTCGCAGTGGTGAAAGCTGTTATAACATTTATTCCCCAGTTACCGCATAGCCCGGTTGCTCCTAAATGCATGCATATTTGACTATCGTCACGTCGTCTCATCCTGTCAGCCAGTTGGCGCCCCACAGCCGAAATCATGTATGCTTATTTATGCGAGGAGCAGGTACCGCGTCCCCTTGCTCGGCGTCGCGGCATGCCGGCTCCGCGCATGGCGGGACAAAAAGCAAAGGCGAATATGGCCAAAGTTATAAAATGCCCGCCGTACACATTTGTTTAAGTATTGCCGGCTCGGAAGTCACACGACACGAGATGAAGTATTGAGGCGCGCAAAACCTCTGGCTCGCGTGTCAGGCGACCGGTGGAAGGGGACGTGTGGGAGAGGACGATAAACCATCAATAACTATGCCTGTAGCAATGACGACGCACGCCTTAGAAGGAAGAGCAGGAAATCGACTTTGGCTGAGCTTCAAGGTCAAATGCATGCCCAAAGTTGTTTTCTGGGTTCGAAC
The DNA here is from genome assembly GCF_043290135.1 of Rhipicephalus microplus. Classification (NCBI taxonomy): domain Eukaryota; kingdom Metazoa; phylum Arthropoda; class Arachnida; order Ixodida; family Ixodidae; genus Rhipicephalus; species Rhipicephalus microplus. The sequence goes on from NC_134702.1 coordinate 27,908,005, forward strand.
AGGGCGGAGTGGAGCTATCCTATTGAATATTTTCAGGCAATAGATTCGCGAAGCGAAATTCTAACAGCGAGTTCGATATATGACAACTTGAGAAGGTGTTGCCGAACTCGTTTAAAATGCTCTCGCTAATTATCGTATTGAATTTTTATTTTGTTCTTCTTCCTCCGCCTTTATTGCCCCCTCCATCTGCACCACAGGCGTTCTTCTGACGGTGGTGAACGACACAGACTACAACAAGCCGGACTTCCTCTTGGTGCTGAACGCCAAGACGCTGACTGAACTTGCGCGGGCCCAAGTTCCCCCTCACGTGCGCGCCTGTACCTCGATACACGGCTGCTTCATCAGGAGCTGAAAGGGCCAGCCCCTTCTCATTCCTCCTCGGGAAGCAGCACACAAACCGCCTTTGTATACGCGATTCCCTGGTCCAAGTCATTGCATGTCTTTCATTTCTGTGCTGTGCAAAGTATCATTCAGTGACGCCATTGCTTTTTGATTGGAAAGCCTCCTCCGCTTCTCGGCGGAACGCATCGTGTTTTAATAAATGCAAGAGCATCTAACACTGGCAGACTACCGTGTGCGCCATGGCGTTACGCTATCTTCAACCTGGCAACGCTGCTTTGAGATAGTGTATATATGAGGGACGCAATGAGCATAGAGTTTCCTAATATACATTAGAGGGAACTCTGGCGCTAGTGTTCATGGGAGCTGCAACGCACGGCGCTTCAGCGAGCATGGGAATTATGGGTAGCACACACATTTGTCTAATATTCGCACTTCTGGCCTGCTTTTGGCTCCGTGTGTGTTCGTGTGGCTTGGAGCTGTTTTCTTACGAAAGAAATATTGCCAAATGTTCAGCAGTTGCGCTTCACCGTCATTTCTTTTAGACTTACCTTTCCGAATCGGATCATGAAGTTCGAAAGGCTTGAATCTTTCTTTCAAAATAAAACCGAAACACAGCAATAAACGAAGCCGCAAGTACGATTCGCCGCCTGCAAGTATGAAGACTAGGCAAATGTGTGTACTAACCATCAATCCCATGGTCGCTGAACGATCGCAGCGCCAGAGTCCCCTCTAGTTAAGTTTAGGAAACTCTATGGCAATGAGGCTCTAATATCGGTTCAGCTTACGTCTGTGTCTGGTGCTGTTGCATTTCGTAAATTACGGTACGTTCACGAACAAGGACTAAAATCAGCAATCTTTCTCTAGTGACTTGTTGTCAAGGTTGCACGTGTGTAACGTGTTGTTGATCTCCGATGTTACGTGACTGTTACAGAGACTTGTTAATAACAGACACTGTGTAGTTAAATGAGAGACATTGATGTTGTGAAGTCGAGTTCAAAAGAATTACGCAGGTGTGTGCGTTCACATCGTTTCACAGCCACATGCTTGAAGCTTTCTTCTTTTTGTTTTCCAGGATTTTTCCTAGCATAATAACCAGCGTTCCCAATAAATTGTGCTATTTTCTACGAGCCACTATGCAGGTGTCGGGGCAGTAGCTTGGCTCCTTCTTATTTTATTTTACTTAACACTGGGGATATTTTTTGCGATGTACAAGCTATTATACTTCATCATGCTAAGAATAACATATACGATTCTCTAAACCCAGAAACAGAGATCTCACGTTCACAGTTGTGTAGATGAAACGTAGAACTAGTACTTTACATTAGCAGAGAGTACCGAGAGCTCAGAAAGATGAAGTTCAGCGAAGTTCTTAGAAATTGCCCTCCTCGACAGAAGACACGTTGTGCTTGCATTACATCAGGAATTGCACTGGCACAGTTGGTCTATTGAAGGCACACCGGAATACAATCAACTATTTTCAAATCATCCTTTCTATTCATTTGCCTATTTTTCTTGAAAGTTGCTTCTTAAGTGAGCACAGAAAATAGTCTAAGTGAGCTTCCCGGCAACTATTACGCACTGATGAAGGTTACTTGTGGGCTAGTGAATTTACTGAAAGTAAATTATTGCTTCAACTATGATTATAGATCATGTTTTTCTTTCATTAATTCCCTGCCTGCTTTTTGTGTGGACCACGTCAGGACAACCTAAGTTTTGGTGCTTCTGTATATCATTTTACGTTCATTTAATTTTGCTTAGTATTCATCGACAAGCGAAGAGATAATTATTTGAGAAGCGGTTGCCCCAACACATTAGTAATATACCAAGATCTCTTCCGCATCCAAATAACAGTTGCAAACATACCATGAAGGAATAATGCACTAGACCTGCGCAAATACAGAGTAAAGTTGGACTGTAGAAATAGGTTTACAAAGCCGTCCTTACCAATGACAGCAATGGCACAGGGTAATAATGTAATATGTGTTGCATTTCAAAGTCTCGAAACAACAATACGACTACGATGAACATTATATATTATTATATTAAACGCGGTAGTCACAACTGCATTTTGGTCAGCAGTCGAGAACCACGACCATTAGAACACAGTATTGGGTTATTGATAAGGGGTGCTTATATTTGCTGACTTTAAGAAATGAGTTCGTACAGAAATATGAAAAGAGTATGCAAAGCCAGTACATAATGTTCATTTTTGTAGAACATGGCGAAAAACAATGACCCAAAGGTAAACGCGTTCAACTTAAACCTGCCTACCAGAAAGTAACCGACATTGATAAGGTGTGCAGTCAAATACTATTGAAATCAGTGACCCGGAAAACCCACTTGACCAGATGACACGCATGAAATCCGCGCGACCAAATACTTGCTGATGAGAAATCGCTTAGTGTGGTATAATAAAGCAGACACGTTTTCCTAGCGCTTGGGTTCATTTGTTATCGGGTACAATTATATACAACCGCAGTAGTGAAGGCATCAGTACTTATATTGATTAAAAATTTGAATTCTGACGTCGCTATAGGCTATTTCGTGGTCTCTTCAGGCAGTGTAATATCATGAAGTACGGCTTGCATCTTCTGCACACACCCCGTTCAGAGCAGCCTAAGACTCCTCACAGCCAATCAGAGGCTAATTTGGGCTAAGAAAAAAATAATAGTAACTGGAACTCTTCGTACTACTGACCTTTTAGTGAAGATATCACATAATTGCTTCCCGCAGGACAATGAGAGACAGATGAGAACAAATCTGTTCTCGTCGTGTTTTTTTTTTCTCTCTCTCGTCGAGTGGCGAACCTGACAGGTTTCGTGGCACTGAACCCAACTGGTGAGGTTGAGAATCCCCTAGCGTGTACACTCAACTCTAGTGCGATAAAGTCAGAGATTGACTTTCATCACAGCATCAGGTAATGATGAAAGATTGGAACATTATATTTGTGTATATTATCGTAGAACGTGCTCCGTGGAATTAGCGCACTAATTACTCTTGAGCGTGTCGTTACAGAGGTTCTCCCCACGTAATGCTTTACGGAGATGCACCTTCCGAGTATTTGACGCTAGTCGCCTGGCGTTTTAAACAAACTAATTAGCACATGGTTTCAGTCTATTCTTTTTTCTTCTATCGGTTCTTGGAGTTTATCCTCATGCCACAACATGCGGGACCACTTCTCTTTCTGGCAATTCAGAGTGTTGGTGATGGTATCATTATCTTCATGGTGTTCGCGCATCTTCGTATTACCATTGCAGCGTGTTAATACTTGTGAAGTGCCGTCAATATAACGCCTAAAATTCGAGCTCTGCAAGTGTGTGACAATTACGAAAAATTAACCCAGCCTATTTTGCCGTCCTCTTCAGTACCTTTAGCAAATTATCTTCGTCATTGACATGAGTCAGTTTATTTGTTTTACTGATCATGCTTACGCATAAGGCTCCCAATAAAAAAAAACAATTTAAAATCAAAATCAGTTTTTTTTAATTTACCTGTACGAAATTGGTGACCCATGTTTATATTCATGACACAAAAATAGAACCAAAACATGGAAGTTCAGCAGTTGCTTTCTCGCCACTTTACGTGTACTGTGAATTTTCCTGTGTGAGTGTAAACGGACTTATGGTTTTTAGAACATGCCCTAGTGCTCACTCAAATCTGGGTCATCCTATTGCGGCACTTCACAAAAAAAAAACATTGTCGATTATTTCAATGCCGTAGAATGTACAGTCATCACACTTTCAGTCCCAAACTGTGATAACAAGGTGATTAATTTGGAGCTTCCCTCATTTGCGCAGTCCCTGTGCTCATTACAACGGCACTGGTTCATTGTCACTTTTTCACACACTATGCTACCTCTCAGTTTATGATCACTGTCATAATTCTTTTTCTGACTAAAGTCTGTCCGTACCTTCAACCTACTGATGTAATTTGTTTGCTTGTACTACCAAAGCCTGCCAAAGTCTGGCATCCAGGCTGGCAATATCAAATAAAAAATAAAGAAGCCTACCACATTGTCCGACTCGTTCTTAGCCATTGACTAAATTATAGATATTTACGGGGAACGCATGTGAAAAAACAATGTGCCGCGTTTATTGATTTGTTCAATGCTTACCATAGATGACAGAACGGTAAGTCAAGAGGACAGTGGCCACTTTAAGTCCTTTTGTGGTCTTTTAGGACCATGGCTCTATCTTAGTTTACATGAAGCCGGAAAAACATACAGCTTCGAAAAGACGGCGTTGGAAAAAAAAACGACGCAATCTACTCGCTGGTGGGGTCGTCTGAAAACCAGCACAGACGCCTTTACAAGCGCTAATTCTAAGCTATGTTCAATTATTCATAGAATCGAACGCGAAAAAAGTTAAAGAGATAGCAGTTAAAGCTTACTTTTGTCAGCTTTCCCTTCTCGACGCGAAGTGGCGTCATATTGCACTGACGTCATCCAGACTCCTTTCGTTTCTCAGAGTAGTACGGCTTGATGATAGCTTCTAAGCTATCAGCGTAGACTGTCTAGGATTCCATCAAGAATGTAAACACATCTTATGGCGCTGTTGCTCTGTATACATCCGTATTTCAGTCAACGTCAAATCGAATCAAAGTATTTATTTCCGACAAGTAAATAAAGATGGAGGACAATATAAAAAAGCTGCCTAAAGATGCAAGTCTATATCTAGGTGTCCGTTTACGTTTACGTCAATGTCTACATCACTGTGTTGACACTGTATGTCGTCTATATCTCTGTGTTAGACCCAGTAATAATGAGAATTAACAGACATTGATGCAAGCAAATGTATAGGGGATGTTATTAGAATTGTCATGTAAATGTGACATTTAGGTAATTGCAATGCAAATGTCACATTTAAATTACAATTTTTTTAATAACACTCTCTATACTCTCCTTGATACTGACTTCTAGTTTTCATGATTATTCTGTCTAACCAAAAAGTTTAACTCTTCTATACGCTTTTTTCTTTCATATCTCTGTGTTATCACTCAGGGTGTATTGTAATCCTATCACGCCAAGAAAGCCCATACATCTCCTGCTGCTACAGTGTCAGAAGTAGTGGGCTTCATTATGCCAAAATGCAGACGCCACACCTATCACAGAATCTGCAGGAGCTCGAGACATCGCACTTGTTATCAAATGCCAGATGAATCCCGTAGTCCAGCGGTTGTCGCGTCCGACTCCTTCGTGCACGCAAGAGACCAGAAAGACTGTACGCTACATATCCATACGTGTTATGTTCTTTTCCAGAAAATTAAACGTGGTGCTTGGCCTTTTTACAGTTTCAAAGCCGTCCATTTCAATAAAGGCAAACGCTGAATTCTTGTAAACGGTGCACCCTCAAAACGCACTGCTAGAACTCAGCAGCATCACTAGACGAGGAAAACGCGCTTTACTATGTAAGCAAAACGCTCTACCTATGTATTTTCTCCTTAAACCTCCTTCCATGCCACACAGTGAACGTGGCGTCTAAGTTCTACCTGTCTACGATGTAGACAAAAAAAACGTGCAAGAAAGTCAGACTTTCGGCATACCTTCATATCACACTCTAAATTCAGGAAAACGCAGCAACGTAATCATCTAAGACACGAGCTTAACGTATCTTTCACAAAATGTACCTTTATGTAAGACGAATGAGAACAAAATCCTGTCAAGGTTGGACTATTTTATATACACGGGCATAGCACCTTAGTAAAGGCTAGTTATATCCACACGCAGATTTTTGTCACTATGCTCTTTGTAACTATGCTCACACTCACGACTCTGTGTGAGGGCCTGTCCAATAACCTCATTTCTTATAGTGATTTGACTATTTCTTTTCAACGAACCTTCAGTGTAGGCGCTACCGTAAACCACAACTGAAAGAGCTCCCGAGCTGTGGGCCTCTATGAGCTCGGACACGTTCGTATAGACGCTATAACACTCGAACACATATTGCGGCAAGGGTTTGCGTGCCGCGCGCAGGATACCTGACCCGAGACCTATGGCTAGCAGTTACCGTGTGTGCAGCTGATGAGGTGCACCATACCGCGCTACCTAAAATGGACTCCCCTATTTCATTGTGTTTTATGTCTTGCGTTGCAGGAGCACACGTGTGGAAGAGCGATTACGCAAGCACGTTTATGAGAGGGCCGTTATGGTCGCGGAGAAATTTCGAAACCTGTAGTCGCGTTGCAGAGAAGGGATTGTCGAGTCCTTCGGCAGGCAAAGACACTAATAGGGCACTATGAAGCTTTGGTACTGTCGCAAGACGATAGTTATTAACCGTTCGGTGTTGCGGTATTCGGTATATTCTTTTAATACGCTGCCTTATTACTCAACGAAAAAAAAGCTGCCACAGTAGATTGCTAATCAGGTCTTGGTTTATGTTGGCTATATCCAGGAAGCTAGACGAAAAATGGCGGGTTCCTTAGTTATATAAAACACTTCAAGTGAGACCTCGTAAAGTGTGAGGCTGAAGTTACCACGTGTTTCATTACGTTCGACCTTCATCTAGTCAAATAGCAGAATTGAGAGTCACGCATTTTGCAAACTACACTGATTTATGCTACATGACCGTGTGATACTCCGTGAGGAAGTCGGGATAAATCATAAAAAAATAAACCTGTCAAGTACAGGTAGCATCACTAACACAATTCCCTGTACTAGTATGAGGCACGCTGCAACAGTGTGCAAAAGGAAACTGGTTTATCATGTTTCTGAAAAATACATACAAAGCGTGGCTATGGTTTCGTGGTTTCGTGATTAGAGCAAAAATATATGTGTAAGATTTATTGTTGTAAAAGGCAAAGTATTCCCACTCAGTTATCTAATTTTGCAAGTGTAGTTATAAGCAACGGTATTTGTCCAGCTATCGAAACTGCAGCGTTAAATGAAGTCCAATCACAGAGCATATTAGAAAGTTAAAAATATATGTTTAGGTAGCATCGACTACCAGCGACCAGTAAGTACTTTGATCTTTCAAAATAAGCATATTCAAGGTAAAAAGACGTCTTAGAATGATAACCACTGAGCAATTATCTTCAAAGCACGTGACTCTACTTGGTGTGATGAAATGAAATCAGCTTTGACACACCTCCAACGTTATTAAGACGAAAACTAGAGAAAAAGTATTCATTAACATGAGATGAGAATGTATGAAAACTCTGCAGAGAAAATGAACTTTGCTTACGACTGGCCTTCGCAGCGTGAAGCTCCAATTATCCAGTGCTGCATTCTCAATATACCAGCCCCATTCGACCATATAAAGCTGTAGATAGGATGCAACCGCCAAGTCACGCACAAGAAGGGCTTCGGTGGTGTCAATCCGTGCTAGGGCAGCTTTGGTATTACACACGCTGCTCTCGTCTCTTCCCCCCCCCCCTTCCACTGTGAAACAAATGCTGAATCTCCTCACACATTTGCTCGAAAGGCAATCTCATTAGGGGATCTTTTAATTAAACGGCACACTGGTCTCTATTAGCGCAACCATTTTAAACTCACTCTGTGGTTCTTATTCTATACGGCGGAGACGAATCGTATGGAATGTGGAAGCCGGACAAGATGGCGGTCTGCATGGTCGGTCAAAGTTTCACGCTTTCAAACTCATTAGTCTGTTATTGTGGCACGCGCATTGTTCAGTGTGTGCAGTCTTGGTTATGCCGTGTTTCCCAGCAGAATGCAAACGGCGTACTCAACGGCCATTCTGCAAAGCTGGGGTGCGTGGAAATTTGACGCGTTCCAGAAGCGACTACATTGCGCCATTGGCCACAGCGTCGTTAGCTGCCTCGTCTTACGCGGAGCCGTGTTTCACGCGTTTTGTTAAAACTTTTTGTCAAAGGAAGTATAATATTCATGAAGATATAAGTGTAATCTATGTTTTAAAAGAGGAAAAAGGTTCATAAATGACTGTCCTAGGGCTCGTGACGTTAAATGCAGCGCATAAATACGACACGCGAAAGGAGGACACAGGACAAGCGCTGATATACTTTATGGGGTATAGTATGTGTTATATGATATACTTTACATGATATACTTTATGTGTCCTTCTTTTGCGTGTCGTCTTTATGTGCTGCATTTTACATCATGAAGCGAAACCAACTCGCCCAGTTTTGTACGCTGCTGCAGTCCTAGGGGTGTACTGTTAACTACGACGGGAGAGATTCTGAACGTGCCGTTTTCTTACATTCTAACACTGCGCCAGCACCGGGCTTCATGCAGTATGAGATATGTGGGCACACTTACGATTGTGGGTATGTATATTTTATATGTGTATTCAGAATGTGAATATACTTACGATTCGTTCGTTTGCCTTGAATAGCATTCTTGTATGAATTTTTTCTCATGATCACATCCCAATACCTGTCTCATTATAAACGCCTTAGCTGAATTGGAGATTCGTGTGACATTACAGTATAAAGACGCAACACTTCTAGGTACCATATTTTATGGCTTCTGTATTCCTATAGCGAAGATTGGGTTTCAGTAGCGAAACATTTTTCCCTTATATTTCTCTTATGCAAAATTATGTTTAAATACGACTTCATTCCGCTCCTGTATTAGGCCCTTCAAAAAGGGCTGACCGTATCAATAAATGAAAATAACCCTAACCTTACAGATTGCATGCGCAGAAGTGTCGAAGATAGATTCAAGCAACTCGATGTTGTAAATGATCCAAACAGATAATAACAGACCACCATACAAATCACTGAAAAAAAAGGGGAGAAATCTTCACAACATTGTTAAATTACAGAGAGATAAGATAGAATTTTTGCGATTATCTTCGCTTCATAGATGGAAGATAATCGCAAAAATTCTATCATATCCACGCAATATCGCCCGTACACACAATGCACAATAAACGCAAGTTCCACACACATAACGCCTGAAATAGTAGGATCAAAAAGAAACGTACAAGCCAATCTTACTTTTAACAGCCACTGTAGAGTGTGTTTGCTTTTGTATAACCTTCTATTACCAGGCTGACGCGAGAAGCAACGAAAGTATCGGTGACGCTGATAAACAAACTGAAAAGCCGCTCGATATTGCAGTACATTCTTGCCTGCAAGTACGTCGAATTGACGTGATGCGTCTTCCCCAGGAAATTACTTTGGCAGCTTATACCCTCCACCTTTTTTACTATCTGTACTTTCAACTTTTTTCCTGTGCACCATCTCTCGTTGTATATTTGGCTGTATATACTCTGTAGCGCGAAGCTTTATTAAACCGAGTGCTCCTCGATCCATCTAGTTGATGGAGTCGCCTGTCTTGAGTGAGCACCCTGTTGAGGATGAGGGCCAGGCGACTGCTCAAGAAATATAACTACTGTGCACGACTGAAAGCGTTCGGTTCAGTTGCAGAAATATAGATGACACCTACGTGGTCGTGCTGGAGCGCATTTCCTTGTCCAATAGTTCTTTCTGGAATCTTATTTCAAAGAAAAGAAAGTTTCTGAAGCACTTCCTCCATCTCTGGCACTGCCATGCAGAACGGCTGCAACTCAGAGGGGCCATGACGTACCACTCTTCGAAGTGATCATCAAATGATCTTCGTATCGGAGTTTGTTCCCTTGCGTATCAGTGACTGCTCAAATGTCGTTCTAGAACCTGTCAGAATGAGAGGGTTTACACACGTTTGACGTACGCTCTAAACGCGTTGTTTTGTCAGGGCGAGCGCACTGGAAGCAGGGAGGCGTGGCAAGAGGGAAAGAATTTACGTCAGCGCGCATGATCAGACACGATGACTAATTCCCATTATTTACGCTCATGAGCATATGTCACTTGTGGAGCTCACCCCGACTCACTCATGAAATATATTTTGAGCTGTGGACTCACTCGAGCTCAAAGTCGCGAAAATTTTCCTCAGACGGACTTACAGTCACAGACTTCTTCAACCAGACTCACTCGAACTCACTCACCAAAACGTTCCTTAGACGGACTCACTCAGACTCACGGCTCAGTCTGAGTGAGTCGCCTCGTGAGACCGTTCGCTTAGAATCAGCTGTTTCGACAAAAGGTGACAGTGGTGACAATACCCGTTAGCACCAGTATTCCACGTAAACTGTGCTCCTCTTGGCGCCGTTTCAAATAGTACCTTCGAGTAGCGGTTCTGAGTGCTCGCTAACCAGTAAGGCCATTTTTATTGGAAAAGATGACAACATAAGATATTTATCACGAATATCCGTGGGAAGTTGGGGAGGATCGAGGCACCCATGTACCTCTTATGTGATTCGCACCTCTGATGAATAAAAACGACACTGCTTTGAAATACGCGTGAGTAGACGAGAGTATAAATGTGATTCCAGGTTGGATGAGTAGATAAACAATAGGTCGACAAAAATAGAAGCCACTCAAACTCACTCAAAAAAAATGTGTCTTGGCCTTTCGACTCACTGAGTTCAGGCTCACCTAAATAGTACACACCCTGCCTCACTCAAACTCAGAATGACGGCTTCGTCTGAGTCTGACTGAGTCCGAGTTAGTCGACTGATGATTGAGAGATCGCCGACCTGTGCTCGTGATTGTGCTTCACTGTGCAATGTCAGCAGAATGTTGAACGCAGCACCATCACGTGGTGGCACCCTGTGGCAAGATGCGCCTCCGATCATGGTCTCCGAGATGGCGGGCGTGCAGCGTGTTTCTTCATCTCCCACCGGCCGTGCGCCCTCCATATCGGAGGCCATGCTCCTATCCAAACACTGCTCTCAATTTATGACGGCTATTAGACAATAGAATGTTACGTGCTATTTTCTCGACGTCACACAACAGACACGCAGGCAACTACGAAGAGTGAGCGCAGACCTGTGTATGAAAATATAGTGCCTGAGAAAATGGCAAATTCGCGCTGTGCTTGTAAGCACTTCTTGTCAAGCAACACTGCAAGCTTTGGCTGAGATATTCGTAGTATTGTCTTCTATCCGTAAGATGTGTTTTCTTACGAAGCTCAAATGTTTGTTCATGATACTTTTTGTGATCAGTACTAACCCCCCAGGGCTCAGTTTATAAGAGCCAATTCCACCGTGCTGCGGTTGATTTAGGAGAACTGTCATGAAGGAACAAGTACTAAGATCAAGCTGACGAGCACCCGAGCTGCTGCCGTGCACACAGAAATGGTAATATGTACTGGAAGAAAGAGGCACCATCCTAGCGCACCCTAAGGTAAAGTACAGGCCACCTGCAAATTACTGTTGTAACGGACCACAAGAGGTGCAGAGAGATATTTAAAAAACTTTCCCAGTCTTATTTCATGGTTAACTATCCACCTAAATTGAAAGATAGAAACGTTCCCTTGATTTTCTGCCGTCATGCAACATATATATTCACACTTCGCTTGAGTTTCAAGTTATGTAGGCAATATACGAAAGCTGATGGGAATATGTATGAGCGAGACAGCGGAGTAGGGAGCAGATTAACGTGGCGAAGCATTTCGGGCGCAACCGCGGCTGGCGGAGTACGGTGAGACTTAGTTATTTCTGCAAACTTCTTTAGGTAAAAGTACAGCGGTATGCCTTTCATGGAGCGTATGTCAGCGCATTTTGTTCTAGTTTGATAACTGCGCACCAGCTAAGAAGCTTCGTGCGCTGCTTGTTGCTTGCTGCTGCTGCTGCTGCTGCTAAGTGCTTTAAAGGAGGCGTAGCCATAACTGACAAAGAGGCGACTTCCTACGCAGCGTAGACAATTGCAATAATAAAATGAACTGGGCTCTCTGAACTTAAAATATAAGCTTTGTGAGAGAACAGTAACAGACAAACGGTCGTGTTTGTGTAGCATAAAGTTCTTCGGAAAATTATGCGCATTTCCTAGAATAAAAAAAAAATGTGTTGAAGGAAGAAAATCCATTTGTTTCTGGACGAGGGGCAGTCGTCAATCAGCTTTCGAAGCTTTATTTCTGAAAAATGTATCTGCAATTTTTTTTATTCACGACTGCGGTGGAAACATGTAGACATATTAAAAAAAATAAAGGTGGGTATCAGTAAATATGTAGGTACTTGTACTACCTCTATAAACTTTTTGTATATTTCATACACGTCACTTTCACTTTTGCCATGCCTCCTTTAGTTTGAAGTTTAGTTTGAAATTGATTTCACCACAGTGTTACACCATACAATGTGTGGTGTGGAATGCGGGAAAAAAGCTGCGATAAAAACGCAGCTTGACTAGCCCCACATCCCATCAATACAAGGCAGAAAAAGTGACAGCTTTCATAAAGTTTTGGAAACAACTAAACAGACACAAATACATAGTTTAAAGTGGCACCAATAAGAAATATTGCATACATAAAATTGTAAGAAATGTTGATAGTATCGCACTCTTTGAAGAAATACGAAAAAAGAGAAATAACCAGAAGATAAAAACACATCTTTGGAAATGGCTAAATCTCTCTTGCGTCATGAAAGTAAAAAAATATTCGACATATCCTGTCGCGAAAGAAGGCCCAATTGTTCCAATGATAAATTAAATTTATTTAGTATGTGGGGGAGTGAATGTTTCAGTATTTGTAGACCATAGTTTGTTCGGCATCGAGGAACCTTCCAATAATCACTCTGTCTAGTAGGTCGAGACAAGGTGCTGCGCTCTAAGCATGCTATCAAGATAAGATTGTTACTTCCTTTGTTAATTTCAGATTTTAATGACGCTAGTAAACAATATTCATACATGTTGTCAAATCTTATGACTCTGAAATTGTTGAATAAAGACAAGGTATGTGCATTTTATCCGGCATTTGCAATAGAACGTAATGCCTTTTTTTGTAGTGTGAGTAATTTCTGCTTGGAGTTCAAGGTGCCAGTACCCCACACCAAAAGACCGTAGCATAACTGAGAAGAAAAAAGCGTGTTGTATATCATTAGCACCTGAGTAGTCGGTAAAAATGACTGACATCTCCTAAGCATGCCTAGTACCTTACTTAACTTGTTTCTTACTATTTCGGTTTGTGAATCCCATAACATATTCTCATGAAAAACAATTCCCAATGCTTTAGCGGTCGAAGAAAAATCAATCACAGAATCGTGCAGGTGTAGTTTTGAAGTAGCTTCGTACGTTGTTCCTTTTGAACGAAATAGGACGGCTTTGGTTTTTGAAGAGTTGATTTGTAGGGAGTTAGCAGTCGCCCATGCATACAAGTCATCTAGTGTCGTGTTTGCTGCTGGAATTAGGTCATTTACATCCCCACCTTTGAAAAACAAGGACGTGCCATCCGCATATATGACATATTTCATTGTGTGATTCATGTTTATAATGTCGTTGACATAAGTGATAAAAAGTAACGGCCCAAATATACTACCTTGGGGTACACCTTGAGCAAGTTTTTGCAAAGATGATTGTTCCGTGTTTATACTTACACACTGTAGCCAATGCTCAAATAACTGGTGATTAAGTTTAGCGCATTTCCTCTAATGCCATAATGGGGCAATTTTCGTAAGAGGGTATTGTGATTTATCCGGTCAAAGGCTTTGGAGAAGTCAACAAATATGCCTAGCGTAATTTTCCTGTCCTCTATATTACCTAATATAATTTCCTTTTGACGTAACAATGCTACCTCTGTCGACAACCCTGACCCTAAAACCGTACTGGGCTGGAGTAATTATCGAATGTTTTGCAAAGAAGTTTGACAGTCTTTTAAATATTAACTTTTCTATGGGCTTCGAAAACAATGGTAGAACAGATATGGGCCTATAGTTCTTCAAATCATTTTTGTCTCCTCCCTTAAACACCACTAGCTTTTGCATGCTTCATACGTTCTGGGAAAATATCTGTGCCTAAAATTAGGTTATAAATGTATGGTAAGGGCATGACTAATATATCTATGACAGGACAGACTTGGGCCGTCTTTAACCCATCATTATCTTCCGATTTACTTTTCTTTAGTTTTTTGAAAACACCCATAACCTCGTATTCATCTGTTGGGGAAATATAAACTGGTGAAGCTACTGTTTGTGCGGACATGTAATGTAGTGCGGCAGTGTCACTGACACTGTCTACTAAGGAAGTGAGGTGTTTATTGAATTTCTCAGCCAATGTTTTGCCCCTGTATGTCCGATCGCCTTCAGTTATCTCTTCTACACTAAAATTACCTTTATGTAATGCAGTAATTGAATTTAACTTGCTCCACATCTCCTTGACCCCTGAGACGCCCTCGAACATGCAAGAATAATAACTCCGTTTCGCTTTTTTCATAACTTAAGTTAAATTATTTTTATATTTCCGAAAGGAATCCAACGCGTCTGGATCGCGATTCTTCAAAAATATTTGATACATGCTATTTTTCACATTTATCATTTTTATCAGGTTCTTTGTGACCCATGGTTTCCACGAACGTTTAAACTTTTTTATTTCTTTGTAGGGAAAACATGGCTTGTAAATACGGGAAGTTATCTCCTTAAAACTGTCGTATGCTGCGTTTGCTGATGAACACGAGAGCACTGCTGCCCAATTTCTTCTGGAGATTTCATCTCTAAACTGCGAAAGAGAGTTTTCAGTTATATTCTTGCATCGAAATTTGTAGGTTGGGTTTGATACGACATGGCACTTATCAATAACTAAATATATCGGCAAATGATCACTAAGTGTAATGTTGACTGTCCCAGAAAACAGACTTTCACGTGGTAAGTTGGTAATAAAAAGATCCAGTAACGTAGCGCTAGTTGCTGAAATGCGAGTTGGTTGCAGTATCCCATTTGATAACAAATACGAATCAAGAAGCATACAAAATTCGGACTGTTTTGGTGTATTTGAAAGCTTGTCAATGTTTAGGTTGCCACCTAGGACTAATTTATATTGATGTATATTAACATGAGAGAATTCCACGTCCAGCTGCTCGAAGAACTCACCTAAATTACCATCAGGTGGACGGTACACCACCGCAAAAAGAAACTTCCCACATTTCAAACATATTACCTGAATATCTGACGTACATAAAGACAGGTTATCAAGCAGTTCATAATTAATACCTTGTTTAATAAACATACATACGCCTCCACCTCTTCTAATGGGTCTGTTAAAAAAAAACTGCATTATAATCTTCTAGGTGCATGTCATCGTCAGCCGAAAACCACGTTTCTGTCAACATAATTACAAAAAACGAGAAGCCGAAATCACTCAGAAATACACAGAATTCACCCTGTTTGCCTCGTGCTGACTGCACATTTAAATGAATAGAAGTAAGAGGTGAATCGAATTTCTCGACCGTATTATGCTTTAACTTTGACGGGGTAACACTAGAGGTGTTCATTTCTGATGCTGATGGGTCAACAGGAAATCGTGCATTGTAATGTTTATATTCATTACGACATAAACCGTGCGTTGGAACGACAGGTCAACGACGAAATTTGCGACAACTATTTTTATCGAACAAATTTTATAGCCACAAACTGAATAGCCAGCATCAATGAATAATAGTAATGAAAACAAGCTACTGCAAGAGCACTGCATCCCAAGGCAATAAGAGAGAGTGAAATATGTTCCCTCAAATAACAACTCACACGCCCAAATTTTTTTGTGATATCGTGAAGCATATATTTCATGAAAAAACATAAACGCAACTTCATGAGCGTGCGTGGTACTTGACCCACTTGGGAACAAAAACTAAGCATGAAACAAACAACCGAAATTCTCGTTTACAGCGGCGCCGCAATATCTGTGCCCACAACACAAACCGCCTTTTTCGCTACACTGCTTTCACGAAGAACTGTTCGTTTTGTTTACGTCATCACTGCTTTAGATTTTGATCTTTGGTGCGTTTTCAGTCTGCCACGCAAAGATTTTTCCATCATGAACCCAGACATATTTCCAACCAGTCTCCCGCTTGCATGCCGTAACCTGACCAAGAAGTCGTTTCAGTTCTGGGCACAGATGTTCATTTACGAACACCACTGACCGAGAGTCAATGCCGAGATCAGAACACTTCAAGATTGCTGCTTGGGCATTCATCAAAAAGTTATTCCGCTTTGTCTCTGCTCGAACTGCACAACCACATTTTTTGCTTGGGTTTTGTGCCATTGGAACTCTGTGTGCTCGTCCGATATCAGTCGCGACAAGTGGCACCCCCTCATTTTTTTCAATTTTTATGACCATTTCAACTAGGTCTTCGGAGGATTCGTATGGAACGCCTTTAATTTCGACATTTGCCATTCGGGAATACTGTTCAGCCCGAAGCATTCTGTTCTCATGGTCATTTACCTGCCATGCGAGATCAGAGCACTGTACCTTCAACTCAACATTTGAGGCTCTCAGGGCTTGGTTTTCATTTGTAATTTCTTCATATTCCCTGTTTGCCGTAGCCAGAAAGATATCCCTTAGTTCCTTGCGAAAGTGTCGCTTGATTGTTTCTTTGAAATCTTTGAACTCCGCCCTAAGTTCGCGTTTCAGCTCATCAAAAAGTGCTCTGATCTCCTTCGACATCATCTAATGAAACAGCAATGCCAAAAATAGAAATGATACAAATGATACAAATGGCAGCAATGACAGCAGCGGCAAGATCAATAAAAGTAAAAAATAGGCTGATTCCCAACCTGCGTAAAAGATGCGCAGAGTCTGTGAGCACACGTGAAGCCTGCGGCCGCCCTTGCTGCCAAATGGCTCATAGACAAAGCTCATATACAAAGAGCCGTTTTGTGACTATAAGCTCAGAATTTTCGCTTCACTTAACAAGCAGCTACAAGTACACAAGACCGATAATATTTCCCGCATCGGTAAGTGATTTTGACTGCCCGCGTTCTGGTTCAAATAGGCCTCAGCCATCTGTCGCCTTCGTTTGTTTATTACAACGCTATGCTGCAAGATCACGCTTCACATCAGCTACCATTCGATTTTCGGTAACTCGTTTCTTACTCGGGAGTCATGCTGCCTCGTCTGGAAAGAAAGCACTTCTTTCGCGCCGATGATGGAGTTCCGGAACAAGGCGTCCGGTCTAGTCGCTGTTTTGGTGATGCCCGAGTCTATTTGTGGGGGCTTATGCTCGTTCAAGCGGCAACCAGGCAGCAACCCTTCGCTGTCTTCCTGTCCCACTGTTTCTACATTTCTGATAGCTTCTGTGCAAACATCACATGTTGTTCTGAGCAGTACGGGATTTGCGATTCTGTTTCTGGGCGTGCGTATAACCAGGACCTTCGAGCTGCATTGCCTCCGAGCTTGAACGCCGCATTTACATCACTGCGTGCGAAAACAAGCTGTCTCCGCGGACTTTATCTGTGCGTGTAGCCCTAATGCAAATACGACAAGAGGCACTATTTTCTAGTCTACTGATGAACTGATTTTAGTGACATATCGATCAAGGATACCTTTGGTAGGCTCAGAGAAAATCAATATTCTGGGGGGAAGGTGCGTTTGGCAGCAGCAGCACCCCCCTTACCTACGCTTCCTGCTGAAATACAGGCCCATGCGAGTAGAATGCAGAGCAAATGCAAGGCATTACTTCCATAAAGTTCAAGAGCTGAGCAAGCACTCACCCCACTGTTAATAGAGTATGTGGTCCTACAACAAGGTAGTATGTATTTTACGTGCATTTTATGAGCCTCAGTTAGAGCAGCGAAGTATGTTTTGTGTACTGTCCCTGTGTTTGCTGCTCATTTATTTTTTTTTTCAAGCCTGGCTATGTCGTACATAAATTTATGCCCGTGTAGTGGTAGCGACCCTTCGTAACCATCGCATAGTTTAAAGAAAAGAGCAAAGAACGCTCTCGAATCCTTAAAAAATGACGTCTGGCTTTGTACTGAAACCTAGTTTGCTTGGTGTATATGAAGAGCAAAGAGCATTGACGCAGTAAAGCAAAAAAGGGGTGGGTTAAAGAGGACCATTATACAATAAGATGGATCGGCTGTCATGAATGCAACTTGAAATACACAGCTCAGCGAATAGGACCCGAAGTCAGTGGAACAGACGAGAGACTTCTTGCGCAGTGCACACACAAAAAAAGAAACATAATGAAAAGGCTCGATTCGTGCTTGCAAGGTCGCGACAGCTACCGCATCGATTTCCGAAAAACTGAGTCCTGCCTCCTGTCCCGATAAACGGGATGTTATATATCGCCGAGCTGGCTTGGGTCCAGAAAAAAAACAAAGATGGTGCTGGCGTAAGAATTCTAGTCTCGTGGCAGAAAGGTTAAGCCCCATATGCTAATTGGTGCAATGAAGACTACAGACCTATGTGAACGCCTTTGGCTTTTGTGTAGTGCCAGTCCGCGTCAGTCCATTACGACAGTTTTTTTTTTTTGCTCTTTCTTTTCTTTCCCCTATTTCTCATCTTTATACTCCCCCTTTCTATTCTCCCAGCATAGGGTAGCAAACCGGGAATGTGCCTGGTTAACCTTCCTCTTTCTTTCTTGTTGTTCTTGTCCTTCGTCGCGTAACGAGACCGGCGCGAGAAGACCGGCTTTAGTTATACTGCGCAACCAATTCACAGAGGCTGTTCGATGAGAGTTGACCTCGACTCTCCTCATCGCACTGACAACAGCGGACGGCCCCATTGTGGCTACAGTCTAACAGAAATCGTTGTCTTTCAATGCCTTGCAACATACCGGTGCACAGTTGAAAGGGGTATTGGTGCGCGTGGCGGCCGCTTGGCACCACCACAGTCAGCCGGCTGCTGCGAGTTCCATTGCAGCCCACACTCAATGCAGCCGACACACAGTGGTGGCGCCGAGTGGTCCTTTCTTAAAGCAAATAAGCAATGGTTCACAGTCGAATGGAATATCGGAGCACGTGGAGCCGAGTGGCTGCCACGTGCTCCGATGTTTGTTTTAACAGTCAGACGTTGTGCATATCATAGGACTTTACGTTGATACCTGTGCCCCAGTGCCAGCGTACTTCTCCGTATACATTGTTCTATCTGAATAACAAAAGCAAATAATAAAATTACTTCGAACAATTTCACTAAGAACAGCGGGAGGGCAGACAGTCGATGGTTTGAAGCAAGTATTCAAAAGATTAGGTAGTGTATTGAGCGATTCATCGTTAAAATACATATGAACGTTTAAACCAAGGTACAGTAATGGTAAATAAAATATGAAGACAAACTGGTGAGATGAAATAACTTCATGAAAAAAATTCTTGTTACATTTCGCCTGAACCTTTTTCAGCAGTTCAATCAATGACAGAATGTTGACAAGAAATCTGGGGCCCATTAAGCTTCGCCTTTAAGAGTTAAACGCAATAGCGATATTCTGTTACCAGTGCGTATACCTCAAAAGCTTGATGAATGAAATCTTTTCAAATTCGCTATGCAGCCACTGCGTGGCATTAAGGGTGCAGCAACGTGTGCGCTTTTTGTAGAAGGTGACTGGCTTGAAACTATGAAATAATTACGATAATCCTATGTTCTGACGCCCGATGGCAGAGTACGCTTGTACCGCGCACTATTACGAGAATATTTTATGTTGTATTGTGAAGCGTGTACGCAGAACGCGTTTGTTTGTAAAGCATGAAAGTCACTTTCACAACATTTCCGAGCAGAGGAATTTATTTTCACTGTGTTTCCCGAACACACGCGTGGCTGTGTGAGCAGCCACGTTTCGTGCAAGGGACCCATGTTCGATCCCCACTCATACTTAGATTTTTCGTTATTTCATTTGCATCTTTCTCAATTTTATGGTCACGCAAAGATAATTTTTCGCTCACAAACAATGACGGTGACACCAACGCTGACCCCGGAATTTCTGCAAAAAGAGCTGTTTCACGCTATCGCGTTAAAAAGCGGCTACAAAAAAAAGGCAGTTTCCCTTAACAAAATACCTGAGAGGGCAAATAAAAAGAAAATAAAACCACGTAGAAACGCCGCTACTTCAATTTTCATATAAAGCATCTTGGCTAGAATGATCAGACCACTCATCAGCGCCTGAATTCCGAGATAGAAGATTGAAGAGATGCAGGGCGTATAAAAAAGTATTCGCGGTAAAGAATTTTCTTTGTTTCATGCGATGTACGGCAAAATAAGAACCACACAAAAAAAACGTGGCATTATCTATAAAGCAGCAACAAACTCAATTCTTCACCAAGAGCTTCTAAAAAAAAATCGCGTATCTTCCTTAAGGTACACTATTGAAATTTGCTAGCTAGAATTCGCGAAGCCAGCAAGTGAGCGAGCGGAAGTAATTTTGCTTACAGTAAGCCTTGCGATCCAAGCGGAGGCCATAAACATGGATGTCACACACGCTTCGAGACGCTTTTCAGTTTGCATCACTGCCAAGACATTTCATTTGCTGCGTATGCCTTGATGTTGTCGATGACTAACATACGAGATGTTAAGTAAGATATATGACAAAACCAGCCATTGGAGTCGGGTTTCCATTCACAAGTGTACACATTTCGAAGATGCATAGAAGGCGCTCCGAAAGAATGATTGAATGAGCGAGCAACGCAAGCTCTCGGTTCTATCCGAAACATGCTAAGTAATTGAAAAGTATCTTCTCTCATTCTGTGTAGCCGGTTGTGCTTAGTGGTCGGCGATATTTGTATTGTAAAGATCTTGATGCGATATTAATGTCATATTCTTAGCTGTTGTATTTTTTGTGCACCCCTCTCCTACAATAGGTCTGCATTAGGGTGTAGTCTTTCAAAATGAATAAAAAGTTGCCCGAAGTATAAAAGTTTGAAAATGGTATGTATCCATAACCAGAATGTACTGAATTTCCTTTCTTCCTTGAAAAAAATATGCAGTCAGTTTGGTGGCGGTAGGCTTTCGCTGACGGGCATTTTCGAAAAAAGAAATTTCCACTTTTAGGTGCACCCGACGCGCCGGGAATATTTGGAAAGGTGCTTTTCTTACCGGGTCTCAAAGGAGGGGTGGAGTGCGTTGTTATTTTCTTCTTTTTTATGTTGTCAGTCTGCTATAGCACTTCCGTCGTATAGCTTGCGCAGTTTCAGAAACTTGCTATTAGAGGCCTCGAGGGAACAGCTTAGGGCGGGATTCATTGCACAGTCACACGGAATACGAGTTCAAAACCAGACTGGGCCAGACAAATAACGTACGACTTTCGTAGGGTTCTTTCTGTTGGATGAAATCATTGCATGGGAAGCATACGACGAACGTATCTCTTTCTAGAGACTATACCTACAAACTCCAACCACTGAGAAGTGTTTTGAGAAATAGCCTCGTCAGATATAAGTACCGTTATTTTGCTGAGCTACGTATAGGACGTGTAGAAAAGCTTCCTTACTTTAGCCTAATTCGAATAAATATGGCATACCTAACACAGCGCGCAGTTTTCGTTGCCTACCTTCTTGCGGCCATGACTAGCGCTTCAACAGTAGCTTGCTCTTTTTCTATACTTTTTTTCGAAGAAAATTGTGGCCTTCGAAGAAGTCCTTCTTGAAGTTCTTGAAGTGCTTATATAGTAAGAAAAGAATAGATCTAAGAAGATTGTGTGCCCTCACGAAGCCCAAATCTATGGCTTTGGCAAAAAGCGTGAGAAGAACGCATGAAAAAACCTTTCATCTTGTTCTCAGAGTTAGGCACGCAGAGCTCTTTTCATAAACCATGAAAAAAGCATGTCCCATTCAAAAACAATGTCACCGCTTTCGTCCCGCCGAAGTCACCGTGGCTCTGAGTGCAAAAGTAAAAATAAAACTGAAAGAAAAAAACAAGCGAAGAAACGTCAGAACATGGCAGTCGCAAAGACGCTGCCCAACCTTCCAAGAAGCTTTTCGAAAGCGGTGCGGGGTGGCTTCACCTGTTCGAGGGCTGAGCGTCAGAGATTGGAACTTGTGAGACTTTCCTCACTGCTGCATACGACACGAACAACGTGTTCGTCATCCATGTTCTTACCACGTAGCGAGCTCTGTTTCTGTTCTCTGAAGGGCCTACCATCGTTTTTACTCAAAGTTTTTTGCGTTTCTTTTTTGCGAGTCATCGTTCCCGTCTTTTACCTGCTCCTCTCGGCTCGTGTTTTATTCAGTGGACCAAGGTGCACGCCTTACGTTAGAGTTCTGTTCGCAGCCATCAAGTTTGGTCAGTCGTGCTTCTTTTTGTTTCGTGGGGCTACTTGTAATACATTTCTTCGATACGATTTCTTCCCTCGGAAGTTTCGTGCCTACTTTGTGCTGGTCTGATGTAAATAGCTTTTTTTGCCGTTCTCTATGAGCACAAGACTTTTTCTAAACTGGGAGGAGCAGTGATTTTAAAAAGAAGGGTTTCATGCCAACGACATTTTTTTTTAGTCTTTAGCAACATATGTTAGCATCTTCAGGGTTCCACGTCTTTAGCGCGACAAAGTATTTAGATTTTGGTTAACCTGTTTTTTTTTTTCTTATGGAGTGTATTTTTCTCTTGCTGGTGATAAGCTTTGCACCACCATAGCTGAGACTAAGATTGAAGTGCTTCATGGAAGCACCTGTACGGAAAAGAGGTTTGGCCGACTTGGTATTTTTTGCAGTTTCAACTTTACTACGTTGATACCTTACTCTACGACACTACGTGAACTGTAGCGAGATTTTACATTCGAAGTCACGCCGACAATTCGACTGTCATAATATCTATTCCTATAGTACTGGACATATCTTTTTCCCTTCCTCACACAAAATCCTAAATTTTAATGTTTGTGATTGAAAAACAAGAACGAAAATGAAATAAATATTGAGAACATTGTGTTTGGAGATTTCATTGTTTTCTCGCAGACTTTATTTCTTCATGGTTATTTGAAAAGTCTGCTGCTGTCTGGCCGGAAAACGAAAAAAAAATCAATCTACTAGTTCCTTCTACTATTTATTAAAATTTGCAAATAGTCAGCCTTTTTGTCGTTTTATTGTCAAAATATGCTAATAATATAGCAATCAGGCTTGCAGCACCAGAAGAGGTGAATGTGATGGATCAATGCATTCCATCTGACTACAGGTCACCCACTGTGCATTCTCTGAAAAAAAAGAAAAAAAAAACGTCGGCTGCTTTGACACGTATACTGCACTGTAACACTCTGGTCACGTTTACGACATGTCGAGTAAAACCCTGAAAAAGTTAATCTTGAAGAACAATATGTTCTCTATACTAATGTCACTTCAATGGCTACGTATTTTTGCAGGAATTGTTTAACGTAATTTAGAGCAGTGGAAATTATTGTATTTTTCTAAACGAAGGCTTCTGATGGCTTTTACGATCAGTGGAACTTTTTTTTCTTTTATTCTGTATTCAAAGCAAATACCAAAACGAAATTCTGGTGGAAACATGGGTGCACGCTCAGATACAAGCATTGACATGCAACCCAGTGCTTATTGAACGTATCCCACTGAACGAAAACTTCACAACACACATTGCAATTCTCGAAGAAAAAAAACGTTACAACATTAAGTCAATTCAAATAAATAAAGTGACGAAGTGCCACATTGGTAGCAGCTATTCTACTGCGT
Organism: Rhipicephalus microplus; assembly: GCF_043290135.1. Lineage (NCBI taxonomy): Eukaryota > Metazoa > Arthropoda > Arachnida > Ixodida > Ixodidae > Rhipicephalus > Rhipicephalus microplus. The sequence continues at coordinate 27,931,662 of NC_134702.1, forward strand.
GTGCCACAGGCATACGCTGTGAAAAAAAAGAAATGAAAAGCAAAAAAAAAGACACGAAAGGCTGCATTGTGAACACATGGAAGCCTTCGAGAGATGTGAGTAAGATCTCTAATAACCACTTCTAGCAACATCACCAGGGCGTTCTCTCAAAAACACCAAATTAACCTGCAGACGCCACCACCATTTTGTAAACGAACAATCAGCCACTATCTATGCACCGCAAAGCGTTTGAAACACGCCTCCGCATCCACGGTAACTGTACCGCAATATGCTTTGGGAAACAAAGATTAAACAAATTAAGGTAGAAGCTTAGAAGTCCCTTTTAGCTTTGCATCCTTGTCGTACACGTTGCGAGACATTTCTTTCGACTGGAAGTGACGTAATAATAGCTCGACCTCGTCAGATCCTGTTTCTAAATCCATGGTTTACAGCTGTATTTATTGGTGTCATCAAACCAAAAGTGCTAAAGTGAAGATTATCTCGTAATGTAAAGCCAGCAATCTGATCATTCAGCAATTCGTAATCTTGCTTTAATGGCTGTAACTGATGTTCGGATGATTAGCTTAAAAAATGGCTGAATCGGTAAAATACACATAAGAGTTGAGGTAATTTTGTACAGCCTCGATCTCAAGGCTAACAGCCGCATAGAGAAAGCGGTTGCCAGAGCTTTGGTTACATTAACTGGAACGTATTACAGCCCTGACCTGCACTGGTGCAGTCGATAAAAACAGATAACTACGCGAAAAGCGCAGCAGCTTAATAAAGTGCTAAACCAGAGAAGGCAACTCATGGGTCTGAACATGAAACACATTAAGTCTCTACCTGGCTGTTTTGCGTCTTTTATCACGAGCCCCGCAACAACAAAGCAAACATTGATGAACGAAAAAAAAGTGAAAAGTATAAAGAAGCAATAGTGTGAAAGAACGGTGTTTAGCCAAATTTGCCTGAGTGCGCTTCCACAACAAATAGTTCGAACATCTGCGCATAAACAAACGCCTTTTTTTTTTACTTCCACGCTGTCCGGACCATTAATCAGCTCTCTTAGCTCTGAGTGGAATCCAAGATTGAGAATTAATGGGAAGCAGAGCGATCAAGTCCTCCACTAACTTTACTTGTGTGACAAGTGAGCGAACAATGCTTTAAATCAGTTACCAGTAAAAAAAAAAGAAAGATATAAATATATAAATATATAAAAAGATAGATATAAATTTATATAAATATAAATGAAGTATCTATAAAATAAAAGTAGTGCCCTTAAAAGCCTCCATGTCATAGCCAGATCCGATGTCACCCTCTGGTTTCTACTTTTGTGCAATAAAACGAGTGCTAAAGTTAAGTATCATGTGAGCTACACGAATAAGACTGCATGAATTGTGGATAAAACGATGCAGGAGCTATAGAGTGTACACGTTCTTGCTTTTATAGAAAAATATACAGCTGGCGCTGCTGGAAATGGGCGTTCTTTTTTTTTTTCCTTTTATCGGTACATAAGTTATTGATGACTTGTCAACAGAAGCAGAGTGATTCGTAAAAAATAGTACTTTTGCTACAGCCAGGCGTAGTAAAGATAACGTGTTCTGGCAGAGGGGTGCTCAGGATGCTGCATTAGGGGCAGGGAGCAGGTTCACTGCTGCATTTCCTTCCCTTTCACAAGCAACCTGTCCGCTGAAAACGAGAGTACACCAGTCGAATAACGAATGCGAAAGTTTAAAAATGAAGCGATGACGTGTTCGTCCCTAAGGCCTGTCCCCAGCTTTTCGAATGCAACGTCAGCGCTCCTTTGTCGAAGTTATTGTAAAAAAATCGGTGGATCCTCAAGCTTCGCCTTTAAGAGTTGAAAGTGATAGCTATATACTGTCTCTAGTGCGTGTTACAACCACTTAGAGCATACGTTTCTTGTATTGTGTTCCTCGAGGAGATGAAACTGTGGACTTTTGCAATATAATTGACAAAGTGGAAAGTGCCTTGTGTAAGGTCAACTTACGCACATGGCTGCTACATTCTCTGTAACCACGAGTAATTATGCGCGTGAAATGGTTTGATCTTGCTGTGCGACCACTGCGTCGTCCTAAGGGAATACGTTCAGTAACGTGTGCCTTTGGTCATGGGTGGCCGACTTCAAACCATGAAGTCGGTGTGGTAATGACATGTTCTGACATCCGATGGCAATGTAAGCTTGTAGAATGCAATATTAATGCGATATTCGATGCTGTCTTTTGACGCCTGCATACACGATGCGGGTGTTTATAAAGCACAACAGGTATACATTCACTGCGTTAACAAGCAGATGAAGTTATTTCCACTGAATCTTTAAAGATTATATGTCTTGCGCAAGTCTGGAAGCGAGAATTATTCCGACATGATGAATTTTATAGTGATATATGACAGCAGTTATTGACATTATTTCATTGCAATAAATAAAAAAAAAGAAGAGACGCGTGACTGTGTGGTACAACACGTGATTGCCGCGCAAACAATTCGGATTCGATGCTCACTCGTACCAAGACATGTTTATTACTTTATTTGCACCTTTTTTAATTTTTCATAGTCACGGATCAGGTGATAATTGTTATAGTTCACGTCGAGGGCGGAATTTCTGCGAAATGAGCTCTCTAACGCACGCTATTGCGTCAAAACATGCTTAGCCATAACCAAGCACATTAGTATAGATGACATAAAAGGTCTGACTGAGAGCTTGCGCCTCTCGTTTGGAGGATTGGGCAGAGCGACCGACCTTCTTCCCACCCACTACGCACACAATAATGCGTACTGGGGGAAAAAGACGAGAAAGAAAAAAAACTCACTACTCGGCAGAGCGCCAAATAAAGCGAGATTATAACTATTTGAAGCTTTGCAAGGCTAAACGTTTTGCTTGTACGTTCTATACAACATTATTCTCAGTTAAATATGACGCATTCTTTTTTTTTTCTTATGTTTGACTAATCCAAATTTCATCAACCACTGGCTTCCCAAGCCTATTCCTCATACCTGGTCTCCTATAATTTGCCTTTTACACAGCATTCCACCATTAATAATGATTCAGGTAGTATACCTCACGACAAACTTCTTGCTAGTGCTCCTTTTTTTTAGTTTTGTCTGCTTAGTCTGGTTAGCCTTCTTGTGTGTTTATTCGTGATGATATCAAGGTGATTAAACATCATCTTCCCTTCTGTGCGAAATCTTATACCTTTATTTCAGTTTCAAGAGCGTTGGAAACCTCATCCTCGCTGAAGACTTGCCGCGCACTGCAAGTACTTTCGCAATGTTTACAAGTTTGAAACATGAGGATTTGATTTGTTTTGCTGTTTTCAGCATCGCCGTTATTTCTGTCTTCCGAGTCCAGTTCAGCTACGTTTCACTTCCCTTCACAGTTCTGTTTTTTTTTTTTTTCAGAGACGGTAATGGCTTCCTTCTACAAACTGATCTTTGGCGGCATTATTCGGAGAAGAATTTCTAGACGCACTTCACTTTTTGTTTAATTTTTTGTTAGCCTAAACCATTTTTTCGCCATGGTGCTCTTCCCCTCAATTATTTTTTTTTTTTTGATGAACAGCAAGGAAAGGCAAAAAAGCTGAATGGAGTTCTCATCTACGTTGAGTCAGGGCTGGTTTTATTAGCTCGCCCAGTCCAGACTGTATTGTTGTTCCTTTAATTTGAAATATGAAACTACAATATTCCGTAAGGTTGCTTTTGTCAGTACTTACAAAGTGGTGGATTTTTTTATTTTCATTACTACTGAAGAGATGAAGAGTTGAGTACATCTTAGCGGAGGCTGCGCACATTATACGGATGTGAGGGCACGAAAGTTATAATAGTGTAACCACCCATGAACGGTGAGTTTGAGGCTTTGATTACAAGCCTGTGAGTGTTAAGTTTGGATACATTACGAAAAATTTGAAAAAGTATGGATGATCCCTCTGTCATAGGAACCGTTAAAACACGAAATTAAAATGAGCCCTTATATTTTAACGTTTACTGTACACAGTAATATGAGCAAGCTTGTGCAATGTTTAATAGTGTTCAACAGCTATACTACCGCCTAATTGACCCTTTGTCATACATCTTCTTCCGGACAAGTAACGTCGATCATGATTTGTTCATCAAACAAGCCCTCGTGGTCATGTTTGTGGTAGCTGTAGTAGTTATCGGTGAGAATGTAACGCAAAAAAGCGATGCGACAGCCAAAGAGTGGGACTGACTGCACGCCGAATTTGGCCTAAGGTCGCATACTCACGACATGTTCGAGTTTTTGAACACCACTGTCCGACCAGAGGAAAACGAACCACACGTCCTGTCTTCCCTTTGGGTGGTCACAATTATTCACTGAGGGAGCGCAGTGTGGGGAACGTGAAGTTACATCAGGGCAATGTAAGAGGTGATGCCGTGAACGATGGTGACACTAGGGGTAAGGTTATATGAAGGTTGTAAGGTTGTATGAACCTGCGGTTGTATGAAGGCATTGGCAAAATTATAATCTTCTCCCATTGGAAACGCGCCGACTGGAACGGACACTTAGAAACAACGTGTTGAAGGAATTAATCGCGGATGCTACGGCCATGATGCGTTAATGCACATTACCAAGAGCGCTGTGAGGGAACAGTGGTAGATATAAAAGGTGTATTTTTTAAAACATTCGAAGTATGTTACTATGGCGAAGTGGATAGCGTGCCCGGTATCAGTTGAAGTGGAGCCAAAGGCCATGGGTTCGACTCCCGTTGACGAAACTTTTTTTCTTCTGATCATGCGTGTTTTTTCGACGTCATTTTCGTGACAAAATGCCCCGCCGCGGTGGTCTAGTGGCTAAGGTACTCGGCTGCTGACCCGCAGGTCGTGGGTTTGAATCCCGGCTGCGGCGGCTGCATTTCCGATGGAGGCGGAAATGTTGTAGGCCCATGTGCTCAGATTTGGGTGCACGTTAAAGAACCCCAGGTGGTCGAAATTTCCGGAGCCCTCCACTACGGCGTCTCTCATAATCATATGGTGGTTTTGGGACGTTAAACCCCACATATCTATCTATCTATCTATATCTATCTATCATTTTCGTGACAAAAATACGTCGGTGAAGTTTTTGTGAACCCCGAAATAAAACACTTTCGTGTTAAAAAGCGGACAACTGTAAGCCTAAACAGTGCGACGTCTGCAGTATTTGGCAATCCTTTTCGGGATAAGCCCTATAGAATACCGCAAGCATTCAGAGTCGGCGATAATGGTGCGACGTACGAGCCATCATGCAAGCTTTCACCGTTTAGCAATTTCGCAGCATACAGATACATTGGTGGACGTTCACTATGTTATCGATCACTGTCTGCAAAAACCTTCAAACTGTGTCCACATCGGCGTCTTTATACACATGTTCATGCATTCAAGTAGGTTGCTTTGGGTTTCTTTTTCTGAAGTAAGACGAGCGGTCTCGATGCAGAGCTGCTTACTCAGGTGCCTTTCTAACGACATCCTAGAAAACGTGACTGCACAATACCTTGTTAGGCAGGAGCACCCATACAACGCAAGCCACGGAACACAATGAGACTATAGGGTCTCTCGCCGCATCCTTCGATAGTACACCTGATACAAACTACGCGAACGTCCGTTACTTCCTCTTTGCCTTTCTCGGTTGCATCGCTCTGTCTCTCTCCATTGTGCCGAGTATTCTTCTAGGTGAGTGTCAACGAAGCCCGTTATGTAATACCTTTATTTGTTGCTTGGCCTCTGAACAGCCACACTCACGCAAGCTCATTGCGTCAAACATTTTTTTGTTCTGATGGTCATAGAAGTACGTCAGTTCAACGCAAATAAAAGAAACTGACAAAATGGTTGAAAGAATAAATGCTGTTGAACACCGCGTGAAGGCCGAATGAAGGGCTATGTCGCCTGCTGCAGAACCTGACTTTTCATTAACGCAAGTTCATACGTATGCTATACCAGCTGCTTTGACCGGTTTGAGAGACCCTATATAGCCTATACAAATGAAAAAAAAATTATCTTCTTTCTTGGCGTCTCGTCTTTTCCCCGTACTTCGTAACGTTAAAAGTGTAGTTCACGTGACGTGATCAAGACAAGAAATGCCGATTAGTCCATATACGATAAATACCAGTTGTGAATTGTCTATGAGTGTTTGGGTGTGTGCCTTAGCGAATAAACGTCCAGTATCGGGAACTTCCTCGGTTTCAATGACATGCAGTTGTACCCTGTACGCAGATCGCACTGCTATATCGCACTAACAGTTCCATAACAGATAAGCGAGTTCACGTTCAATACATGCACTCTCCGATGGATGAAAAAAAAAGTAAAATAATTGTGAAAGTGTTGATTTCGCCACAGTCCAAGCGTGTGCGTTATTCGGAAGGACGGCACTGTTAGCTCGTGATTCAGGAAAAATGACATTGGATGAAGCATATGAGTCTCCGGCCAGACCGATCACGGTAAACGAAAGCTCCTTGTGTAAAAAATTGCATGCCACCTTATACTCTAAATAACGCTGTGATCTATTTGGCTCCTAATATGACTTCTTCGATGACGTGTAATTATCGGATCGATAGCTTTAGAACAAAATGATCGGGCTTTGTTGCTCCATGCACCCCTCTCCTATCTTTTTTTTTACTTTCTATTCTCAGCACTTACGTGCAGTTTGAGCACGCTATAGGCTTACTAACCCGATTTATCATTACTTCGGCAAAAAAGTAGTTGAAGCAATGCGAACGATTTATGCATGCTGCTCGCAAACGATTCCTTTTTAAAACCTATACAAGTGGAGTCACCGTTCACGCATACTCTGTATTTTTTTTCTGCACTTAGAAATGCAAACTCTTCTCTCAATGCCAACAAAAGTCAGTTTTTCATAAGGCTTCGCAAACAGCGACGTGTTTGTTTTTTCTTGTGACAAAACTTTTATACGTCACAAGCAACGACGCATACGCGCCGGCAATATCATCGTAGCACATTTCGTTTTCGCATCGCTCGCTCGACAGTGTAGCTCGCGTAATAATTTTTTTTTCGGCAGACGCACTATATTCGTGTGACCCGCGTTTTCATTCCTCAATCGCGTGCTTATTTGTGGATCGCAGTTATATATTATTCGTTTGATTGCAGCCGGCACAAGTGAGCACGAAAACCGAGGTGGCTTATACAGAGCGTCATTTTGCCCGTGGGCGATATATTGAGCGACATTTGCTGCCGTCGTGTGAAATTTAATAACGCTGTCGGGTCAGAAATGGTCCCGTGGTCCGGTCGGTTATGAAAAAAAAAAGAACAGACCAACGTCTGAGGAATACTTTCAAGCTCTTATTCTGTAACGAAAATGCAATACTTTCAAGCTCTTATTCTGTAATGAAATTACAATGGCAAGGGCAGAGCGGAGCTACGCTTTCTCGATGATGTACGACAGGTCAAAAAACGAAGTGAATTCAACTTCCGTAAAAGGCGTCAGCAGAATTTTACTTCGGATAGCTTTCGTTATAAGCAGTAACTATATCTGCACTGTTCGAGATGACGTGCAGACAGTTGTATATTCAGAACCAATTCGACGGGCTACACTTTCCTTTGTCAAGAAAATGATGCCAGCCGAAAATTAGGGAGTAAACAAAATGAGAAAATGCAGAAACGTTCTGTCCGGGTTGCGACCCTATAAACTAAAATTATAGCAAAACGGGGCAGAGGCATAACAAGATTTTTTTAAAGGGCAACAACGTGGTAGGGGGGGGGGGGGTGGATTCAAGCAGCTTTAGGAGCTTGCTCGGCGAACTTGTAATCCTCACGCCTTGTCCGGTGGCGATGGCCGGCGACCAGCGCTTGCACCAGTGTTTTCAGCGTACACTTCACCGGTCGCCGCTCACGGGGTCGTCTCCGGTGATTCCAACATTGCTCAGTAGAGTGTACGTGACCACTGCAAGGCGTTGGTGCTTTAGTGATTCCAAGAATGCTCACTAGATGGCACGCCGCCGCTCGTGGCGGCGCACGCCTGTCACGGCATGTTTCATCCCTTTCTTTTCGCCAGGAGATCACGCAGTGAACACACATAGTCACCGCTCGTCGGCATGAACAGCCCAGAAGCCAAGGCAGCAGCGCGGCCTTGGCTTCTGGGAAGCGTGTCACCGCCTTGATCGCATTCAGTCCCCCGAAAAGTTCTTGGAGCACTGAGCGATTTGTCTGAGACGGCATTCGATGATGTCGAGGTTGTCGGCGAACAGCATGCTTACTTCGTCGATGATAACGCACTTGACGTGACATCGAGAAAGCAATGCATTGATACAGGACCGAATCGAAACACGGTACCTTCGTATTCGTCGGATATCTGGACGTTAACATCATGCAAAGCGATTGGCTAGCCCAACACAAGATGTCACGTTATGTTCTCTGATGCGCATCGTTCGACTGCAAACGTGCCACCACCATCAGGGGCACCTATATCGAAGTTGCCTTCTTGAACTTTCCATTGGGTCCTATCACCGTTTAATGGTCATAAAGTGATAATGTTCAATGGCAAATGAGTCCCCAAGCTCATGGAGGAACGCCCTAGTATGTTATGATGATGAATAGTGGGGTATTATGGCACAAACGCCATGGGTGCCCTAAGCCATCAATGACCTTTGGTTTATATATAATGTATATATATAGAGCATGCATCAAAGCAATCATCTTTAAAGAAAAACGAGTCCCAGAGCTCATCGAACGACGCCATTTTTTTACTTAGCAAAAAAAAGAAACATCTCTTGTGTACATAAAATATATATGCTTAATCAAAATATATGTAGTGCAGCCAATTGTAAATAATAAATGTGGTGTGTGTAATCTATATATAACAACGATGTCACGTCTATATATCATGGTAAAAGTTGCGTACAAAGGATTCTTCACGGGTAACGCGATCGTATCTGAGCAAGCTCCTCTAACATCATTCGCTTTGTGAACATGGCGGTGATTTTTTTTTACGCATGTTCGTGATTCCTCTTTTATCTAGCATATGTATGCCCATTTATAGGTACATACAATTGTAAAATAGACAAAAAAAAGTAGTAGGCCTGTGCGCAACGCGCAGCGCGGTCACAACGAAATCTGGAAGATTTACCTTTCAGAGCCGTTCTTTAAGCACTCTGGGTAACTGCTACAAGCAGATGGGCGTAGCCAGTGGGTGGCACACAGGACACGTGCTCCCCCCCCCCCTCCCACTCGCCAATTTTTTTTTTCACCGTGGCATAGAGCAAAAAATGGTTATATTAAGGGGAAAGGCCTCCTGAAATCAAGTTTCCCAATCATAAATAGTAGATACTGTCAAATGGTTCCTAACCAGGGAGATCGCATGCAATCTTTTCAAAGTCTATGACGTCACGGCGTTTGGTGCGCAACTTGCTAATTGTCGCACCACACGAATATTCTGTTTGGGCATTTTCTCCCTGTTCAAGCGTCTTTTCGCGGCAACCATGGTGATTTTATAATTGCGAAAGGGTAATTTATTCTTTCGAGGAAAATTCTTTCTGAAACTTTTTCGAGAAAATTATTCTTTCGAGGAAAATTTATTCTTTCGAAAAAAAAACGGCAGGCCTGCGCGCAACGCGCAGCACAGTCACAGCGAAATTAGGAAGAGCGACCTTTCACCGCCTTCTTTTAGCACTCTGGGTAACTGCTACAAGCAGAAGGGCGTAGCCAAGGTGTGGCACTTTGAACACGTGCTCCCACTTCCCCCGAATTTTTTTTTTTTCACCATGGCATAGAGCGAGAAATGGCCATTTTATGGGGGACGCCCTCCTTAAATCAAGTTTTTCAATGATACATATTAGATGCTGTCAAATGGATCCGTACTAGAGAGCTCGCATTATATCACTTTAAAGTCTATGACGTCACGGCGTTTGGCACGCAAATTTTCAGGTGTCGCACCGAACGCATATTCTTTTTGCGCATTTTCTCGCTGTGCAAGTGTCTTTTCGCGGCAAACATAGCGATTTTAGAATTGCGAAAGAGTTATTTATTAATTCGAGAAAAAATCACTTTTCTGCGTCTTTTTAACAATCTTTCCTTCCAGGTTGAAGGCCTGATTGATTGATTGATTTGTGGGGTTTAACGTCCCAAAACCACTATATGATTATGAGAGACGCCGAAGTGGAGGGCTCCGGAAATTCCAACCACCTGGGGTACTTTAACGTGCACCCAAATCTGAGCACACGGGCCTACAACATTTCCGCCTCCATCGGAAATGCATCCGCCGCAGCCGGGATTCGAACCCGCGCCCTGCGGGTCAGCAGCCGAGTACCTTAGCCACTAGACCACCACGGCGAGGCAGGTTGAAGGCCTGCGTGAGACTTCGCCTGCACTGCACCGTTTTGTAAGACGCATTGTCAGCGCCTTGGGAGCAAGTGCGTGAAGGCGTGTCACCATTGGCACCATCTTGTTTCTTGCTTTGGCCGAACAGAAGCATTCTCTCGCGTCTCTACTTTTTTTGATGTTGGCTTCTGGTGTGCTTGATTTCTCCAGAGACCACTAAGAAGCCGCCACATGACACCATCAAAACTCTTATGAGTAAGGCTCCTTCAACCAAAAAGAAAAACAAAAGATGCATGCCACCGCAAGATGAGAAGTTGTGGTACGCATCCCTTTACTCGCTCCTCTTGTTCTTTTGCTTCTTCCCTCAGAGTGCGAAAATAATATAGCTGTAGGGCTATTTTTTACGTCTCCTCTTCATTTTAGTCAGCACGAGAAGTTTGTCTTTTTTATTTTCTTTTTGTTTCAAGGAATGAAATGTTTATATGTTTAAGGTAACAAGTGATATTTGGAAAGAACATAAGCAATATTTTTTTCACGTGTAACCTATAGTGTTTGTGTTTTTGCACGGCCTATTGTAGCGGTCTTTCTTGGAGCGGTCTTTTTACAGCACGCAGCAAACAAATAAATTAGTTGAAATTATTTGGAAGCAGGAGCTAGCGAAATACGACTGCCCTGGATTAGGCTTCTTCTGTCAAAAGATGAAAACAACTTGGATCCACACAACTTTCCTCCAAGTCACAGAAAAAAAAATGAGAGATGGCGAGTAACGACTTTACAGTGAATGACATCTTTCCATTGTCAACAATGCAAAAATCACTTACGGCGCGGAACTCTGTGTAAGAAGTTCCAATCCCCACGTATTGTTTTAAAAAAGATAAATAAATATAAGAACAGCGTGCACAGAGTCACACAAGGCTAAGTCTCGTTTTAGGATGTTAAACCTCACATATCGATCAATCAAGGCTAAGTCTCAGCATAATTGACGGGCACGTTTGAGCTTTTCTTGCTAGTCATCTTTTTTTATATATCTTGCAAACAATATGTGAAGGTAGGCTACGTTAGGACGGGCTATCGCCACATTATGATAGTAATGTATGTTATAAAGACAACGATTAAAAAAATTAAGAATACCAGATGAAAAGGTAATCAGGGACACTATATACATATACATGCTATAGGGCTTATAACTGTCTAGGCACAGTCTAAGGACATAGTCTATGATTACAGTCTATAAACATAGTCCAGTTCATACAGTGTGATCACATCGCGGACAGAGTCCGCAGAGGTGATGGCAAGGAGTAATAATAACTAAAGACACTTCATTAAACTTGTGTCCAATAAAAATTGCTAAGGGTGCTCACTGCACGCCTTTGATTATCGGAATGTGACCATGGTCCAAGTACTGTGCCAATTTTAAACGGTCATTTCCAGAGGCGGTTCGATTGATCACTCAGTCAAGCGCGTTGTTCAGCGCAATGCTGATATTCTGTAATCATATTCTTCACTGATGCATCGCCGTTATCACAGTGGTAACAGCTCGGAGACGTTCTTTTTAGGCTGCATAACAAGTATAATTTACGTACGCAACACCTAATCGTATATACGGTGCAATAGTTTGTCAAATGGTCGATAATATTTTTTCATTGGGTGTAAATTGGAAAAAAAATCACAGCATATCCACGGAATGAATGATGATGACTGGGGTGAAGCGTCCGTCAGCGCGTCCATGCTTCCGTCCGTCCGTTCTTCCTTCCATTCATGCGTCCGTCCATCTGTCCATGCGTTCGTCCGTGAGTCCATTCATCCATCTCTATGTCTGTCTGTTCGTGTGTCCATCCGTCCGTACGTCCATGCGTGTATTCACCCGTCCGTTCGTCTGCTAGTCTGACCATCCGTCCGCGCGTGCGTCCATCTAGTGAACACTCCTAGTACGGCCATCTCCCATCTCGCATCCACAGTGGCACATACCCGCTCTAGAGCGGGTATGTGCCACTGGTGGTTACGTAATACTACATACGTACAAGAGATAGACAGACCGACGCCTTAGGGGTCTTCGCCCCTAAATTGAATCTGATTGATGTAACTGAAGTTTTTGTATTTTCGTCAAACCGAGCATCCTTGTACAGTTTGTGGAGCAGTTCGGAAATAACGTTCTTGCTTTCTGACAAATAAATAGACACTGCTGTCAAGAGAAGTATTTTTGTGCGTAGCAGTGGCTAATTTGTCAGCAATTGCGTTTCCCATCACTCGTATACGTGACTTGAAAGCCGCTGAAAACAGATCTCGTGACTATCCAGATAAGCAATGGTAAATGTTTTTTTTTATTTCAAATGATATTCCAACATCTATATAAAAATCAAATTTCTTAATCTTTTGCTCCTGTGGAGACGGAATATATTACCCAGTTCTGCCTTTGCTAGCTTCCAAAATGAATTTGGAAGCTGGTAATATTTCAACAAGCTCCTCTGCTGTATACGCGATGTCTTCCAAGAAAGTCAGATATCTTGTTTTACTTTCTACAGATTGCTTGGGCGGGAATGGGCAAGTTCATTATGAGTATTTATACTCTACAACACATGGTAAACCTCTGTCATAACAGCTCTTTCGTTAAGTTCGTGTAGTGCGTTTGTGTCCCAGAAGCTCGGTGAATCAATAAAGTTCTTAGTTTCTCTTGCTAATGATCTGAACAGAATTCTTGGGTGGTGGTTGAGTGTGTTTTGGTTCATGATGACGACAATCATCAATTGACGCAGGGCAAACTTCAAGCATAAGGACTCTGCTGTGAAAATATTAGGGAAAAAAATCACCGCTGAAGCACTATGTATACAACTGGTTAACCAGCAAATGCTGAAACTTGTGGCCCCGGTATATAGCAGTGGGTTCAACCCAACTCTGCACTGAAGCCTTTCACCATTATTGGTTACATTTGTGTGCTTCTTGATGAAGTTAGACACACGTATGGCTTCATTTTCATTTTATTGAGGCTGTTATGACTACATTTCAAGAAATGCACAACACTAATTAGACCCATAGCCATAGGCTAGTAGGGGTTCTAACGGGAAAAAGTATACAAGCAGAATACAATTTGTATATAAAAAGAATCAGAACATCAAAAAACGTTAATTTTTCAAAAAAAAACGAACAAAAATACAAGATACACATTGTTGCACTTTGTTCATAAATAATGAAATATCAAATACAGACAAAACATCAAACTATGTGTAATGCTTAGTACATGGTCATTACTATTGATCATTACTATTGATTACTACTTCGTTTCAACACAGTGTTTATTTCACATGCCGCACATTATGCCTCACAGGATCACAGGCATGAAAGAGTGTCATGAGCTGTTCAATGCGCTTCACAATGCGTCAATTACATTGGTTGATTTCGAACCAGAGGCGGTCGCAGACGTCACAGCTAAAGCCGAAGTGCTGCTGGAGAAAATCCCGCCGAAAGTGGGTGTTCGCCCCAGAGAACGTACTCCCACAATCATCCCGTTCACGTTGTGGCGGCGCAACGCCGCTTGTTCGAGGCACGTTGTTGGAAGTGCTTGACATCGCGAGCTAACTTGGTGGCGTGGTTTGCAGGATCCGCCCACAACCAGTGCTTGCATTGCCGTTCCCTATTAAGCACGGTTTCGATGACTCATTGGTACGCAGTTTCTGCCGCCACTCGGCTTTTCGGGCCTGTTTTTGTGCCCGGACAGCACCATCGGCCTGGCCAAAGCCAGCTCTCCACTGTCGATGCTCTTCTTAAGTTGTGGATACCTTAGCCATGTGGAAGCTCTCAGTAGAAACTGATGTGCGTGTGCTTGAGTATGACGCTGAAAGTGACTTAACTACTATAATAGCCAATGGTGACCGCTCGTTACCCCAATGCCGGACGGTTTTTTTTTGTCCTATTTATATACAACTTTCGCTGTAAAACACATCAGCTCTTCCTAATGTTCGAATAAAGTGAGTTCAATAGCGAAAGCAGACAGGATAACGTGTTCTTGGTAGTTACAATGTCTTTAGATAATTTTTCAAATAACGTAAGAGAGGAAACAAAGGCTAAAGGCTGGGACGTTAACAAGAAAAGACTCCGGGTTGGCATTCCTACATAGGTGTTAGGGAAAGGGAATAGAAATATGAGGAAGAGGGGAGAAATTTAAAGAAGAAAGAACAAGAAAAAATATCACAGCATATCTACGGAGTCAATATGGACGAGTCGACAAAGGCTCGTTCCGTCCGTCCGTTCGTCCGTCTGGTTGTTTTCCTACCACAATAACTCCCACACGCCGCGCGCGCCTCCAAGCCATTTAGTGATCTATTCCCGTACTTTTAGAGTTACTGCATATGCTACCTCTAGGTAGCAGAGTTGTGCCACTGTTTTCAGGGCGCCGCTCGCTCCGCCTACAGGAGTTCAGCGCCCCTATTCACCGAGCGCCATCACGTAGTCATAGGTGGTTCATTTGCACTACGGAGAAGCCAACGCTATGCAGATTCCGAGCAGATCAAGCGAGGTTGACAACAGCTGTTGTCATTCTCACCGCGCTTCTTCGGTAATGTAACCACGCTGCCGGTTGGTCACGAGAATCGTGGCAGCAAATGCATTTTGAGTTGAATTGTACTGCGTAGAGCCCATGTAATTCGACGCTAGTGCAGCGGGTGTTTCTATAGAAAGATCAGTGTTCAGTCGGAAGGAATAAACGCTCGGCCATTGTCGTCTGTAGGATTTTCTCTAGGGGAGTGCAAACCATTGTTGTATCGTGCTTTAAAGAGAGTGAGAGCCCTAGTCTAGCTTGGGTGAGGGCATGTGCTGTTGTGGCTTGAGGGGGGCAAGTGCCCCTTTTCCACTTCTCTGCTGACACCCAAGGGCTTGGTTTATTATTTTTTTTAATCTGTCCACGGCACTGCAAAACTTGCTCTATTTGTATTAACCACAGATCCAGTAGTGAATACGTTGTACATGCAGAGTTGGCCAGCGTGTGTCAGCTGCATACGTCCAAATCGGTCTGTCGGTTAAAATTCTAAAAATAAAGGGAGAATTCAAACTAGAACTATTTTATTCGGCAAGGTAATGCGGCCAGTTCGTGAATTGAATGCAGCTTTGAAACCTTAAGTGAAAAGAATGTTTAACACGACAGGGTTGTTCAACAACTATTCAAATCAATTGTCGTTAGCCGCGATTGTAATATTGAGCGTAATACGAGAGCCGCGCGTAACGCGGGCCTCGCACGGCCACTCTCGATCGCTATCCAGCTCGGTTCAGTTGAAAACTACAAAGCTTCAGCTGGTTAACTCCCACAGCTAACGAATGCGCCCAACGTAATAAAAATATTTCATCCCTAACTTCCTCTACATCGATCAACAGTGAAAAATATTTTTATACATGTAAATGAAAAATAGCGCAAAATAATCTGAAGCTATAGTGTGTTGCCTACTATAAATATACATATGCATCACTGGTTCAACGAGCTAACGCACGTTTTTTTTTATTATTACACTACAAAAACCTCAACATAAAATCAAGGCTTTCAGGCGTGACCAGAGCAACGGAGTTTTTCTTGTACTTTGATAAAAAATAGATGGAAAAGAAAGCGAAAAGAATAAATAAAGCAACGCTAGTACTCTGAAGCGTGAGCGCTGCTCCTACGCGGGTGGTGAGTGATTTTCCCGCAAGACTTTTGAACCCAAGATGGCGTACCTTGGCGCAACTCTGCTACCGAAAGGTAGCATATACAGTAACTCTACGTACTTTCACAGCGCAGCACTGTCTAGGAAACATTGTTAGAATCAGGCAGAGGTGGCTACGACCAACAACGACGGAGGGACTGAGCCCCCGTGTAAGGAGCTTCACCCCTAAAAAGGAGGGAGGAGCAGTGATTTCACTGAAGCGTGCCGGACAGCTCTACATGTTGGAGGCATTCGCACAAGCCCGTCGTCCTGAAAAAGGGTCATCTGCCTTTTTTTTCTTGTGGGCCCAGGAGGGATGAAGATGGTTTTCTCGTAGCACTTGCACAGAATGCAGACGATGAGCCAGGTGATGCAGAGCCTCAGAAACTACTCTGTCTTTCTGACTCAGGTCAAGAAGAATGCCCCCACAAGTGGTCAATGTTTTCTTCGATGCCGAAAATCTCGGAGGCCACACAGTCTCTCATTGAAATTGGCGTGGTATATGCATTTCGGAAGGGAACTCTTTACCATAGACGACAGAGAAGCGACGTTTCTCATATATATGAAGGCCGGATGGCGTAGGAAGTTGAATCTGCCAACCACAATCAGGCTTTCAATGTACGCAGATGATATCTGCGTTTGGGCATCGGCTGTCACACGCCTGCAGTTGCGAGAGAAAGAATTCAAAAAGCTGCCAAGGAAACATTACGTTACCTCCGAAATCGAGGTTTGGAATTTTTTCTGAGAAATGCGCCCTCGTAGCTTTCACACGAAAGCCTATGGATAAATACACCATATGCATCAATGGTCAAACTGTAACATACGTTCGATCGCACAAGTTTTTGGGCGTCATAATTGACAGGAATCTATCATGGAGCGATCACGTTTCATACATGAAAAAAATTGTTAATAGACATCTGTAATCTACTGAAGTTCATTGCTGGGAAGACTTGGAGAATGTCTCCCAGTGCAATGCTACAGCTGTACAGGGTACTTTTTCTCGGGTTCCTGCGGTACAGCTTACCGGCATTGACCAATGCAAGCAAAACAAGCCTACGAACGTTTCAGAGTGTTCAGTGCCAGGCACTCCGGATTTGTCTCGGCTTGCCTCGTAGTGCGTCGACAATGGCTACTATAGCGATCGCCGTTGACCACCTCATCACGACACATATTAACGTTCGGGCACTCTGGACACATACAAGGCATATCTCTTGGACACCCTGTCACCACCTGGCCTCTTTACCAACAGTCAGACCACGTTCGTCATTTTGCCAAACGGTAACGACATTTCGCGACTCTTTGCAAACATGCTAAACACCCGCCGCCAGGCCTTCGACTCCTCCTTGGTGCCTGACTCAGGCTTACATCAGGCTAACTATACCTGGCATCCAGAAAAAAGCAGATATGTCATCACCTGCTCTTAGGCGGCTTGCTCTGCTCTTGTTATACGAGACGTATCAAGGCTGTATACAAGTATACACCGACGGCTCTGTTTTACAGAAGAGTTCAACGGCATCATTTGTTATACCAACAAAAGACACGCCAAGAACATCTAAGAGCTCCCACCTTACGACATCAACGAGAGCAGAGCTCACATCTCTTCGTTGCGCATCGCAATTCATAAGCGATCAACAGCCACAAAAATGGACAATTTTCAGTGACTCAAATGCGGCACTGCAATCTCTTCTATCACCTTTACGCCATAGCCCGTACGAACAACTGGTATTCGAAATTGCACAAAAGACTCGCCATTTCCTTGAAAAGGACATGAAATAGCGTTTCAATGGCTTCCAAGTCATTGTGGAAGCCATTGAAACGCTATTGGAAATGAACGGGCTTATCAAGCAGCCCGTTCTGCCCATACTGAAAGCATCAAATATCAATTCCGCTCTCCAGAACTGACACTACAAGGAAACTCCGCATGCTTGCTCGCAAGCGCACCACGTCGCA
This sequence comes from Rhipicephalus microplus, assembly GCF_043290135.1. Classification (NCBI taxonomy): domain Eukaryota; kingdom Metazoa; phylum Arthropoda; class Arachnida; order Ixodida; family Ixodidae; genus Rhipicephalus; species Rhipicephalus microplus. Next base: position 27,949,526 of record NC_134702.1, read on the forward strand.
ATGAAACGAGTCAATTTTCACCCATGCACGATTATGTACCTCAGACCCAACTCTCAGTCTTCGAGTTCCTCCGTAATTACGCCGACAAGACGCTAAAATGCTGTGCAGATTATGGTTGGGCATCGTATTCACCAATGCGTACGCGTTGCGCATAGGAATGACTGACAGTGCTACATGCGATCATTGCACCAGTGACGAAACAACTTGGCACATTCTGTGTGAATGCCCATGATACTGCTCGCAGAGAGACTCACTCTGCAATGCACTAGACGAACTGAATAACCAAACCCTTTCGGAAGAAAGAATCCTGTGCTACCGACACGACTTTATGTCGCAGAAGAAGGCTGTGAAGGCGCTCCTGCGCTTCTTGCGTTCAACCGGCCTGTCCAAATGACTTTGATCAAAACTCCCTGAATGTGTGTGCATGTGAATTTTTTTTTCTAATTTATTTTGTATATCTCTATCTCTATCCTCTTTCCTACCCTTTTTGGCACGCCTGTACAGGGTAGCAAACCAGTTCTTCTAGGTTAACCTCCCTGTGTCATCCTTTTACTTATTTCTCTATCTCCCTTATACTTGTCACATAGACAATTATGGACCTACCTATTGATTATATCATTATCGCTGCCCCCTTAGATAGGCTTCGTCGCATAAGTATGCTCAACGCTTGGCCATGGTCTCCTGACGATTAACCTACGGCTGACTAATTAGTGAAAGATAAATTATTGCTTCATACTAATTCAGTGCCCATTATTCGCGCTGCGGAAGCAGCGCTAGCGCGAAACTTTCCTGGACAAACCCGCTAAAATTGGTTGATTACCTTTTTTCCTCTGTTTTGTGCATAGCGCTTAAGTCTAACGATTGCGTGGTCATTAGTGACCAGATCCTTTCGCGATCGCTTTGTTCCATTAGATTCCTCTAGAGATAGCGACTTGACCCATTCGCAAAAAGTCCAGCAATGTTAACCTAGAAATTAGAGGCTGTCCTAGATAGCTCGACAGTATGCCGTCATCACGCAAAACTAACCCACTGCAGTGATATCTATACTTGCGGGAATACTATACGTTTACTTTTATGATTCGACAGATGACCTGTTTCATACGGACGTCATGTTTTTTTTTTTCGTTGTAGTTCAGTCTTTTACACAGCAAAAATTTTTAAGCTGCCAATCCACTAGGTTTGAAAATTATTTTTATGAGAAAATCCTATAGAGTGTCTGTCAGTATTGTACACACACATTGTCTTCAAGCTTCACGTTCCTTGATTATTTGCGTTCCAAAGCTTTTTATATGTGTAGCGTGGTGAATCGAGGCTACTTGTAGCCTTGAATCACTGCGCCACAATAACTGAGATGTAGCTTTAACTAAAGCCTATTTTAGGCTATGTACAGGGACAGTTTTCACATATTCTTGAACGACTTATATTTTTGGATCTAATGTAATGCATGCAGCCGAGACGTCAGCTTCTTCGACTGCGCAAAGAACAATGCGCAACGAAAAACTTGCCTGTGCATGCTGTGAATTGAGCAAGCAATGCTGGAACGACGCAAAATTTTATTCAACGATATTTAAAAACTTGGGCACTGAACTTTAAAAATGCAACCTATTGAACATGTTCGACCTATGCTGTACAACGCTTGTGCCATATGTGATCACTCGCAAGGCACATTGACGAAATTGAGAAAGTTCAGACTTGGGTGGCCAGGTTTCTCTTGGGACAGTACACAAGAGAGGAGGGAGCTGCACCCAGATGCAAAACTAACTTGTGTAGGTACTGCTTTCCTCGCGTCGGCGAAAACTGCCACAGAAGTTCCCTTTTTTTTCAAATATATAACGGTAGAACAATAATCTCGAAATACCCCAGGAAACCTCATTGTCACTCATCTAGAACTCACCATGTTTTCAAATTAAGAGAATTGCGTATGGGGACTAATCTATTAGCAAAGAATTTAGTTAAAACCATTAAAGAGTGGAATAAGTAGTCTAAAATGCAAGCGTGTTATAAAAATAAGAAATTGTTCACGTGGCTGCTGTAATCATCCTGACCTAATGCTTTCGATCGATGCGAGGTAATCTTTTATTAAACAAAGACGAAAAAAAATTTAAAAAATGTACTCCCTGAAGTGCGCGGGTGTTTTGTACCCCTATATTCATATAGTCATACTGAAGAGTCACTAGCCCATGCGCTGTTCGACTTTCTTGTGGAAAGGTCTTCAAGTTAGCCGCACATCTTAGCATTATTGGAAGCATTTTACACGCAATAAAGGTTGAATGAACGGCGCATGCACTAGTGATTTTGAACAAGCAGACTCATCTTCCAATTACCAGCCAGTTTCGTGACTGTTCGTTTAAACTGCCCGGCCTTTGGCTGAGCTAACCCGCCGGCTGTATGAGAAAATTATAGGAAAATCCCTGTTGATTTATTAGTGGCACATAAATGAACACCCCAGCTGTGGTATAATGCACCACCACATCTCACAACACTACAGTCTGTTATAAACCTAAGCTTCGGTTTTTCATGTTTGCATGGTTCATTTTTGAGTGTGACAGATTTGTACTGTCGCATTTTTATCTATTCTCACGCTCCCATACGTTTTATTAACGCCATTTACCGTAAACCCCTTTCATAACTCCTGCGATAGTTTTCTGACCTAACTTTATTATAACAAGTAATGTATAACCACTCATACAATAAACAAGCTGCGAACTTGAACTTGTAACTGGCGAAATAGGTCCCAAAAGCAATGTACTGATAGGAATAAAATATAGGGAATGAAATAACACTAACCGGAGGCAACCCGTTGATGGCTACCTTGCACAAGGATGAAAGGGAAACAGGGGTACAAGCGCAGGGAAAACAGAATCATGCGAAAGGAACATTCACATCGCTAATGAGGCCAAGAACACCGCATACCTACGGGCGTCGGTTCAAGCTCGCTGGAAATGGCTCTGCGGCAACTACGAAAGGAAAGCGTGTTAGGCGGAAGCCGTGCACCAGAGCAATGGAACCTAAATGCGAACCGTCAAGGTCTGTCTCAGAATGCATCTCCGTGTAGGCATCCACCGGTTCCTGGTGTTTTTGTTTTCCTTTTTTTGACGTACTCTTCGTGACGATGACAGTCCCTGGGGAGGCACTTAACGACGCCCCCGCGGCCTCGCACCAGCGTGCGCCTAATGCGAAGCTGTACGTCCCACGGGACAGGAAAGCGACACCGGGTATGCTGGGTTCCCGCATCCACACGTTCGCTCGGTACCCCTGAGGCGCGTACAGAAAGCTTCGCGAATAAAGTGAAAGCCGAGCAAGCATTTACGCAAGCAGGAATCAAGGGTTGCGGCACTGACGTTCACGTAAGCAGCCGCCCGTTTTCCTTTCCCTAAGCTTGTTTTGTAGAATTGATGTGCTTCGCCATGTGTGCGAGTGATTCTCTTCCTCCTTTTCTTTTCTTCTATCTTTCCGCCCCTATATCTCTTCTCCCCTTGAAAAGTAGCAAACCGGATGTGCATCTAGATAACCTCTATTTCTGTTCTTGCTTCTATTTCGCTCTCTCGTTACGTATGGCCCTAATATTTATCATGCCAGACGCAATTGTGCGTGGACCTGTCGGCCAGAAACCTTTTCCCAGGGATTGGTGCTTGAAAGGGTGCACTGAATCCCGCACTTTTCTGTAAGGAGCTCATGAATCTGGGGTCAAACAAGCTGTGAGGACTGTCGTTGGCATTTACGCTAAAAAGTAAATCCCAACCGCAGGCGTATATTTTGTTTTACTAACGTCATGTTTAGATGACTGGAAAGAGAATTCACCCGGCACATTAGGCAGCTGCCGGCATTCTATTTTTACTGCGAGTAAATTTGTTATTGATATCACTGCACGAGAGACTTCTGCGAGAGCTGTAAAATACGAAACACCCGCCGAGCTCAAAGGCTAGGTTTAAAATTATGTACGGGACTTCCGCATTTTGATGAAGGCGAAACTCAAAGCAATTCATAAACTCAGGTTACCATGCATATTAAGAAACTCAATGTGGTAAACATTACCTTTTTTTTAGTTTTATAGAAATGGTTTACAGGAGAAATTGGGGCTGTTGTAATGGCATCAGCTTTTGCTTAGAATATCCAAGCAACAAATTAGCGGCGTAGCTCAAAATTACAATGTCGCTCTGGCATCGTGCAACACAAGCATCTATAAATTTTTATAAGCATCTCAGATGTCAAATGTTTTGCATATACCTGTTACATATTTATATTTCATAAAACGACATGAAACACAAAAATTATGCGATGAAATTGGCAGAATAGGAGCGAAAACGTGAAAGGTGGTCTCAGTTTTACAAACCCAGAAGGCACACGCGGCATATCTTGTTTCTCAGACGCTCAAAGCTAACTCAACTTTTTGTGAAATTTATTGAACACGCTTTAGAGTCGAGGACAGTTTAGGCTGACAGTTTCAAATATTCCTTACTCTTCTGTGCACAACAGTGCGCTGAAGAGCCGTAAGGCATACCTTCCGCTCCATAACACAACGTTATTTCAGAGGAAAGAAAGAAAGGGAGGAGGGGAGATGCGCTCGTCGCGTTGCGCCAACACTCTGCTAGCATGTTCCATCCAACGTCTCTAGGAGAATTAAACGCACGCTGGGATCGCCGGGGTCGTGAAGCTGTCATCTGTCCGCATTCCCATGCCGCCTGATGTTCCAAGGCTGCAATACTTTTGGGCCATTCCACTGTCGGCTGCTGTCAAGGCTTTCAGAATGCTGACCCTGTTTCTAAACTTAAAAGTACCTACCATGACTGCGGCGTCAATCATTTTTGACGGCAGCAATTTTCTCGAACTGATACATGGTAGGACAGCGTAGCTACTTTTCATGGTGTTTAAAGAAATTCGTACGTTCGTGTATATTAAAAGGGGAAAAAATGAGGAGCCTTTCACCCACCCAGAAAGTGGAGGCAAGACCTGTTATTTTCTATGTTGATTCATCCATCTATCCAATAATTGCAATTTATTAGTGCTTTAAGTTGTTATCAAGTGTCCATTCATGCTGTCGTTGTTTGCGCTTGTATTTTGTCTCTGACGTGCAAATGTGTGCATGGACTGCGTCTTTGAAAAAAAAATGGGACAGTCCAGACTCCCATCCCTTGATTACAACTCTTAAAAAAAGAAACTTCGCTTACTGCCTTTGCCGTCTCAGCCAGATATAATTTCCATAGATTCTTCTTCCACACAGCTATGCTTGTTTGACCTTGACAACAAAAATACAGGTGACTGCATACGACAAGTACAGACAGGAATACAGTTATTATTAGTGTCTACGTATTCAGAAAATAAACAGAACGATTTCAAGTGCCAAGTGGCAAACTGCCTGTGGTAAGCTATTCCTTATGTGGCTTGCCTGAGTCAGAAACAAAGTTATCATCACTAAGCTTCACGTAGGGAATATATTTAGGCACTGGTAACGTCGGCATCGGTGACCAACACAAAAGAAAGTTTGTCGAACGAATATACTTAATTGCTTGAGGTGTTTCTCCGCAACGTACTTATGAATTACATCAACGTTACTTATACAACCACTAGACTCAATTATATGTGGACTACTGTAAGACACTCCACGCTGCCAAGTAACTATAAAAGAGCACGTTAACTAAAGCATCATACCTCTGAAGGAGACTGAAGCATTGAAAATTGGCAGTAGGGAAGAAAGGAAAGGGGTAGAATCTTGATGATGTCAGAAAATTTGCCGTCTAAATAAATGTTTTTCTCATAGTTTATATATAAGTCATTTTCGTTGGGTTTTGGTATCGCAGCTCGAGAACTATATTTATACTCTCCTTCTCAATGACTACAATGTGGCCGACGATTGCGAAGAACCGACACTATACCAATTTTGTTGTAATCATTTTAGCCCACTGTCTGAGACACGTTGATAGTATACAAATTACAACAAACCGATCAGCTGTAGTTACAACAAACCGTCTGCTGTAAGTTCATTACACCATGCGAAATTAAAGTGCGAGTCGGAAGTAATAGGTGGTAACTTGTGGCTTCCTAATATTTCTTGATAATATTTTTTTGACAAGCGTTGGAAGTGCAAAAATGAAGATTGCCAGAGCTAAAGAGGCGTGTTTAGAAAAATATGGTCAACGATTTAGAGTACTTGGTACTCTACTATGGGAGAGCTTAAAGCCGTCCCGTGGGCAATTATCACCAAAAAGAAACTGTCGTGTATCGAAATCGGCTCAAGAGGCTTAAGAAATTTTCAACTTTTCAAATATCCATCGTTAAATTCTGTGTGTGACAACTACAGTTGTGTTCGGCGCCCCCGGAAGCATAAACTTTCCGTTCAGACTAGATTATTAAAAGAGCGCAAAATGCCCTCCTATCACTCTCTCAGTTGTTCTCTTTCTCTTTTTGTTTAAGTCACCCTACAGTTCTTTAAGCAATCTTTCCTCCCAAACTTCTTCGTACCGCTTAGTACCTCAGTTCTTAGTGTGTTTTTTTTCTTGATTTTAAATGTGCGGCATATAGCGGTTGCAATCGCTGCCCCTTAAAGCTAGATTCACGTGCGAGAACTCAATCCCGCTTCTCCACGGACCAAATAGTCACGTGATTAGTTTCATCCGGCGCAGCAGCGGAGACGTCGCATGCACACAGCCGGAGCTACGCTCGCGGAATCCTCGTGCATACTCTCGACTCCCATGTTTATGCAGCGTGCTTACGTGGTCATTCAGGCCACGCGTTGTGAATGAAAACCACCAATGCACCACCAAAAACCACTTGCATCTTCCCCTGTCATACGAAACACGTTCGGTCGTTGCCGCAAAACTAAAACATGTGCATTTTAAGCCTGCTTCCTAGTCACGCCAACACGACTAATGTTGACAGATTTGACGCTGAATCCTCTCGATCGAGAGCAGACGACCGTCAAACGGAGGGATCGAAATAGTGGCGACACATTTCCAACCGTGCCGCGAGCGGAGGAGAGCGGATGAAACGAGAATGGCACGTTTCGATGACGCTCACGTCACGTGATGTGCCATCCGCTGCGAAAATTCCTCCTCCGTTCCCTCGTGCCACGGAGGAAGCAAAGGTAAGGATAGGCCCTGACGTCACTCGTTGTGAAGCCGCGATGAAGCCGGAAGTCGGCCATATTGACTGGGCAAATTCTTCTCTCTTGTTTACATATGAATGCGAAGCAGAAGGCGCGACTCCCTCCCTGTCTCAAAAAGCACGTGGCCTGCGCGCCGCGTCTGCCGGTGCTATCCGAAACCAACGGAACGGATTTCAACATGCTGTCTTGCCGCGATACGGTTGACGAAATCTCTGCGTATGGCTGTTGTACTCTTGCACTACCGGCGTTTACGATAAACACGGCAAATTGCACGTTAAGTTTTCTTTTTATTTGATGTGTTCTTTGTGAAAATAAAGATGATATTTCGGACATTGCTGTGCGACGAATCAGGCACCAAAATTTGTACAGCTTCTTTCAGCTTGTGTGCGTGGCAGCCCGTTGAGTTTGCGCCGGCCTCTTTGTTATCGCCCCTCTTTTGTCCGACGCGCGCTGGTTCCTACGGATATCCCAAAGGCCGTGATTTCATTAGGACGAAAGCAGCGAAGACCACCCAAAAGTGCGTGGGAACACGTACCAGTGTGTATCACGTGCACTAGTAGCTACGGAGAACGGAGACCAGCATCGCGTAGGGTGAAAGGTGGGAAAGTTAGACAAAGGAATGCGTGAGAAAAGGTCTGCGGGAAGCTTCACGCGTCGACACAGCCGCCAAGGACGGCAGGGAAAGCCAGCCAAATGCTAGGGAAGATGTCTCCGGGATGAGTGGCTAGTCATTGGACGAAAATAAAGAGAAGGCGCTTGTTTCTGTCTTCCTTATCTAAAACACAGCTCAGCGCCAACCGCCAACCGGTAACTGTACAGAAACATGAAAAGCAAGATTAGATTACAGTCTCAATAAGGGCCTGTGGACCGCAAATGCATCGTCCGTTGTCATAAGAAGCAACACCGCGTAACTGTCACTAACCTGCAAGGCATTCACTGAACGAATTCTTGAGCACAGTCGTTATCTTCTATGATGGCTTTTCAGCATAATTTTGACGGACGCTGCAAATTCGGAGTACGTATGCGCGCGCTCGTTCCGTGGTTTCTAGTTCGGACACCTGGTTACAATTACCACCGGAGGGAAATCGCGTAGCTAACAATGCGGCACAAAGAATGGATGCTGTCGAACACCTGCAGTACGCCACGGTTAGGTGTGAGGCCCACGAAAACGCGCACATCACCGATGGAATGCCTGAACGGTGCCGCACCGCACTACATCAACAATAACAAAACGTCGCAATTGTGCCTAGTGAATATAGCCGCGCGTGACGTAATTTCCTCTACATATTTTACGCCCTGCGCTGGCTGGGCATGCCCTCTCCTTACCTTTCCTTCCTCCGTGCCTCGTGCGAATCCACCTTAAGGAGGACGACGGGCCTTTTATTGCTCTCTCTCGCGGTACCCTCATCGGAGACGCGTCATTCGTCTTCACCCATACCACGGCCGTCCCTGTACCAACATCCAAAACTTTAATTTGGTTGCCCCCACACCGATTCGCTACTTTACGTACGCGGTTTTGATGCCGCATCAGCCTCCTTCACTAACATTGCTTTAGTTTTTAAACCATATTGAAAAAACACAGGAGCCCACAACGAGTGCAAAAGTACTATAATGCACGCTTTTGTTTTTCAAGTCATTCTATCTGAGACTTACCAAAACGTTTCTTCGCGATAGCAACGTATATATATATATATATATATATATATATATATATATATATATATATATATATATATATATATATATATATATATATATATATATATATATATATATATATATATATATATTGTTTTGAATAGCACACAACCAATAAACATTGGGACATCAAAAAGCATGATGAAAACACACGTCTCCGGTAGTCCCTTCACCTTAGGACCTACTTGTATATATCCCTCACGTTTCAATCATACTGCACAAAATGAACTTATTTTGATTGATATGTGGGATTTAACGTCCCGAAAACGCCATATGATTATGAGAGGCGTCGTAGTGGAGGGCTCTAGAAATTTCGACCACTTGGGGTTCTTTAGCGTGCACCCAAATCTGAGCACACGGGCCTACAACATTTACGCCTGCATCGGAAATGCAGCCACCGCAGCCGGGATTGAACCCAATAAACTTATTTTGACCACCCTGTAAGTGTACGAATGTGTTTTCATTTGCGCTGGTTAACAAAAATCTGAGTTTCAAGTAATTTATTTTTGTACGCAATTGGCGCTCGTCGTTGTGTTTTTACTACTTAGTCTGACCACTATTCAACTTGTCTTTTCTTGATTAGGGAAGAAGAGGCCGAATTCTCAACGCTTTTCTTTGGTGAGTGTTGATTACATTGGCCTTCTCGCTTGGCTCTTTGCGTGTATATCGTCAGCGCTGGCTGATATTTTTTTATCCGGGACCGATTCTAGCGTGCAGTATTTTTGTAATAACGACCCAGTATAGTTGGCTTTTACAAAAACACATTTTAATACTATGCCTGACCTGGAACAATCAGAATGGGTAAAAAGTAGAGGCGTAATTCTCAAATATTTATTTTGAAATTGTGCCCCCGAAGCAGAACATCTTAACGCCTGAAGGGCATGTTGCACTTTGTCACGATTCCCCAACAGTTCAAGCACTTTAGCACTGTTTTTAACTTTTAAAAAACTTTTTAAGATAGCAATTACCCAATCCTTCACGTCTAAATAAACATCTTACCATTTTTTGAGCTTCCAGATATATCTTCGAATGATGCTTCTATGGCTCTTGCCTCCTTAGCAGCATACCATCCCTTTTCGAATCTAAAGCAAGAAAAAAGATTATCGAAGACACTGACCCCTGCACATAGGGCGCCAATACCTTTATTTCGACGTACGTGACATTCAACTTCGAAAGATTTTCTACGATATGCAGGTAACATACTAGCATCATATCGGGCGCTCATTATCGGGACAGCAGCATTTTAGGTGTTGATTTTAAGGTGACCGGTATGTGCAAGCAAGTTTGACTCCTTGCACGGTGTAGTACGCGCACGAGCACACATGTTGAAAGTGTTATCTATATATTCTCCATTGTTTTTTTTTTATCCGCATGGACAGGGTAGTCAACCAGATGTTTTCCCTATTAACATTAAAGAGAATTATCATATACCTTTCTGCCTTCTCCATCTTTTTCAGTCTGTCACTCTTTTCGATATCTAGAATCCTTCATTCTCATTATCTCCGATTCAGAAAGCAGCGTTTCCAGTTGTCCCAAAGTTTACAAGGACTCCAGTGTCGCCTACTAGAAAAACGCATGCTGTAGTGCCGACATATTATAGCACTGCAGCCAGCCTTGCTTGTAGCTATCCAGCAAGCATTAAGGTAAACGTACTGAACATACGAATAAAATGCACACGTAGCGTTATGTCGACAGTGGTATGCTTAACTTATGATAAGTGATTCACTTTCGAAATGATCCTGCCATTGAAAGGGCAAACTAGCATTTCGGGAGGGCACTTTCGTGATCTTGCGCGAAGACGGCCATATTAGAAGACGGTAATTAACAATCGCTGGTCTGTGCTTTTGGAAAGCTTGGGAATTTTCACGACACCACCTCCTAGTGTATGCGGGAAACCATGGAATGCTTGCGTTATGGCCAGGAACCCGATTATTCCGGAGTTTAATTACCCTAGACACTTACGCAACCCTCGCCGCCAGTATGGGGCTATCGCATTTATCATGAGATACGCCCCCCCCCCCCAAAATAAAACACCATTCTTATTATTTACGAGTATCGTGTTACCAAAGCAATCGAATAATCACACAACCACACTATACATAAAGTACGACTACGAAGGAGGCGTCCACCGGTGGAGTTACGACACTCATAAAGGTCACGAGCCTTTTGCAGTGTACGAGCATGCGCAGTGACGTTACGGAGGCTATAATTTCATTGTAAAGCACTGCATGTTGAAAAGTTGCGCTTTATCGCAGCCTGCTCATTTCGGGAAGCATAACGAAAGCTAGGGATTACGTAAATGGACACAAATGCAAATGTTTAACTGGTAAAGAATCCACAAAAACAAGCGGCTTTTGGCACGAAGAGAAAATAGCAATGTTATAACAAGAAACGACGTCGTCCACAAAGCTGTTCTGACAACTTCAAAGAAATTGGCTTTCAAATCATTACCCTAGCGTTCCTCAAGCCATCATACACTTTCTTTTTGTTATATTCAAAGCACGTCCTCAATTGTGAATCAATTTGAGCACAGAAAAAAATCCTGTCTGGCTATCGTAATACCCGGTCAGGACACGAGGTGGTGATAAAGATAGGCGCTTTTCAATATTGCTGGTAAAGTTAGCCTCAGTATTCTGGGTGAAATTCGGCGGTTCAAGTTTTCCTATCTACCCAATATTTATTTCTGCGCTTCGCATCTGCCAAACGCACATTATGCCAGCCTGTATAATTCTTCCTTTCTGATTATCGAGCACCGATCGAGCTTATGTTCCCTTCTTCCTTGATTGATTTGTGGGGTTTAACGTCCCAAAACCACCATTTGATTATGAGAGACGCCGTAGTGGAGGGCTCCGGAAATTTCGACCGTTCCCTTCTTCCTAACACTGTGTACTAAATCTACAAGGCCATTTCGATCAGAAGATTCTATGTATTTAGACACTTTTTATGCCCTAACGCACAGGGCAGATTTCTCAGAAAGGCGAATTGGGGGCTTAAAAACACGCTGAGCCCAACACTAACAGCGTGTTGGCAATTCAAGCGCGCAAAAGAAGCAGATACAAAGAAGATATAATTCCCACACTTCTTTTTACGCGGCTCACTTTCTGCTGAACTTCTACCTCAACTCCATGATGCCTCAAACCTTGCCGGAGCTGCGGGACGCTACACAGATCTAATTAAGATAGGTGCACGAGTACACTTCATGCTCTTTTGTTTCTTCGCTCACATCTCATCTGGTGGTTACGAAAGCCACGTTTCACAATACAGGCTACCGCAGAGCCGTTACTAAATCTGGCTAACCGAAGCTATAGCGAACAATGCCCCTGCTGCTGATCGTGCCGCAGTAATGAAGTAACCACCATGATTAAGTTTTTTCACCGAGTAATAGCGAGCGCAACAAAGAACGGCGGGAAAGAACGTCGTTATGCACGGCAGCTTCCGCTCTCAGCAATAAAGGGGCTGCTGCTGGGAAGAACAGAAGGGTCCCTCAGGTTCTCATCACAAGACTTGGAGATGTTCAAGCGAGAAACAGCAACGTGGTAAAAACGAAGACGAAGCACAGGGACCAACAACAAACACGCCACACGAAGCGCTATCAACTGAAGTTTGTTTTGGTGAAAAATGTTTAAATGCATACGTAAGAGCCCTTTGCCGCAAACGCTACACAAAAAAATCCAACAATATGATAGAAAAGAAAACGATGATGGGTTTGTCATCATCACAGGATGCTGCATAAACATGACAAAAACAGATTTATCATGACAAGTTAGCGGAGAAATAGAAAATTTATGGCAGATAGTAAAATATATGATGATCCACCACATTTTTCTTTTATATAGTGCAATTTTCAACAACTTGTCTCGTCAAGAGCTTTATTCTCTTTGCTAGACTTCACATTTTCAAGATTCAGGGTGACATCCACCCTGCTGGCAATTTACGCTTATATGGTCCCCAAGGGCTCTGGTTACGTTATGAAGTGGTGCTCATGACGCAAGTTAGTAGAACATTAGCCAAGTAAGGTTGATGTTGCATTTGCCACATGAGTCTTATGTCGGGAACGTGGTCCAAGCACTACCACCGCAATCAGTACCCCTACTCTTATTACAGAAACGCCAATGTAGAGAGAGTACGAGAAAAAAGGAAAAAGGGTATTACAAAAAAGCTTTCAGGTCGGGGGTGTCAATGCGCTAACCCACCGGCTTTGCAAATTCCATTGCACAAGATCCCACCTTGTGCCAGGCATCTCAAAACTAAAAAAAAATAAAAGGGGGGGGCTGCGAAAAGCCGTATTTACTTATTCACTTTATATATATATATATATATATATATATATATATATATATATATATATATATATATATATATATATATATATATATATATATATATATATATATATATACATATATATATATATATATATATATATATTGTGATGAGCGAGACAGAGAACAAGAGACAACACCCGATCCTGGGGCAGCTGTTCTTATTCTGCCACTTCTCCCTCGCTTTCCAGGCCCACAGCTGCCGCGCCGCTCTTCGTTACAATATATATATATATATATATATATATATATATATATATATATATATATATATATATATATATATATATATATATATATATATATATATATATATATATATTGTAATGGCGAAGACCGAAACTGGAACTGGCACTTTGCACAGACGCGCATGCTAGGTGAGCGAGGAAGAATAGGCAGAATAAGAACATTCTCACATGCCGCCGCTTCGCCTCACTGCGACGAATAATTCTTGAAAGACCGATTGGTATGCTCGGATTGCCAGTCAATACATCCACCTTATTATCGTTTGGAGCCAGTCAGTTGGGTGTGGGCCGCAGTGCTATTCTGTCAGCGCTACATAAATTCATTCAGGCAACCGGAAGGATACGCTACTAGTGGTACTGCCAGATATATCCAATTCTTTGTCCCCCTTCCTCAATCTTGTTAATTTGTTTTATATATTCTTGTTTATCGCATTCTTCTGCACTTTTTTCACGTTTTTAAAGGAATATTATTATTGTTCCTATCCAATTTCTCTTTCTTTTTTTAGCAAGCGTTGTAAAAAATATTTATTATGAGGTACAGTGTGGCCAATCCCTCATGTGGGTATGAGCCAAGATATCATAGTCGACAAGACAAGACAATACAAGCTGGCCCAGGATCGGGTGTTCATGCCCAGGATCGGGCCCAGGATCAGGTGTTCTCTTCATTACAATGGCGCAGTTCGACAAGTGGATCATCTGCGGGAAGCCACCGGTACGTGTCTTCGTGGTTCGTCGGCATCGCGGGCTTCTCCATCGAGGAACGCCGTTCACGCTTCCTTGGCAATGGGGTTTCACCCGCCGCTTCAGCTACCCTTCAGACCACCAGTGGACGGCGTCCAGGCCTCCCCTGGGGTTGTAGGGCATGGCCTTATTGACACCCTGCCACCGTTTCACGGCAGGGATCCGCACCGGCTCCTGTCCTTTGGGAATGCCGCTCACGCTTCCCATGGCCTACATTCCCGTTGCCACACTCTTTCAACATACAAGCTGCCATGAAACGCCGTTCAGGCTTCTCTGCTCGTCAACGTCACCGGCGTGAGTGCTGCAACCGCTACTTATTCGAAGACTGCGATCACCGACTATTCGGGCTTCACACACGACAGCGCCGCGAACCTGCGGCGTACCATCGCGCTACTCCGCGTCAAGACTAACGAACTGACAGCGTCAATCTCCGAGCGAGCTCCTACAATGTTGCCAGGCATACGTGCTACTAATGCCGTGTTGGATGTAGCTGCCTCGCACGACCTTGAGGCAAGCCCATTAGATCAACGCAGGCAGCTCTGGGGCACCCTCCTGCAGCTCTCAGACCAGCTCGACGGCGTTGCCTCAGTAATATCCGCATTCTCACGTGCCGCCCCACTATCGCCGTCCACCTACGAACTGCCGGAATTCGACGGGTTCCGGAACGACGCCGACAGCTGGGCGGCAACCGTCAACGCGCTAGCAATGCACGCGCCTGGACAGAGAATCAGAAATTGTATGTTGCCCTAGACCGTCTTCGGGAAGGTGCAGCGGCGTGGCACCGGTATGAAGGTTGGAAACAGCAGTCATGGCGGAGTGGAGTTTCAAGCTCTTAGCTGCTTTCGGTCCGATTCCCTGTGCCACCTGCCCATGCAACTCGACCTTCTCTCAGGACGGAACTCGGGAAAAGCCCGACCTAGAGTATGCAATTCAAGCACCTACCATCCTGTCATCTCTCGGTGACCAAGATGTAGGGAACAATTACGATCGTGTAACTCTGCCCTGCGCAGGCATTTCTGCTGTCGTATTTAAAGCTCCTCAGGAGCACCGGCCCGACGGTGCAGCTGTGTCTGGCGGGTCCCCGACAGCAAGCTTTGCGCAACGCTCCGCAAGAGGCCTTAACGCAGGTCGTCCGGTCGACTTAGAGGCACCGGCCCCCATCCTACTGGACATTATACCACCTAATAGGACAGGTCTTTCCGCTGAGTCTAATAACATCCCATTTGACCAGACGGAAGAGGATATGCGTGCGACGCATGCACTGCCTGAATCGGTTGAGGCTCCGATTTTCGGAACGGCTTCCGTCGAAGATCTCCCGCCAGTACGCAGCGTGGCTTCAAGAATCGCTGACTTTATAGCGTCTGGGAGCCCCATAGCGACAACGCTGCGCAAGTCACGGACTACGCAAGTCACAGCACAGGAGCCACGCCACAGGTCAGCACGAGGAATTCACCCCAAGTTAGAGCAGATGTCTAATCACACCGAAAAACATCTCTCGATCCGCCGAACGTTGCGCATACGGATGCGTATGATGCTACTTGTTTCGTTGACGGATCCATCATTTCCTGCCCTGTTTTCTAAAATGTGGTGGGACAAAGGAAAGCGTTCTGTGATCAACCTGCGACCATGTCGATCCAGTCGGGCCACCCGCGAGAACCATCTCCAAGAAAACCACACCACCGCAGGAAACTTCTACCACGAGAATGCCTGCTCGGTCCACCAAAGGAAAATCGAAGTCGAATTGCTTTCTCTGAAAAGTCGCAGCGTGGCCGAGGCTGTAGACTGCCACGCGACAGTCAATGTCGTCCCGCGGAGTCATCATCAACAAAGGGACCAACCAGGACACAGTCCCCACCACGACATGGCGAATGACCCGGGTGACATAGCCAGTGTCGGCCACCGGAGTCAATTTCGACAAACTACCAGCGTGGTCGGGGCCGACCCCGACGATGTAGCCGACCCCGGCCACCTGAAGCAATGTCAACTGCTGCAGCTAGCCTCACCCACATGAACATTGTCATGTGGCCCATCGACAATGCTTGCAGTCATGGCTGAGTGTGACGACAAAGACCGAAACTGGCACTCTGGCACAGACGCGCATGCTAGGTGAGCGAGGAAGTAGAGGCAGAATACGAACAGCTGGCCCAGGATCGGGTGTTGTCTCTTTTCTCTTCATTACAATATATATACTTATTTGGTGCGAAGCTCCTAAATCTGGCAATGCATCGTCGCCGTCGAAGCTCCCTGCGTCGGGCACGTGCACCGAGCAAAACAGCAGGTGCAGTGCCACTGCGAGTGCAGACGTGGCGGCAGCTAGATGGCTCTCGCGGCGCTTAGGGTGCCTTTATGCTCGTTTTGCGCACGCATTAGGGCACACTAGATGCGCTGCCCGCGCCGCACACTCTCGTTCAGTCGTTTACGCCATCGAGCTAGCGCAACAGACGCTCTCGCCACCCACACCTCACTTTATACGCCTTCATGAAAGCCAGCGGCGAGATCGGACGTATATACAGTCATTTGCGTCCCATTTGTAAAGATTTTTGCTAATTAATTTTCCTCGTACATGAAATAACTGTTAGTTTTTATTTTGTCAGTTAGTTTCAATAGTTAATAAGTTTGTTAATTAGCCAGTTAGTTAGTTTTAAATACAGAAAGGGAATAACATACTGGCCATACATTCGTCACAGAAAATAGTAATGTGAGAATGACGTGACCTTGAAAAGCAAGGAATAAATAGACGTATTAACATCTATGTGTGTGCTATTTAGTCAAATAGTCCGCCTTTAAACATGTTTGGTTTCAATAAACACTGGCGTTTAACTGCTGGATAACTACAAACGCATGCAATGAGCAGCATGTGCAAACCTTGAGACACAATAAATAGAGCTTTTAATTCCTAAAATTATGAGTCACTTGGCGCACCCTTTATGAGTCACTTGGCGCACACCGTTAGAAGAACGATAGCATCATGCTCAGAAAAAAGTAATTATGGATCTTACGTGTCTTTACATTTTCTCTACAAACCTGTAGGACTAATGATGCTGACACGGGCAGATTAAGCAGTAATTGTTTTTTTCAAACCGTAATTTATTTTGCTTAGTTGACCAGCAACAAATAAACCCACAGGGGACCATCACCGAAGGCCAAAAAGTTTTAACAAGGAGAGTTGTTCAGTAAAATAGGAACTATAGGACACTTAGAGCTCCAAAAGAATATTACTGCAGCTCACTTGTTCTTTTCAGTGCTTCTTTTTGATCACTGTTTTCAAGTCCTGTCCTGAGAATCTTTCATCAAGAAAATCAATAAATAGCAACAACAACGCGTCATTAAAACTATATTGGTGCCAATATTTAACTATCGTTCAGGAGCGGCCATTGTTTACTGCGTTTTTTCGCTATTTGACCTAATAAAGTTCGCGAAACTTACTGGAATAAGTCCATTACTACGAAGCACATGCCCACAAAATTGGTTTGCAACTTCGTTTGTTTAAATATCACTCACAGAAAGAAATATCATTGCTAAGCACGACAGCTGAATATTTGGGCAGCTGTACAATCTCTAAACAACAATAGTAATACTCGCGATTTTCTTGGAAACCAACAATTATTGCTGCGTGCTTTCAAAAAAAATTGCTACTTCTACCAAGCGCAGATGAGATATGCAGCTACTTTATAGCTATTAGCGCCCTCTAACTGCGCCACGTATAGAGGCATCTTTTGCATCTGAGGCACAAATCACTTGCGTTCTATTTGTTCCCGTATACGTCAATATATATGCGCGTAAGTGAAATACGTCAAAAGCGTTCAGGTATACTGCAAGTAACTGCCTGTGCCGGCTCCGTAATTTGTTCAGTGTGCGCAGATCACAAAGTCTGCGACATTGCATATCAGATATATGTTCAAATGTGGTCATGTACTTATCATGCATGAACTAGAGCGTGCTTGCGTGAAATACATTGTCCATGAGAACTGGCAAGTCTACAGTGAATGTTGGTTAAGCCTTGTCTAGGCACTTCTACCTCCTTTCTGTGCAATTTTATTCGCTTGCTAACACAACCACAGGAATATAGATGATCGGCGTCGACTTCAGGTGCTGCGACCAGGACACATCAGGCATTTAGGAGCACAATTTAAAGTCGGCTCTGATAGCACAAGCACTTCAGGGATGTGCAGAATTGTGCTGTTCCCAACGCTTGAATATTAAAGCTAGCACACAGTATTACAGCAAATGGAAACGACAATTTCTATAAATGCCAGAATGTGCTGACAACATAAGCATAATACTGTTAGTAGGTTCGTCTATCGGATTAGGCTATTCCAGGGGGAGCCAAGTCTCGTGAACTGCGATGAACGCTTCCTTCATTGCTCGGTAAATATAACAAAGATTCATTTTGCTAAGAGCACCTCTGACAGGAAATAATGGGCTGGCTGCCTACAGCACCCTGAGGTGATAAAAAGCTGTGAAAGACAAAGTGCTGGCCCGAGGGCACGTATCAGGAAGCGGAAGTTAGAGGAGCGCGTCGAGCGAAACCGCGAAAAGCAATTCCAATAAATGGAATGGGATGCAGGGAGCGAAACAGACAAAATGATGTTTGCCGATTGTACAGCAGCAAAAGAGGATCGAGAACTAAAAATGTGAAAATCTCTCGCAGCTAAACTAAAATGCCACTTTGAAATAGCACACGGGGAAATGCTGCAACGTGAAGGTAGCCTGTGAGGTGTGAAGGTGAGAAGGCAGTGGACCGGCGCTTTAAAAGCCCTCAGGCCGAGTACGTGTGGGTGACAGGAGCTGCGACAGGATTCGATAGAGCTTCGAGTCACGGTTTCATAGAGGCTACGTTGCCGACGTTCATGCCGGGTGTTAGAAAGTGAAGAAGCTAAACAGTAAAGATTAGGTGCAGCAATCTTCCGTCAGTATAACGAGCTGAACGAAGTGAAAAACGTTCGGTGATATGGACTTTAGAGTTTTCCGCTCTCACTATTTATATATATATATATATATATATATATATATATATATATATATATATATATATATATATATATATATATATATATATATATATATATATATATATATATATATATATATATATATATATATATATATATATATATATATATATATATATATATATATATATTGAATTAACTTGCAGATAGCACATAAGAAAATGATCGTATTTACTAATGTTTCGGCCGTGATACGGCCTTCGTCAGAGTGGTGCATTGACGCCAAAAACACCTCCAGGGACCCTGCAACATGGACTGTCCATGACCTCTACAGCTTAGTAATCGAACAAAATGAACCGAGTGTCAGCGTTCTATAAGACTGTCAATTTATTTTCGTATGGACTGTCGCCGCAAAAGTGCCCCAACTTGTTCTACTTAAAAAAAAATTAACAGATCCCACGTACAGTGTGAATCGATGATATGCGAAGAACGAATGAGGAAAGTTAATATGTCACTTTAAAATCACCACAACATTACGAAGTGGAGGGAAATTATTCCGTACACGACCTCCGTGTCATGATTATCATGTTTGGATGTGTCGCTTACATTCGTCATCTGTTCACGTCACGAGATGCCAAATTTAGTCTATCTATCTATCTATCTATCTATCTATCTAATTATCTATCTATCTATCTATCTATCTATCTATATATCTCTCTGTCTGTCTATCCCTCTGTCTACCTCTTTGTCTGTCTATCTGTCTGTCTATCTCTCTGTCTATCTATCTATATCTCTGCCTGTCTATCTGTCTGCCTATCTCTCTGTCTATCTGTATGTCTATCTCTCTATCTATCTGTCTATCTCTCTGTCTATCTATCTCTCTGTCTATCTATCTCTCTGTCTATCTATCTATCTATCTCTCTGTCGGTCAATCTCTCTCTCTGTCTCTCTGTCTCTCTCTCTGTCTGTCTGTCTGTCTGTCTGTCTGTCTGTCTGTCTGTCTGTCTGTCTGTCTGTCTGTCTGTCTGTCTGTCTGTCTGTCTGTCTGTCTTTCTGTCTGTCTGTCTGTCTGTCTGTCTGTCTACGAGTTTTTGCTATCCTGCCCGTTTCTATAATGGCATCGATACCAAACTTGGTATTGCATAGCATGAGTGTATGACGAACATATTTGACTATATATATAGTCGTAACATGAAAATCATGACACGTATGTCATGAATGTCTTGCTGCTCTTGCGGTGGTTTCGTTCACGTGACATGTTTCAAAACTGGTATGGTATGACATGATTGCATGGTGAACACAAGCGAGAGACGCTAACCTAAAAATCATGACATGCGTGTCATTTAACAACATGACTACATGCCATGTTCATGATGCGCTCGTTTCCGTTTCAATAGCGTCACATATACTAAATTTGGTATTACAGTACGTGAATGAATGATGAAGGTATGTGACTGGTGCAAACATGATAATCATGAGACGCGTGTCCTGTAACAACATGAATTCATGCCACGCTAAAGATGCGCTGGCGGCCGTTTTGCTAGTACTGGGTATTACGTGACGCGAACGGACGACATACGTAAACGACACATCCAAACATGATATTCATGGCAAACGTTTCATGTAACAACCTGACTACATGCCAGAGTCATGATGCGCCCGTAGCCGTTTCACTAGCTTTACATATGCCAAATTTGGTATTACGTGACGTCAATGGCTGACGAATGTATGTAACCGGTGCCAACGTGATAATTATGAGATTCGTGTCATGTGACAACATGACTACATGGCACGGTAAAGGCGCCGATACACTTCGACGCGACACGGAGCGCGTGCGCGCCGGCGTTCGTGTAGTCGCATCACGCCGGCGTTGCCTCGCCAGTCGTCGGTCCTGTTATATTGGATTGGATTGGATAAACTTTTATTTGGTCGTCCAAAACACAGATCACTGTGTTGCGGGCAGCTCCCACGTGGGGACTGAGATGCCAAGCTCCTCAGCCGCCTCGCGGGCTTGGTGGACAGCCCAGAGCTGATCTGCCAAGGACGAGCTGCGGATTGCCGCCTCCCATCTGGCAGAGGTGATGTTCGATATATGAGCGAATTCGGTGCACTGCCAGAGCATGTGTTCTAATGAAGCTATTTCCCCACAATGTGGACAAAGATTACTTGGGTATAGGTCAGGGTACATGATGTGTAACATCTTCAAAGTAGGGTACATCCGCGTTTGCAAAAGCCTTAATTCAAGTGCTTGGGGCCGGGTTAGATTTTTGTGAGGTGAAGGAAAATTCTTCTAGACAGGTAGAAATGTTTAGTGAGCTCGTTATATGTTGTAAGAATTTCCCGGTTATCCCCTTCACCGGTAGAACGCATCCCCGGGGAGGCGCGGTTGGAGAGTTCTCGCGCCGCCCCGTGTGCTGCTTCGTTGAGATTGGGAGGGGAATCGTTGATTTGTCCAAGGTGAGCTGGGAACCAGCTCAGAAGATGATGCGTTATGTTCTTGCCTTGCAGTATTCTCAGCGTTTGTTCAGAGACCGTCCCCTTGGCGAACGCCCGTAGTGCTGCCATGGAATCACTGTAGACGACTTCAATGTTATCCATCTTGCGTGCTAAGGCGATGGCCACCTGTTCCGCAATGATTGGGTCTTTCGTCCTGACCGTCGCTGAGTTGACGACATGACCAGCCCCATCGACCACCACTGCCACAAACGCTTTCCCATTGGCGTAGGAAGCCGCGTCAACAAATACGACCCCTCGTTCCTCGTTTGAGACTTGACGAAGTATAGTCCTGGCCCTCGCTATTCTTCTTCCGACGTTGTGTTCTAGATGCATGTTTCTTGGTATAGGAGACACCTTGATATTCTCCCTGATGTGTTCGGAGATATCATTGTAATTGCGTCTAATTGCCAGTGGGTGTTGGCCCAGCTCCTGCAGGATCATTCTCCCCGACCTTGTTGTAGATAACCTTGCAAACTGTGGTCTCTCTTGGGCTTCTGCTATTTCTTCGAGCGTGTCGTGAATGCCAAGCTCAAGCAGACGCTCGGTGCTGGTATGTATGGGTAGGCCCAGGACCTTCTTGATAACTTTCCTGAGGAGCACATTCAGTGTCTAGGGACTCTGCTCTTGATCAGTTGTGCATTGCTGCCTCGTACGTGAAGTGGCTTAGAACAAACGCATGCATCAACCTGATGAGGTTGTCTTCCTTGATCCCATTTCTTTTGTTGGCCACTCTGCGTATGAGGTGCACCACACTGTCTGACTGTCTGTTTTCCAAGTTAACTTGGCTATAGATTTGCTGTTGGCGCCGCTAGATTCTATCAGCATGCCCAGGACTTTGATGGAGTCGACCCTCTGGACGGCATCCCCTTGTTTTGTACGGAGGTGGATGCCCATCTGGTTTAACGGCTTCCACCCCCTGGGCTTCGGTCCCCGGCGTGCAGTCCGATACAGTAAAAGTTCTGACTTACTCTAGGAGCACTTGAGCTCAAAAAGACAAAGGTACTCTTCTACGGTGTCAATCGCCTCTTGCAGGGCGCTCCCAATCTGCCCCTCGCTTCAACCTGTGCACCAGATGGTAATGTCATCTGCGTAGATGCTGTGCTTCAATCCTTCGATGCTCGATAATTTCTTTGACAGTCCAATCATGACAATGTTGAACAGCATTGGTGAAATCACTGCCCCTTGCGGCGTGCCCCCTGCTTCTAGTTCGATTGCTGCGGTCTCGATATCTGCAATCTTTATCACGTCTTTCCGATCAGTAAGAAAGGACCATACGTAGTTATAGAAGGCTTTTCCCAGACCAAGCTTGGAAATTTCTTCGAGTATGAATGAGTGGTGGATGTTGTCAAACGCTTTTTCTAGATCTAGGCACAGAACGGCCCTGTTATATACTTGCGGGCGTGTGCCGCCCAGCGTTGCTTGACGCATGCGCGTTTCAGCACGGACTTACCTTCACTCAAGAAAGAGGCAGACGCAGTGCTGTCTGGGTAACGCATCGGCGTGAAAAGCAGCTTGTCACATTTCGCGCCGGTCGCCGTCGGGCCGCGCCGACGGACGCTGGTCGCGCCGGTCGCGCCTGGCGTCAAACCACACAGTGCTTGCTTTTAGATGCGGAGCATCTAATACTCGAGGCTTGTAGTGCGGCGCCGTCCGCAAGCTTCCTCCTCCTTCTTCCACCATCTGTGCATCCCTTCCTCCTCTACACACCGCGCGCGCTTCACTCCTCCACCATCTGTGCACCCTTCCTCCTCTACACACCGCGTGCGCTTCTCCTCTTCACGAACATTCGCTAGCTGTATAATGTAGCGCGCATGCGCCGTCGCGCTTCGAGAACATCGGCAGCTGACGCGCGCGCATGCGCCGTTGCGCTTCTCCCCCTTCTCGAACATTCGACAGCTGACAGTGCATGCGCCGTCGCGCTGTATATATACTCAAGGTCGGCGCTCGCTCGCTCAGTTGCCGCTCGTTGGTTGGTTTGTACGGCGCGTCGACGTCCAAGGTCGCGGTGAAATGAATTCCAACGAATCCACAAACACAATGATCGACGTCCCTTCGACCAGCGCCGCCCTTTCGCATACGTGTGTACGTGTTCACTCATTTAACACCCCCTCCTACAACCACGTTAACCAATTTAGCCATCGACCCAAGTAAGTCGCAATTTAACACCCCATTTCACAACCACGTTAACCAATTTAGCCATCGACCCAAGTAAGTCGCACTTTAACACCCCGTTAACCAATTATATGCTCCGCATCCTCCTCAGTGTTCCCCCGAGGGAAGCTGCGGGCAATTTTTTTGCTAACGTAGCGTCGCTGTGATCAGCGCGCGTGCGCGCCAACGTTACTTTGGAGCATATATAGGGCCCTTCATGATGGACTCGCGCCAGTTTCGCTAGCTCAACATATACCAAATTTGGTGGTACTTGACGTTAATGGATGGCCAAGGTATATGACTGGTGCAAACATGATAATTGTCGCACGCGTGTCACGTAAAAACATGAAAACATGCCACGCTCACAGCGTGCTCGCGGCCGTTTCGATACCTTCACATATACTAAATTTGGCATCACGTGACGTGAATAGATGACAAAGGCAAACGACACACCAAACATGATAATCATGACACGGAAGACTTGCACTGCGTAATTTACCTCGACCTCATAACATTGTGGTGATCTTAAAGTGACATATGAACCTTCCTCATTCGTGCTTCGCATATCATCGGTTCCCACTGTACGTGGGATCCGCCAATTTTCAATGTCATGCAATAAGCAAATACCGTTGATTGGTAGGTGGCAGTAAAGAAACCGCGTGGCAGTTGAGCCTACACCTTCGGAGAAGGTGGCAATAATCGGGCAACAGCTGCGGCGGCAACATTTGCAGAGACCATGCGCCCAAACCCAGCGCGTGATTGTGTGACGCCAACCAAGTGATTGGCGCCACCTTCTTTCGCACGCTGGCTTATGTTTTCTAATCTCTGGTTGACTGAGAGTTCCCTCCCCTAACAGAGTACCTACTGCTCTAAATCGTGAACAACTTTTCTAAACACACTCTACTTAGTTTCCATGTTTGCTATATGCACGGGACGGCTATTTATGCTCTCCCATAGTAGAGTACCTCGTACTCTAAATCTTTAATGACTTTTGGGTGAGAAGATGCCGTGGGCACGATGTAAGATACAAACACGTGGCCCTGGATCATGCCTCCGCGTTGTAGGTAGTCGAAGTAATAGGTAGCCACCTCCATGGTCGGACTAGAGGAGCGGCACGCACGCACCCTTTTCAATTGAAGAGAAAACTCGCGCACGTTAATCATAAATAGAAAGCTGTTTCTGATTAAATACCTTACAGAGACGAGTATTGCTGACCTAATCTTCAATAAAGTTTGCCTTGAATTTGATGCTTACTAAAAAGAAGTTGTATCAGAAGGACACACCTTAAGCCCTATCTGACCAAAAGGGTTGCCACGTTAAACTCGCTTGGCGTAAGCCTCTTGGTTTTAGCAAGGTTTAGCGAGAGGTGGGTCGCAGTACCGTGGATATATGTGAATATAGTGAACGAGTATATATCCACGAACTAGACGCGGTGAAATGTGGGAAGTGGACACGAAGCGCAGGCCATAAGAAAGTGCGCGAGTGCCACCTTTCGTTTAGTCCTTGGAATGTCCGCTGAATATCGGTATTTCTATATGCTCAATATATGATAAAAAGATGTGAGATGGTGGTACTTGGAGTGTTCCCTAGATGGACGGATGGATGAATGGACGGACAGTAAGGCAAATGCACGAATGGACGCACGGATTAATGAACAGACAGACGCCGGAACGGACGCACGGATGGACGCACAGACAGATGGACGCACGGACGGACACATAGACGAAGGCACGGATGGACGGAAGCAAGAACTAACGGACGGATGGACGCTTCGCCCCACTCATCATCATGAACTCCGTGGATATGCTGTGACTTTTCAAGACGATAGTGTTTCTTGGGGACCTTCGGCGGAAAAATTTTGGTCTGTCTGTCTGTCTGTCTGTCTGTCTGTCTGTCTGTCTGTCTGTCTGTCTGTCTGTCTGTCTGTCTGTCTGTCTGTCTGTCTGTCTGTCTGTCTGTCTGTCTGTCTGTCTGTCTGTCTGTCTGTCTGTCTGTCTGTCTGTCCTTAACGATACCTCAAACGGCATCAAGTGGCCGACACCATCCGCTGCGCCCACCAATATTGCTGAAGCTTCAGCGTTCATAATTGTGTAATTGTCAACTAAAAAGCGATTAATGCGCATATTTGAGGCACCATAACAACAGGTCGATGTTTTGTATGTCTGCCTTTATACTAGAAGAAGCACACACATGTAACTAATTAAACTGTAGCGTTTATCGTGCTGTGCTGACAGAGCAACGCGAAGCTCAAAAAGGTGTCTCCAACACTTAGCTACGACGACACGGAGGTGACACCTGCCCGTCGCTTTGCGTTCTACACCTTATCACCTCCGAGACAGACACGCATCTTTCTCTCGAACACGCACGCCTTCGTTTTCGAAGATAACTGCCAAGTGGCGCTCGTTTGTAACGTACCTCGATGTGCTCGTTCGCTTTCGCTGCACGCTCGAGGCACACTGACGAAGCGCCTCCAGAATAGCATTCACCGATTTAGCATTCACATAAAGACAATCGCCTTTCGACGACATTCGCAGTGTAACATGCAGATTCAAGGCCAATTTTGTTTTTCTAAAAAGTCGTTCCAACATTCCAAATTTTTCCATACACACGGGATGATTATATGCTCTACCATAGTAGAGTGCCTAGTTTTCTAAATCATAACTCAGTTTTTCTGAACTCATCATCATCGCGGCCTTTCTTTCTTTCCCTCTTTATTTCTCTTCACCGCAATGCACGATACTCATTCACGAGCTAAGCAGCGCGACCATTCAGCTGGTAATGGACAACACGATGGACATGCGTTCATACCCACGGGACAACAAGATGTGGCAACGTGAGATGGAAAAGTGCACTACTTCGACAAAATATTCGGCGAATGCTACGCATTGTGGAAATCTGCTTGGTGCAAAGCAGTGAGCGAGTAGTTGTCCATGCGGTATTTTTCGCTTTGAGCCAAGCGTTACGATGGCGATCGACGTGTCGATCGCTATGAGCCAAGCGTTACGATGGCGAAGCTCCTTATAGCGGCACCCGTTCTGCCTCGTAGTCGTAGTAGTAGTGTGTAACAAGTGTTACATTTTGACCTCCAAGGTGGTGCCGGTGGGAGATTTCTTCTGTGCGTTGTTGAACAATAAAAAATTTCGCAGCATGCGCGTTAACTTAAACTCGAATGCTCCTGTCTCTCATTTCTCATAAGCAGTCATTGGCATGTACATTGAGCACTATCTGACAATAAAAGGTTGCTACGTTATACTCGCTGGGTGTAACCTCCTTAGTTTTCGAAAGGTTTAGCGAGCGTTGGGCCGCTGTGCCATGAATACAGTGAGCAAGTATATACCATGAACTCGAGGTGGCTAAAGGTGGGAAGTAGACCCGAAGCGCAAGCCATAAGAAAGTGTGCGTGTGCCACCTCTTGTTTAGTCCTTGGAATGTCCGCTGGATAGTGGTGCTTCTATATGGGAAATATATGAGGAAAAGATGCAAGATGGTGGTACTTGGAGTGTTGAATAAATGGACGAACGGACACACAGACAGATGCATAGATGGACGCATGAACAGACGCAGGGGCGGATGCATGGACGAACGCAGGGAAGGACGCACGAACAGACGTACGCACGGATGGGCGGATGGGCGCATGGACGGTCACACAGACGGACGCATGAACGGACGGAAGCAAGAACGAATGGACGGACGAATGCTTCGGCCCACTCTCCATCATTCACTCTGTGGATATGCTGCTAATTTTTTTGTCTCCGCTGCACTGGCGTTTAAAGGGTCTGATTTATGGTCTGATGTAACCACAGCACAACCATGCTAGAGCATGAGCAGCAGTTCTATCGAAACGAAGTACAGGCTTCTGTGCGATGATGGGAATATAAGGCAGTAGCATTCGTTGACATATTCCTCCGGGGCCGAGCAATGTTTCAGTGTTGCTTGCTGGGCATATTAGCACTACGTATGTGTAGTGGACAGTGTGATTGGCGTCCATGCAAAAGACGAAGAGACGGAGAAGCTCGGATATAATGGCCGTGGCTTCAAGCGTTTCATAGAAATTGACTCTTCGCCTCCGTTAACAAGGTGGACAGTGTACTTTGGATCGCACTTAAGGACTTGAAGATTACCGCAGTAACGCGCTTCTAATTGAGTATGAGTAGCAATGTTACGGATGAAGACATGGCTGGTACGAAGCAATAACGGGCTCATATAAATGGTCGTAAATCATTAGGGGGCGGCAGTGGTACAACAGTACCCATAGTGATTCGTAGGCGGTCGGCATAACAGTGTACCTACGCTGATGTCACGACCATGATGTCCGAGCTTCTATGACACTTCGTCTTTTCGCGGACGACAAGCACACTGTCCACTAGATATGGGATGTTTATCAAACTGTTGTCAAAGTACAGCCAACACTTCAACAACTGACGTAGCCAACACGTGTAACAATAGCAAAGATGTAATGTTCATTACATCCACTCAAGCCCTTGCGATGGACAGCAACAATGCGTGTTACACGTCGTGACTCGGGAGCTTGCGGACCAAGCTGAGATGTAAGGTGCCACCATAGAATCCTCCAGCCGTGACACCGGCGTAGACGAGTTGAAGGTGGAAGACAGAATTGCCAAATACAACGATATTAAGATTACAGGTCACAAAGGGCGTATTCTTCCCACCTCATCCAAACTCGACAAAGAAGCACTCAGTCGATTGGCAGTGGTTACAAAATAGAACGCATCAGAGTTCTGAGCTGCCCCACATCATATAACCGGATAAATAGCACTAACAAATGCAACTAACGCCAATGGAGAACATCTGTGTGAAGCATACTTTACGGAAATGTCGAAGGTTTAAAGGCCAACCCCCGCGATATTTCGAGGTCAGTGGGTCCCAATGAAATTCACTGGGTACGTTCATTTGCACGTTTGTGCCATTCACGCCGAATTGTAGGCTTGAGAGTTTCGCAGATTCTTTTCAAAGGAATTTTATAGTTTGCCTCTAAACGCTCACCTTGCTTGCCAGAATTAATGGCAACATTGTGTGTGTGTGACGTGGATAGGGTGACTAGAATGGGGAGGTGTGATGAGCGCGGCGCTTTTCACTTGCCCGAGAAGGTCCTTCGGCGCGCCGATGCCGTTAGGGGCGCTGATGCCAGCGGCGCGGGTAGTGAGCGGCGCACTTCGCAAGGTTTGCCTCGGGTGCGCTGCTTTTTTAGGGGCGAAACTCCTTATAGCGGCACCCGTTCGTCTTCCGTAGTATGTAACAAGTATAACACTATGACCTCCAAGGTGGTGCCGGTGAGAGACTTCTTCTGTGCGTTGTTGAACAATAAAAAATAGAGCTCAATGTACATGTAAATGGCTGCTAATGGGGAATGAGAGACAGGAGCATTCGGCTTTTAGTTAACGCACACGCTGCAATCCCCATTAGCAGCCATTGTCATGCACATTGAGCACTACCTGACAAGAAAGGGTTGCTACGTAGTACTCGCTGAGTGTAAACTCCTTAGTTTTAGAAAGGTTTAGCGAGCGTTGAGCCGCAGTGTCATGAATACAATGAACTTGTATATACCATGAATGAACCCGAGGTGGTTAAAAATGGGAAGTAGATACGAAGCGGAAGCCGTAAGAAAGTAAAAGCCGAATTCTCCACCTCTCATTTCCCATTAGCAGCCATTGGCATGTACATTGAGCACTACCTGACTGAAAAAGTTTGCTACGTCATACTCGCTGGGCGTAACCTCCTTGGTTTTCGAAAGGTTTAGCGAGCGTTCGGCAGCGGTGCCATGAATACAGTGAACTAGTATATACCATGAACTCGAAATGGTTAAAGGTGGGAAGTGGACCCGAAGCGCAAGCCGTAAGAAAGTGTGCGTGTGCCACCTCTCGTTTAGTCCTTGGAATTTCCGCTGGATGGCGGTGCTTCTATATGGGGAATATATGATGAAAAGATGCGAGATGGTGGTACTTGGAGTGTTGAATAGATGGACGAACGGACACATAGACAGATGCATGGATGGACGCATGAACGGACGCAGGGGCGGCTGCATGGACGAACGCGGGGACGGACGCACGAACAGACGCACGCAAGGACGGGCTGATGGACGCATGGATGGTCACACTGACGGACGCATGGACGGACGGAAGCAAGAACGAATGGACGGACGAATTCTTCGCCCCACTCTCCATCATTCACTCCGTGGATAAGCTGCCATTTTTTTTTTCACAGGCGGTAGCTGCTTTACAAGTGCTTCGTCAATCAGCGATTAAGCTGGGTTTCTCTGAAATTCCTGAAGGTGTCAACGACAAAAAAAAAAAAAGATCTAGCGTCGCTGCATTATGCTTGTCCGCAAAACTTTATGCTTCAGCTCAGCCTCTTGAAGAGACCCAGGGGTGGCAACGCGAATCACTTAGTGGAGGAGTCTCTCTGTCTGTAGAAACAATGCTGAATAAGATAGAATAAACTGAGGAAGACTACGAAAGACTTCTATCTGATGCACTAGCAGTGTCTGTCGCCCATGAATTGTACACCGCTGAGCGGCGGATGGTCACCCTGTATATTATGCGGCAAGCTATGCTGTGAGAAATCTGGTACTTTGTAATAATCGTGATGAGTGCAAGAATGCCCGCCTTCTTTCCAGTGTTGGTGGTTACGTGTTATAAGTGACACCGTTACTGGTATAGCACGCTACTTTGGCAATTAGTATTTGAAGCACTCGTTATACGTGTAGAAATAGAGGTACTTCTTAAATTGTGCGAGTTGTAGTTGTCAGAAAGTCGTTCCTGCAGCACGGTAGCACTATTTATCAGTTGTGTTTGCAAAATAAAATTTGCTTCTGCTGATAGTGCAGGTTAAGGAGCATTAAGTTTGCAGTACCTAGAAAAGCAAGGTTCACGTTTTCATAAACAGTTGCGATTTCTAGCGGGCCCTGTGTAGGTTAAAGGAACAAAAATTATATACAATGGAAATACCTGCGAAAATGGTGCGCTAGCAGATGCAAGCTGCCAGAATTACGGTGTTTTTTTTTTTTTTGAGGTCAGTGATCATATCTTTTCGGAGATGGTTGCCATTAAAATAATATTTCGACTCTCTGTGACAATGAGAAGTGAATTTAACATGTGCCACGACGTTATAAGCCATCACATGCAACACTACAGTGTACATTAGGCCACTGTGTTCTACGTCCGGCATTTTGTGCAAAATTTGCTAGTTTAATTCACCTAAATTAGGTACAGTTGTTTTGGTCACAGAGCTAATTTTTTTCTTTCGATAGGTCAAGGAGCACGGGACTAAAAGCTCGTGGGATTGACAAAGTACCGACCCATTCACAAGTTGGCAAAGCAACAATACACGTCAGACATTCATAGACGTGGAATAATAAAAAAAAATAAACTTAACAAGTATAAAATGACACCAAGTACGAATACCAAAGTTTTGAAACAGAGCTCCACAAATAGAGAGCGGGGGAATACATATGTATCATGACGTGGCATGAACATGAAAAGCAAAAATCAATAAGTAGATTGACCGAAAGTCAGGGAAGTGCACTATTCGGGAAAGTGAATGAGCTGGGTGAAGCATTCGATGTGACTATTTTGATTATTTAAAATTACATACATCTACAACGCCCTATTTAGGCATTATTCGTAAGGAATTTTTTACACATAATATTATAATGAAGTGCCACAAATCACCCCACCGCGGTGGTTTAGTGGCTAAGGTACTCGGCAGCTTACCCGCAGGTCGCGGGATCGAATCCCGTCTGCGGCGGCTGCATATCCGATGGAGGCGGAAATGGTGTAGGCCCGTGTGCTAAGATTGGGGTGCACGTTAAAGAACCCCAGGTGGTCGAAATTTCCGGAGCCCTCCACTACGGCGTCTCTCATAATCATATGGTGGTTTTGAGACGTTAAACTCCACATATCAATCAAATGAATCAATCAGTGCCACAAATCATCAGGACCAAAGCTATTCACTGGTACACAGAGACATCACAGTAAAAGATACAATACAGTAATAATAATTTTTAAAAAACGCGCAAGACAGCCATTTAGCGACGTTTTTTGCAATATTTAAATAGATTCATAGGAAGTCCTCAATGACAGAAGA
The DNA here is from genome assembly GCF_043290135.1 of Rhipicephalus microplus. Taxonomy (NCBI): domain Eukaryota; kingdom Metazoa; phylum Arthropoda; class Arachnida; order Ixodida; family Ixodidae; genus Rhipicephalus; species Rhipicephalus microplus. Next base: position 27,981,336 of record NC_134702.1, read on the forward strand.
AAGGACGAAGTATCAAAGTCTTCGTGGTTTAGGATGGTTAATAGGTATAAGGTAGCCTGTAGGACAATGTTCATCTTAAATACTTCTAGTAATAGGTAAAATCCATGGTTAATTCTTCGTGCCTAGTGAGAAAAACAGTTGAGTTTACGTTTATCTTAGCAAGATTAATTAAGGTACTAGAACTATGTTTAACGAATGCTTTATGACATGTCAAATATAAATACGAGGTTTATAAAAATGATATGCTGCCTCCCGCAGCGCGGATGCATCGTTTCAAACTTCTAATCTTGGAGTATAATCGACAAAAAACCCAGGTGGTCGGAATTTCCTGACCCCTCCACTACGGCGTCTCTCATACTCATATGGTGGTTTTGGGACGTTAATCTCCACATATCAATCATGGAGTATAATCGAAAAAGACGAACGTTATTTTTATTTTGGTAACGGTTCTCCGTTGCCTTTCTGGTATGCAACATAGAATGGTAACAAGAATATTTATTGTTAGCGTAGTGAGTAACCCGTCTGGTTACTTTTTTTTTTTTTGGTAAGGTATACAACACCACTTGTTTCTAAACTAAATGCGCCAAGAAATCTCCCAGTCCAGGCAGAAGTGGTATCTCAGCGGAGCTTTCCAGATCAGTCCGATTCCCTTGGTGCAATGTTATTGACTCACTCGATCCCATTTCTTTTTTAAAAGGCGTAAACCAATCATAACAATAAAAAAAGCAAACAGTAAAGCTATGAGTGTTTTAGTGCATGAACACCTGACATGCATAAAAATAACGTGTTTTTGTAAAAACTGTTCGCATGTCTGCAGCTGGAAACATCGGTATTGCGCTATTTGTGTGTAACTGTGAGTGATTGATTGATTTATTGATTGATTGATATGTAGGGTTTAACGTCGCTAAACGACCATTGGGTTATGAGAGACGCCACAGTGGAGGACTTCAAAAATTTCCATCACTTGAGGTTCTTTAACGTGCGCCCAAATCTGAGAATGAGCAATTGTACGCCACTAAAACTGTTACATTCGGTGGCCGATAATGAACGTTAAGTGAGTATTCAAGTTGCGGCTTGCGCAAGGTTATGCGTTCGGAACAGCGAAACAGGGCTCTGATACCAAAGTTTCCACTCGTGGTTGAATGAATTTAGTGTGTCCAAATTATTATGAAGCCTTACAGTAATTAACATCTCTCGGCGCGCCTGCAGCTCCGCCATGAATAACCGCAATATCAGGCGATTTTTCGAGGTAAATGGATCTGAATGGAATTCGCTGGGTACGTTCCTTTCCACATTTCCGTCATTCATACAAATTTATAGGCTTCAGAGATGCGCTGATTGTTTGCAAATGAATATGGAGGATTTCCTCGCAAAGCTAACTTCGCTTGCCAGAATTAATGGTAACACTGTCTGGGTGAAGTCGTGTTTGGCATGTCAACAAAAGTGACGCAGCTGATGCCAACGGTACTTTGGCCGCTACAGCGTTTATTGTGGTGGCCACAAGGCGACGGCGGAAGTGTTCGACACGGGTATTGCAGAGGGAAGCTTTCTTCCTTCCTGAGTGGTGTTTGGCCGGTGCTTCACTCCTCTGGCTTTCACAGTTTTCACTCTACGCACCGGTGGGGTCAGTATACGGCCTCCGGTTAATACCAAATAGTACGTCATACGCTAGAAAGGGCGCCCGGTCGGGTTTCAGTTTCGCACCGTTTTGCCTATTAAAATCATTTGCGAATCTCCTGAGCATTTCAGCTATTGGTCTCGTGACAAGAGTGTCTCCGGAACACAGAAACACCATTACCTTGACATGGCCGAAAAATCGCCGGAGTTGACCTTTAAGTCCACGAAAGTTGGCGGTGAGTCTTGCTCGTGGAAATTTTCAAGAATGGTTTTCAGACATGAGACTTTAAAGGGCTTAAGTGCCATGTACTGCCCTACACCTGCTCGATCAAAATGATTTTACTGAAAACGGGTCACCACCACACAGCATGAGAGCAATTTTTGTGGAGAACAGCGCGTGCCGTCTCGTTTGTTTCCTCCGCAAAGTCACCCGCGCCGGTGCGTGGAGCGCCCCAAGCGGCATCGGCGCGCTTTGGGGACTGGTTTCGGCAGCCGCTTTTCACACCTCCAATTGTAGCCACCCTAACGTTGAGTTTTTCCTGGCGGAAGTGACGAACTTATGTGCCACTGCAGCGTCTGCTTGCATGCTATGGATTGTGTGCGTTTGGCCGGCGCTTCCTAGGTTGAGCGTGCGATTTCTTTTTCCGTGTTAGTGGGCGTGCGATAGGCTCTAAGTGGTGTTGCGTTGTGAGCCACACATGATTCACCATATAATCACCATAACAACGTAAGCGTTTTAGCCGATCGCCGAGGACGGCGTGAACAAGTAGTGCCATCTGGTGGGCATTTTGTGCAATCAAGAAGATTCGGGCAGCGTCAGGCAAATTTTTACGTCACACGTGGAAGCGCACTAGGTTGGGTTTCGGTTTCGGTATTGTGGTTTTTCGGTAACTAAAAATATTTTTGAATTTTTCAAGCATTTTTGTCATCGGGCACATGAGAAGAGTGTCTAAGGAACGTAAAAGCACCATATGGTCAGAAAATCACCGGCGTTGGCGTTTAAAGGAGGAAAAATAGAAGGCGGCCTCAAGTGGCAGCTTTCGTACACATTTAGAAGCCGCGTTGCACAGCCAGCCCCACCCTCGAGAACAACACCCATCACGCATTTCAGAAAGCTCATGGTGTGCTTCTGCTGGTCAAGCGGCTGACCCGTGGACACAGTCCAGCCAACTTGTGTGGTGCCGAAAAGACTACGCGCCAACCGTGCCTATTGGCCACTTTCTTCAGGCTGTCGGAAAGTTGGTGGCCGTACGGTATCACCGCGAGCTTTTCTTCCTTTTGGACGGGGCTGGGCGGGACGCTTTTGGTGTTCTTTACTTTCTTAAGCAGGGTTTTTGAGACTGTGAATAACTACGAAGGAGCTCGGGAAGCCGGCTGAGTAGAGCCTTTGCCAAGTGGTTTAAAGCTATTCTGCATAGTGTGGGAGCACAAATTAATGAGAGCGGACTCAAGACTGTAGGCAGCAATTGCTTTCTTGACTATTTTTGAGTGAACAGAATTGTTCGGGAGCATATATTTTGTACGCGTGGGCTCTGCTGCCAACAAACATGGTTTTTGTCAAACGTTAAAGACAAATCTAAACACTGAAAGGGGAAGGGGATTCGTGTGTAAAGAGCGTGCCCTTCGCTTACAGCGGAAATGTGAATAAAGCGTCGTTGATGCACTCGTGAAATTTAAAAGCAGGGTTAGTTTTTTAAAGAATAAAAGAACGTGTGTCTTTCGACTTCTCGTGATTAAAAAAAAATTGCACACTTGGAGGAAGCTTTCTGCTGGCGTCAATTCAAGACGCCTGTAAATTCTTTGTTCAGCTTACGCAGTGCAGCAACTTGAGTCTGCCTTAGTCTCATCAAATACGCGCTCCACAAGCAAACATATTCTTTAATAAAGTTATACGAAAGAAACGCATGCATAAAAAAAGAACTCAAGCTTCTTTAACAACTAAAAAATCTTAATGCGGCACTGTTTTACGTAATAGAATTTCCTTTCAGCTTTGCCACAGCTTTCCACTTGGGCGTGGCCATGCAGCCTGCGGACACAATTTCAAAGCACGGGTAGTAAAGAAGGAAAATAGGAGGAAGAAAACGGCAGGGAGTTCAATCAGCCTATAGGCAGCTGGTTTGCTACCCTGCGCATGGGAGGGGGATGGGGGAGATGAAAGATAGAGAGCAGAGAGGGAAGAGAGATAAACACAGCACATTCGGCAGCACACGCACGCACACTCAGTCATAGTCCCTGCAGTCTTGTCTTTCGCGGTGAGTGACATTGCTGTTACAGCCGCTTGTTGAAGTCCGTGTCGCGTAGGAATTTCAACAGAGCTTTTGTCGCGGGGATGGCTAGCTTCGCTAAGATCTGGAACGCGACCGCTACTCCAGCAGATGACAAACGAGCGCCGGCCAGAGCACTCACTGCTGCTGTGTGAACTATAATAGTTGCCGCAGCAGGCGGGCGGTGGCGCTGAGCAGGCTACACACGCTCCGGTGTTTCGTTTAAAAGGACTTCTCCGTACAATATAGCTTACCAAGAGGTGGGAAAGAAAAGTATGTTCCCCACACCACCAAGCACAGCATAGACAAGCGTAGTATAGTATATAAAAGGCGAGGGAAAGGAAACTGAGCGTGAGGAGGAGGAACGGATGGTATGAGGTGGCATACAACGAAAAGTATGAGGGGAGAGGGTGAAGCTTAGCATAGCTTTACACGGTACAGTATGGCAAGGGGGTGGAAAAGGGAAGTAGGGGTGACTACAAGTGATTCTAGAAAAGGTGCGACTAAAATGGTTTAAAACTGACCACAATGAAATATCGCACTTATGCATGACCTTAACGACACCCAAAGGCAATTCATTTTTTCATTCATTAACGCACTGCAATAGCCATCAGTGCTTCCCCTGTTCAAACATGTCCCTAGCTTGAATAGTAATTTGTACATGTCATTTGAATCGCAACTTTGGGCTGTCCAGAGGGCCCACGATGCGGCACTAGGGCTCGGCCTTACAGTCCCATCGTGGGAGCGGCCCGCCGTGTGCTAGGGCGCACGCCTTCGGACTTGTCAATAAAGTTTTTCCAAACCAAACCAATTTGAATCACACTAAAGAGAGACCTAGGTTTATTTACAGAAAGGCAGAGAGGTCGGCCTGAGCCATCGCTAATCACACAATTCTCAACATATTCCTCTTATTGCAGTTGTTTGCTTAAAGAATGAAAGCAAGAGTTTGTTTGTGTTTATGCCTTACCTATAATTGCAGAGGCTACACGTAAAAGTGTTTGGAAAAGCAGTGAAACCACGTAATAAAGCCAGATCGAATACGGAGGCTTTTCAAAATGACTCAAGATAGGCGTGCCCACTCAATTTGGCTCCATAAAAGTGCGGATTGCTGATAGCGTCGTTTTCCTGAAGAGTTGCCTGATATCGTCCAAGGCGTTAAAGCTTTAGGTGTAATACCCGTGACACACGGGCAAAAGTAAAGTACTTTGAAGTAAACCCCTTTTGTCACCTAAGGGGACCATTTGCAGAAAGGAGTGGCGCTGATGACACACGGCACCGGACTACTGCTTTAGGCGGTGCCTCAAAAGAACGCTGCAGAAAAAATGGCGCTGTTTGTGGAAGCAGCAAGATTGGAAATATTAAAAAATTGCCCGCAGCTTCCCTCGGGGGAACACTGAGGAGGATGCGGAGCATATAATTGGTTAACGGGGTGTTAAAGTGCGACTTACTTGGGTCGATGGCTAAATTGGTTAACGTGGTTGTGAAATGGAGTGTTAAATTGCGACTTACTTGGGTCGCTGGCTAAATTGGTTAACGAGGTTGTAGGAGGGGTGTTAAATGAGTGAACACGTACGACACGTATGCGAAAGGGCGGTGTTTATTTATTGCGACGAACTTTGAGCCCGATGGCTTATAGATGCCACTTTGGCCGGCGCTGGTCGAAGGGACGTCGATCATTGCGACCTCGGACGTCGACGCGCCGTACAAACCAACCGACGAGCGGCAACTGAGCGAGCGAGCACCGACCTTGAGTATATATACAGGGCGACGGCGCATGCACTGTCAGCTGTCGAATGTTCGAGAAGGGGGAGAAGCGCAACGGCGCATGCGCGCGCGTCAGCTGCCGATGTTCTCGAAGCGCGACGGCGCATGCGCGCGCGTCAGCTGCCGATGTTCTCGAAGCGTGACGGCGTATGCGCGCTACATTATACAGCTAGCGAATGTTCGTGAAGAGGAGAAGCGCACGCGGTGTGTAGAGGAGGAAGGGTGCACACATGGTGGAGCAGTGAAGCGCGCGCGGTGTGTAGAGGAGGAAGGGATGCACAGATGGTGGAAGAAGGAGGAGGAAGCTTGCGGACGGCGCCGCACTACAAGCCTCGAGTATTAGATGCTCCGCATCTAAAAGAATCTGCGCATGCACATCACATTCAGTGACGCCGGAGCATAAAACCATTTTTTTTATTGTCTGGTGGCCTATATTGCACATACCTGTAATTTTCTTTCGCTTTTTTGCGTTTTAGCAGCAACTTAAGTTCGTCTGGCAACTATGAACAGTCGGTGTTTTGCTGTTTTTGTTTTTTGTCGTGCTTTTTACATGGCTGCGTCCAGCTGGGTCAGTGACGGCGTGCCGCGTTTCATTATGGGGAATACCGGCGTCGGTGAGGCTCTCGGCAATCGCCTGGTACACTCCACCGTTGTGCTTTTGCCCTCGCAAGGCGTGCAAATGGTCCTCCCATAGCTTTATCAGCGCCCAGCTCTCCTTTTCAGTCCACTGGACGCGCGGATTTTTGTTCACCGACTGAGCCGACTCCATTGTTACAAGATACTACGTCGCCGACACAGCAACTGCCGCTGCCAACCCTAACATGATCGTGCTAGTGACGTAATGCAGGCGTTTGAGAGTATGGACAGACTATAGGCCTTCACTTTTCAAGAAATAGCACTGCTGCAGAAAATGAAAACATTTTTTCAGCGCAAAAAAAAAATACTGACAGGGCACCGAAGTGTTGCGACACGTTTTCTTCTATTAATAAATTATGCACACTGTATGCGAGAGTACTCCCTTCCTGCCAGAAAAGTAGATGCGGGATCTGCTTTTACGAAAAGGATCTTTGCCGGAAAGGAGTTACTCCTTTGTCGTGTGTCACTGTGCCCGAACGCCTTTCCGAAAGGTGTCCCCTTGTCTAAAGGACTTCAGGGTGCCCGTGTGTCAGGGGCATAACTTTCCTTTGGACTGGTGAGGTAGCCCGCACCACATGGAAAGAAATCATACACAAAGTGGACAGATGCATTGAAGTCACCCGAACGTTTCAACTACCTTTTACTGAAAGAGCTTATCTAATTAAATCCACCATAACAGCGCCACTGCTTTATGTAGCCAGAATTGCCCGACCACCTCGACGGGTTTTGCTGAGAGTGGCTACTGCGTGCGGCTCTTTTTTTTTTTTTTGAAATGGCCACGCCGAAGGTGTTGCCAGAGCCTTGGTCCGCCTACCAGTAAAATGGGGAGGGCTCAGTGTACCCAACCTTGATGTAATGTGCCGCATGTTGGCTCTCAAAAACACCTGGGCACTCTTAGAGAACTCATCGTATCGAGGCAGGCAACTCCTAGTGTATCTGCTAGGAACCTCTAGAACACTTTTTGGTTTAGCAAACGAAACGGGACCAGCTGCTGAGCAGCCACCAGCGTATTACACACATGTTATAAAATCTTTGCAACAATGGCGAAACGATTTTCCAGTTCAAGAACTTATGGAAATGTCCCCCACCGATATGAGCGAATTAATAGCATTTAAAAGCCTATCTGAAGAACGACGCAGGAAATTCCGGGCGAAAAGACACTGGACTCCTACAAACACGTCTCTCCCCTCCGAGGTCCGTGACCTAAACTGGCTCAGGGAATGGGGGGCTTTACCAACGGCCGACCACCTTGCGGCATGGGGCGTGGCGCCCTCCGCCACATGCCCGCAATGCGGTCGCGTCAAAACACTGAACCATGTCTTCCATGAATGTATAGTAGTGCGCACCTTTTGGCGCATGGTTACCAGGATGTTCCAAACAAGTATGGAGTGGAAGTCTAGCCACAGGGATAACTTTGTCGTACTCTTAATAGCTATCGGAGCCTTCATCTTATGGAAACGAAGTGGACTGGCCTGCCTGAAGGGACGCCCCCAGAAAGCCATGTTTCCCCTAATACATCGGCTAAGAAACATAATGCTTATGCATCTTAACGCAGAACTAGTCATGATGGGAGAGGAGGCTTTCCTCCGACGGTGGTCTACGCGATTTATTATTGTAAAAAACAACAGAGTGTCCATGCCTTTCATCCCCTATTGTGGAGGTGGGCTAGAGCTTGTACCACTGTGACATTACAGTGTGTATTTTTCTTTTCCTCTTTAGAAACATGTCCTTTTGTGCAATATTGTCCTTGAGCGCGAGAGCAAACTGTCCTCACAGGTGAATGCAAAATATCACGCTACACTGTGAATGAATGACCTCCTCTTGTTTGTTTTTTTTTTTATTCACATACCCTAAAGGCCCTTGCCGGGCATTACATAGGGGGGGGGGGGTTACAGTAAACGGGATGAGGGTTAGGTTACATTTGAACAAATAAACAGTTGGTAACACCACTAAAGCACAGCAAATAACAATGAAACACTATCGTACAAAAAAAAAAATAATTCACTTTTTTTTTTTTTTTTTCATACAATATTAGGTGAGCTTTTTAACATTTCTACAAAGGCGTCGAAGTTTCTTACAGACACAACATCATGTGGTAAGTCATTCCAAAGACGGAGTGCGCACAACAGAGGCGAGTTATAGAAGATGTTTGTACGCGCATATGGAACTAAAACTTTGAAGGGGTGATCTAGGCGCGGAAAATAGTGATGGGCAGGCAATATGTAAGTGGTAGCAAATGACGAATGATTATGATAAAGTTTGTGAAAATGGGATAGCAGGGCCAGCACTCTTCTTTTCTCTAGTAATGGGAGGCTCAGTGATGCTTTGATATTAGTGATGCTCGAATGACGCAAGTAGTTTCTGGTTATGAATCGGGCAGCTTTATTTTGCATGGATTCAAGTTTGTTAATTAAGTAAATTTGATGTGGGTTCCAAATGAATGAAGCATATTCTATTTTAGACCGAACAAGTGAGGTGTATGCTGTAAGTTTTGTCTTCCAGTTAGCTTGATGTAAGTGGCGTCTAATGAATCCAAGTGTTTTAGATGCTTTAGATGTTATTGCGTCAATGTGGGCATTCCATGACAGGTCGGCGGAAAGATGGACGCCTAAGTACTTTATTGATGAAACGTGTTCTATTGGCATTGCATTAATGAGATAGGAATTGATCGGGGGCTGGGTAGTATTCGTAAAAGTTATTACTTTTGTTTTGGAAGCGTTAATTTTCATTTGCCATTGATCGCACCAAGTAGCGATGCTATCAAGGTCTTTTTGTAAAGCAGTGTGGTCGTTTGGGTTAGTAATCTTTCTATAAATCACACAGTCGTCGGCAAATAAGCGAGTAGTAGATGCCAGATTTTTAGAAATGTCGTTAATGTAGATGAGAAACAGTATCGGTCCAAGTACAGAGCCTTGGGGTACCCCGGATTTAACTTGAATCAATGTAGATGAACAATCATTTACAGTCACGAATTGATAACGATTACACAAAAAGTTATTTATCCAAGTGGTAACGTTTCGGTTTATCTTAAGGCAGTCTAGCTTCATTAATAGACGACTGTGGGGAACTTTGTCAAATGCTTTGGCAAGGTCGATAAATACGGCATCAATTATTGTAGACGCATGAACGGCATAATGGAGGTCAGTAACTAATTCGAATAATTGTGTTTCGCATGAACGCCCGCGCTGGAAACCATGTTGGTTAGGAATAAAGTAATTTTGCTCGGTTAAGTACGTCATTACTGCAGATGATATGATGTGTTCTAATAATTTGCAGGGTATGCTGGTGAGTGAAATGGGCCTGTAATTAGATGGCATCGATGAATCACCGGATTTAAATATCGGCGTCACGCGAGCGATTTTCCATGTGTCAGGCACACATCCAGTGTCAATTGACTGCTGAAATAAAGCTACAAAAATACGGGATATGACTGGCTTAGTAATTTTAAGTAACTTCGGGCATATACCATCTGGTCCAGGGGATGAATTGTTTGCAAGACGTTCAATAGCCGATTCGATACCTTCCGGAGTGATCACGATGTCATTCATTGTGGCGTTAATGGAGTCAAATTTTAAATCGGCCGAAATGGGCTCCTCTTCAGTGTAAACAGATCCAAAGAATAAGTTCAGTTCTTCTGCAGCCTCTGACGGTGACAACAGTTTATCGTCTTTAGTTAGATGAATTGGCTGTCCCGAACATTTCCTAGGATTTACCACTTTCCAAAATTTTTTAGTATTGTTTGTTAGCAGCGCAGGTAGATCCTCATTAAAAAATTTGTCTTTAGCTGTTTTTATTTCTCTGTCGCATATCTTTGCATAGTTTCTGTACTCTTCCCATGCAGCATCGGTGCCCGAGAATCTTGCCTTAGAATACAAGCGCTTTTTTTTGTTGATGCACCGCTTGACATGCGAGGTGAACCATGAGTTGTGAGTCGAAGATGTGATTGTAATTGTAGGAATTACAATTGTAATTGTGTTCATATAGCCTTACTGTTTATTTAAGTTTAATCATCTCGATGTCATGAATGTCCTGTCTTTGTTGTACAATTTTTGCATTGTACGTCACTGCATAAGCTATAAGTTCTTTCGCTGTATATAACAGCTTGCATTGTACATACGCATTGTTCACCATTGTCCATGTTTATGTGTGCACATAAGCTGTGTAAGATATATCCGGAAATAAAATTCTCTTAAACACATTTCTTGAAATGTTCAAGGGTTCCGTAACCCAGTAAAGCAAGCCGAGGTTATCAGTATAGCCCGCGCAGAACATTGTGACATTCTGTGTTTACAAGAAACAATTTTTCTTTACCATTGGCCACGTTCATGCATTTAAACGCGCATTTAATTTAGACTGTTATTTTTCTTTCGCGACATCTCACTTCAGTGGAGTTGGAATTATTATTTTTAACTGCGCTCATCTACGCAATCATCATGTTTTTTATGACGGAATTGGACGGGTATTGGCTTTTGACTGTGTCCTATCATCCTTCAAGCTGCGCGTTTCATGCATTTATGGGCCAGCTCGAGCAGCGATGTCTAACAATTTTTTCCGTGACCTGGACGTGTATTATTTTGTAGACGATCGTCATGTCATACTCACTGGAGACTTTAATTGTGTATTAGACACGCGAGCTGACGTGCAAGGTCCAGGATGGGGTCGCTCTGATTGGAACGCGCGAAAGCTGCGTCGCCTGGTCTAACATTTCTCTTTGATAGATACGTACAGACTAGTGCATGGACCACAGTATGCCTGTACTTGGCAGCGTAGCACGTCGCCTAGTTGGTTGGATCGTTTCTATGTGCCGAGCGCGCTAGCTTCTTACGTATCGCACTCCGATGTAGTAACATTACCGTCATCTCCTGTTTATATATCGGACCACCGACCAGTGACGCTCGAGGCTTTCTTTCCCTTTTCATCATGAGTGAGACCTTGGGGTCTTGACATCCGCATTCTGCACGACGCGCCTTCACGCTTCAGTTTATCTAGAATCTGGCGCACCTCTCTTTTGAGATCCGGTCCGGAGGTGTGGGACGCGCTCAAGACACAGTGGCGTTTACACTGCTCAGTAGCAGGGCAGGCCCTTAGACGCCGTACGTCCGAAGAACTAGCGGACACTGCCACAAAGCTGCGTATTGTTCTTCGGGTAGATCGGCTAACTCCCTTGATGCGCGCATGGCAGCGAGTGTTAAGGGGCCGTTTTCAACGCCTTAATGCAGCTTTGTCCTTGACGGCGGTTGCTCGGCGTTGCAGACGTAATCCATGTTGTCACCCTGAGGTTCTACGCTTTGCGAAAAGCTCGCTTCTCAACCCGTCGAGTCGACTAGGAACTCAGGCCGCCAGATCCTTACCAACCGCGTTGCCGCCGACACGTGATAAAACAGTTTTCCTAACTCACTTTGCCAACATGGCTCGTACGACAAGGTCATAACATCGTGGTACCACCGAGACAGCTACAGTGTTAAATAGGCTCCCTAAAACTTCATCAGAAGTAGCTGAACAACTTTGCACAAGCCCGTCAGCTGACGAAGTGAAAAAGGCCCTGTCTTCCACGAAGCGTGGCTCGGCCCACGGACTAGATGGGTTGCCTGTTGAGTTTTATTTAACGTTTTGGGACGACATTGGTGCCCTTTTTACCTCTGTTATTTGCCGCTGCTTCGAGAATTTTGAATTTCCAGATAGCTTTCGCGATGGTCGAATTGTTTTAATACCTAAACATGACCCATCGTCAGTTCGCCCAGAGGAGTGGCGACCAATAACGCTCCTCAACGTTGATTATAAAACTTTCGCGGCAGTTATCACTCGGCGTTTGAGAAGCCTGATGCCCTCCTTAATAGGTCATCATCAGGCGTGCTCTATTCCTGGAAGAGAAACCCACAGTCTCTCCTTTGTTACGCGCGATATAGTTGCGTACACGTTAGCAAGATCAGCTCGGGGACTCTTGGTTTCACTTGACCAGGAAAAGGCATTCGATCGCCTCGAACATAGCTTTATATTTAGCGTAATGGCAGCATTTGGCTTCTCACAAAACTTCGTCGAGCTTCTCAGAAACGCATACCGAAATATACGCAGCACGTTATTTCTTGATGGTTTAGAGAGTGCGCCATTTCCGGTTACCCGTGGTGTTCGCCAGGGGTGTCCTCTATCCCCTGCGCTTTTTGTATTCAGCCTCGAACCATTCCTTCAATCGCTAATCGCTGATCCTTACGTTAGAGGCCTTCCTCTTCCAGGTAGTGGTACCGTGACAGTGACAGCATTTGCTGATGACATCACGTTGTATTTGAAGAATGAGGACAGTTTATCCCGTAGCCTACGACTTTTTACTACGTATGGCACGATTTCAGGTGCTGCATTAAATTTTTCCAAGTGTCGATATTTATTCATTGGTTCACCAGACGCAAGTCTAAGTTCCTTTTTCGGTCTTCAAAAAAGTGACTCTATTCGCATTCTGGGGCTTGATTATACTTGCTACGGCATATCAGCCTCCTTGTGGAATTCAGTAGTCGAAGATGTAAAACGACACGTCCGGGAAGCACAAGAGTATGATTTACCGATGCTCGAAAGAAGGTATTTAGCACAGACGGTGTTTTGCGGCCGTGCATGGTACATATCTCATGTTGTACAGCCCCCATTACGAATCACTAGGTCGTTGCAATTCCTCATTGGGTCATTTTTCTGGTCGGGTGGAACAGAGCTGGTTTGCCGAGCAGCTCTTGGGCAACCGAGAAACTGCGGTGGATTCGCATTTCCATCCGTCTCTGTTCGATGCCGGCTGCTTGCCTTACGATTCTTACTTCGGTTGTTGCATGATGATCAGTGCCCCGCGCATGATATTGCCTGCTATTTCTTAGGCACCAAGATACGCTATTTACTACCCGATGCACGGCTTAATTCTGCACCGAAAACACTTAATGTGCCTGCATTTTACTCAATGGCAGTAGCATTTTATCGACACGCGCCGCAGGTTTGTCCCGATGTGAACATTCTCGAAAGCCGCATTGTAGATACAACGGCGGCTCTTCTGTTTCCTCTGGTTCCTCCAGCCCGTCTAGCACAATTGAGACATGTCTCGTGGAGCACGATAACGGCATCGTTTTTGCCTGGTCACCTGTGACTTTATGTGGCGTCTTAGATGGAGAGTACTCCCAACACGGGACAGACTGGAGAAGTGGGGCATGGTCCCGTATTCGACTTGTCCTAACTGCCCGCTACAGGAGTCTAACCAGCATAAGCTGCAGCAATGTGTCTTTGATTATTATGTGGAGTTTAACGTCCCAATACCACCATATGATTATGAGAGACGCCATAGTGGAGGGCTCCGGAAATTTCGACCACCTCAGGTTCTTTAACGTGCACCCAAATCTGAGCACACGGGCCTACAACATTTCCGCCTCCATTGGAAATGCAGCCGCCGCAGCCGGGATTCGATCCCGCAACCTTCGGGTCAGCAGCCGAGTACCTTAGCCGCTAGACCATCGCGGTGGGGCAGCAATGTGTCATTGCAAAAGTGTTTTGGAAGTCTGTTAGCACTAGTTTTCGTGGCCTAGGCGTTAATCGCTTTGTAACATTTGGTCACTGCTCACGCAGTCGCTTTGCACGCCTTCTAACAGCTGCGGGAGCTTTTTGTTTGTGACGTAATAGGTGCGAGGCTGTTGCGGCAGGTCATCGTCGTCGTGCTCTCTTTCCGATTCTGGAAGGGCTCTACTCTGAACTCTTTATCGTTTCTGTCGGAGGAATATTTCTTCCATGGGGAGGAAAAATTTCTGCGACAATGGTTGTGCTGCTTTCTGTCCATAGGTGACAGACGTGTTCGATTATTCTTCCACCTGGCCTGATTCCTATAGCCAGGTCACCTGTCAATGTCTGATTAGTGCTTGTAATCTGTATGTGTTTACTATTTCTATGTTTTTGTGTATACCCCGTATGGGTGTGAGTTCTTGTATATATGCACTTCATTCTAACGCTGTAAATTATGTAATTTTACGGGTATTGATACCTGTTGTAGATATATCCTAACATCTTCACCAAATCTTGTAAATTCTGTACATATATCATCGTGTGCATTGTGCATATTGTGATAAGTGTATATATGTAGTGTATGTAGTTATTAGTACCATGGACTATGGACATCATACGGACTTGGACACTTTTGTTTAAACGTGTAATGTATGTTGTGCTTTGTAATTTGTTTGTTATTGTGCTTGTTGTACGGACGCTCGTTTTTTGGGTCTGTTGCGTCCCATGATAGAATAACCTTTTTCTAAACCATCCCCGTAATCAATTAGAATTTGGTGTTCATTTGTAAGATGTATCCACTGTTCTTACTTGTTTTCCATGTTTCGTTTGTGTATGTACAAGTTGTGTGCACAAACAACTTCCGTTTCTCTCTTGTACTTATCGGAACGGCTCACTGCTCTCCCATAATTGAGTACGCAGAAAATAGTTTAACACTTTTTCTAAACACGAACATTGGGATTGGCATTTCTCCACTTGGATTTGCGGAATTGCCATGTAAATACGGCAGGTGACCACTTTCTGCTCTCCCACAGTAGAGTACCAAACACTCTAAAACTAAAAACGCTCATTATTCTTTATACTGTGATCACAACGGAAGACAAGGCTAGGTCTCAAGGGGCTTCATGCGTAAAACAGAGCTTAAATTACGTGATGCTTCGGGAAGTGAGCGTAGTTTCTTGAAGAACGAGTTGGAGTGCCGCGCGTCGGCAAGCGATTGGCTAGATGGCGCGCAAGTTTCCGACAACACTCAAGGCAGCGTTGGTGCGGCAGTATGCAGTCAGGTCCAAGTAGGTACACCTTACGCCCTAGGGATGAACAATTAACTTTTTAACACTGGAGTAGCTGAAGCCGAAGGAAAAAACAGTCTCAGTAGGTATACGCATTAACATACATGTGTGTGTGTGTGTGTGTGTGTGTGTGTGTGTGTGTGTGTGTGTGTGTGTGTGTGTGTGTGTGTGTGCGTGCGTGTGCGTGTGCGTGTGCGTGTGTGTGTGTGTGTGTGTGTGTGTGTGTGTGTGTGTGTGTGTGTGTGTGTGTGTGTGTGTGTGTGTGTGTGTGTGTGTGTGTGTGTGTGTGTGTGTGTGACGAAGGGCCAAGAGTATCAGGCTACATTTTGTAGCAGTCTAGCCGTCACATGCAGCTGCCCTTCGTAATAACCCAAGTATGGGGCCTTCAATATTACCACTGACGCTAATTTGAGCCATTACTCAACCAAAGACACTCAATCTTTGCCATGGACCATTGATTCATCACTTTCACAGGTCACAATTTTCACTATAACTTATTTACTACAAAAACACAAATATTTATACAATTTTCACACTTAGAAAAGCTGATCAGTACTTTTTTGTCATCACGAAAACGATCGGCCCTGTGAATGTTCCAGAGAGCTTCAATTATTCTCAAGACGACCGTTTCGAGCCAACGACTCGGCGCAGCGAACATTGCCTATAGCCCGTCCCTCCTTTCACCGTCTAGCTCCCTCTATTGGCTCCCTTGTGTATGCTATGCGTGATAGTTGCGCTGCCGTGGTAGACCTTGGAAAAGCACACAGACATCCTACAGTACTGATGTGTTGCATTATGGAGGCTTATCGCATCTGTTCGAGCTGGAATGCGAAAAAATAATGGTGCAGCGATTCCCGGTTGAAATATATAGCACTCTTTTTACTGAGTTAACTGGTAACGCAGTGGCTGAAAGGTTAATCGTCAGATGAAACACGTGCAGGCACATACGTAAGTTATCGGTCAATTTACGGCTAGTTACAAGAGCCCTTATTTATTTATTTATTTATTCATTTATTTATTTATTTATTTATTTATTTATTTATTTATTTAAAATACCGCTAGCCTTAGTGGGCTGCTACAAGCGTGGGAAAGCAAACTATACAGTGCTATAATTTATTCTCTTCCAAAAGTCGCTGAAAAACTTCAGCTGACTCGCAAGCAACACAACAACTGTCTCCATTTCCCCGCGTACGTTTCCCTTGGGTGCTTTTCTTTACGGGTTTAGTTAGAAGAGGTGGGTAAACCATGACAAAAGGGTTAGTTTAGAATAACGAGAAGTACTAAAGAGCCCGTACTCCATCACTATAGCTATTTACAGTAAAAAACGGTGTCCACCGGTTGGCACAGCAGCTTATGCCCTGTTAAATGCTACACTCAATGCTCCAAGCTTGGCGAACTAAAGCTTACGCATTAAAAAAAAAAAGCAGTTTCTTAGCTCTGTTATGCCAGGAAAAACGTAGCGGGAGCTACGCACGGACCAACGAACCAGGGTCGGGCGGACAGATGGATGGACGACCAGGATGAATGGACGGACGGATGCATGGATGCATTAGAAAGCGAGTGGTCTTGCGCAAGCCAAACGCCAGCCCACTAGTGACACGCCACTAGTGGGCTGGTGCCTTTGCAGCGCCAGCTGAGCGCCATGTAACGACACTGCTCCTCGCGCTCGCGCTGAATTGCTCACCGTAAGCCACGCGAAACTGCTCAACCTCAGCCAGTGTAGCACACGCTACAAAACTCACTGGCTCACCTATTACACTCCGAACATGACTAAAATTAAAATCTCTTTCTTGTACAATTCACGCGCTCCTACGAAAGCCTCCTGGAGCTAACGCAGTTTGGCAATGTCTCCATGGTCATAAGAATTCTTACGTCTTTGCCCCTTATCTGCTTTTCCATTGTGACTAAGCGACGTATGAAAGCGTTATTTTTTTTTGCAGCACTCGTATTAACGCCGCATATCCGACGCTCAATATTTATGTTTGATAAGGCATCTACGGATTTGGTCATAATAAGCTACGAATACATATCGTGTTCAAGAAGAGCACATGATTGAGGCGGAAATACACACAATCAACGCTAAAGATATACACTAACGCAGCCCGCGAAGACCATCTGCACTAGATTAACGCCCACTAGCGCATATTGGTGTTGAATGTGCCACCACCAACTAATGTACACAATCACGACCAGTCAAGCACTGTGCTCTTACATGGTAGTGTCAATATATTATCAATATGCCCGAGAGTGCCACCAAAATGCCGAAACGTACAAAGAGCCTAAAGAGAGTGATGTTCAGCTATCAACTTTTTTGAGAAAAAATATTGATACCAGTTTAGCGGCTATGTAATGTGTGTAAAGACGGCAGCTAGCAATCAAGTGCCTCTATACTTGGCGAAGCCTGATGGAGTTTTTCATCTTCTTATTTTCTTGGTACCTTCATTTTTTTCTATTTCTCTATCTCTTTCTCTCATTTCCCTTTCACCTTTTCTCTCATCCATCCAATAGAACCCTCGCCCTCACTTCTCTACTATACCTCACAAAACTAGGCTAAGCGTTACACTTTCGCCTCCTACTTTTCCATCATTTCACCCTTAATTCACTCCTTCACGCCTGCTCACCCTCATTTTCACTCCCCCCCTCCCCCACCTGGTACATTATACTATGCGTGACATTATACTATGCGTGGCTATGCTATGCAAGGAGCTGTGTAGCACATGCTGCCCTTTCCCCCTTCTTGCTACGCTATACTGCAGATGACCCCGCTATGACTTAGCCTCTCACTTCCTACAATGTATCTTCTCCTTAAATCAGTCTCCTTCGCCCTTCCTTTCTTTCCCCGTCCCTTTAGAATAAACTATACAATACAAGGAGAATCCATGCTTAATCACTTCTCCTTTTTTACTTCCTCTTTATCCTCACACCATTCATTACACCCACTTTGCTTTTAGACCCTTTGCCGTCTATTCTATCCGTGGTTATATGCTACGCTAGAAGCTTCTTGGCATGTACCTGCTTTCCGTAGCTTTGCTCACTCGAACCGATGGAACGTAAAGCTTTAACCGCTCCACGGTTAGGAGGTGACAGCACCTTCATTGATTTACGCTACGATAGAAGAACGACGTTCTTTTTGGTACATATTTGAACGTGCTGTTCTGAATTGGGTTGGCAGAGTAAGAAAACGATCGCAGCGGGAAAACGAGCGATGTTGCAACAAAGGCTGGTGTCTTCACGAAAAGCTATAGAATCCATTTACTTCCTCGCCGCCTGAACTGGGCAGACGATAAACTTCCTGCGGTGAAGACGCAACGAGCTCAACTTACAGTTCTTCATATCAAATACGTGGTGATTAGTTTAGGTTCTTGTTAGGCATAACACGAAAATGTTATTTTAAAATTGGTATTGTATATTATTTCAGGAGAGTTGGCTAACTGAGAACAGTATTTGTCAACCGCATCCATTCATTCGGAGTACGCGCATAAAAAAACATCAATAATGCTAGCATTTCTTTATCATTACGCAGAGGTTTTTGCAAAGTGAGAAATAAATTTCGTCTGTCATGATTGCATCGACAAAAATTGCTCTAGTAGCCTGCCACAGTGCCAGGACATTGCGAATTTCTCGCAACGGAGTTATTGGCTGGCACGCACGTAGTAATAGAGTTTCTCATGCACGAAAGCCAAATTCGCTGAGTTGTATGTTACACGCCTGAGAAAGTGCGTCATAGAGGAGATAGTCTTGCACCCTTTGCTTCAATGCTCAGAAACTTCTTCATAAAAAATATGATTCGATAGTCGACGCGGGTTGAGCAAGTTTCTGAAATCCGACGGAGATGCACAACTGGAATGCCGGCCCGAGAAAGTTATTAAACTTCAGTCGATGGTACGCAGCACTGTTTCGTAATCTTGGGGACTTCAGAATAGTTTCTGTCCGTCGTCCGTCATGGCAGCGAACAATGCCGTGTTTACTTGACCTCTATGAACGCACAAAGTTGAACAAGTGCGTCGCTTCTACTTACATACGCAAAAGATGACTTGTGATGTTCCATATTTCCTGCATTTATACATTATGAATTCGCTTCTTTACCTTTGTCTGATTGTATGGGCCTTTGTAGCAGGCTGAGTTTCAACGGGCTTCCGTACTTCACTACACGTAAGATAAAGCCCAATAGCAAGCTTTTTGTTTCCATTCTCTACATTACAGAGATGCAATTAATTAAGTATTCGTCCAGTACGCTTGTCATACGTGCAATATTGGACACGCACTATGTACCACTCTCGTGATTCCATAGACTACAAGAATTTATTCTTCTCAGGTATGTTCGTCATACAAAACATCGACACGCCGGAACACTCTTTCTCAACTGTTTCGGTAAACTATGTAAGCAGTCAGTCAGCTTGAGACGCATCATTATCACTTTACTTGCACTAATTATGTGATCGACTATATATTCAACACTTTTCTATGTCTTCATAATATTAAAGCAATTTCCTCTAAACGCAACTGGCAGTCTTGGGCCCGTATTTACAAACCATCCTCAGCCTCAGCTCAAGTTTTTCATATCGGTTGTAAGCCGTTATTGCGCTTGATGTACAAAGTAGGCCAGTATTCATTAACCAATATTGTTGTACCTCGGCAGCGGGTAGTTATTGCGCTGTGACCTCGGTGGTGAGGGTGGCCTGTAGTTGCAGTCATTGTTGCCTGCTGCGGCAATTGACACGGAAGGGCGAGAGGGAGGCGGTGCGGGTGTAGCTTCGTACGGCGTCGGGCGAGCGTGTCGAGTGAGCTCTTCTCGAACGATCTGGCGTATTGTGGACGCGAGATCAAGCGGCGTGTATTTGTCAACACTTACCACGGTGGTTACATTCGGTAGGCGACCGAACTTGGGGGTGATACGTCGCATCTTCAGGGTCTCGAATGTGGGACAGTGGCTTGTGACGTCGGTTACTGTAGCAATATCTATTTCAGCGCATTTTCTTCACGGTTTTCTTTTTTCGCAATTTATTCCTTCTCTTACTGATCTCTTTGCTTCACACTTCCCTTTTTTAGCTTATTTTTTATTAGATTTTTAAACCTCACTACTACTTATATGATCCTCTCTCTTCCACTTATTCGATAATTGCTCAATTTCTTTTTTTCTTTCCTTTTGTCTTACATTATTTCTTTTTTTCTTCAGTCTTTCCCTCGCTTCTTTCCTTTTTCCTTCTCTGTTTTTGTTCTTTGTCCACCGGATCAATGGGTGACAATAGCGTCGTTGCCGCAACGACATTCATCCTTTGTCCGGATCCCCCTCGAGGTTCCCTTCACGCAGACACTTCTCGGCAGCCGACTTCCTCCTGGAGCCAAAAGGCCGAACCGCGGCTTTCTTTGTAATTTGGCTTTAGTCATGGACAATTTTCGTATGACTCACGCATCTAGCGTGAACTTCTTTTCTCGAGTTCGTCCTTTGCTTGAGTGCTGCGTTCTTATATCTTCCTTTTCTTCGCACCCCAGAAGAACTTCACTGTGTACGGCAGCTTTCTCAATTCACGCCTTGAACTAGATAGACACATCTAATCGGCTTGATGCGCTGTGTGTTTGCTGCATTTTCCGAAAGGACTTGTACCGCAGACTATTGAGGCTTGTCGGTACTCTCGTTTCTGCGCTCTCGTCGCAAGCATTCGTTTGCCTCGCGTTTGTCGTTCGGCCACTCGTTGCCTAATGCGGGGTTAAGAAGGCCTCCTTGGGCAGCAGATTTATGTTCTTTGTCAATGGGGTGAATAAAAAAAACAAATGTAACCGGCGTTTTCAAAAAGGTGTCGCGTTTTGGGGCAAAAGCTTGGCACAAGTGAGAGTTTAGTGCAGTAATCCTTATTACAAGGTTGACCTGTCAAACGTATACTGGCCACTGCAACGGAAGCCGTGTGTAGGCTCAGCCTAAACCACTTCGTTTGTTTTCGCAACGAATGCACTTAACTCCACCGACTTAAAGAAAGACCACCCGAAGCGTGACGTTGACATTTTCTTTACCCGTTGATTTGCGTGTATCTCATTAAACCGGTGTACAGACCGCATGATTACCAAGATAAATCTAATAGTCTGAATATTACCTTATTAATTTCTGCATTTATTAAGCTGTAACAACTCGGAAGCTAGAATTTTTACAGGATCACGCTTTTTTTTAATTGAAATGTTCTCTGAGGCAATACTATGTCTACTATTCGCTGATGTATACAAAAATTAAAGATGAGCGTTAAATCCTGACGTAAGACGCAAATAGCCTTCGTACGCAAGAGTCTTCGCACAAAAACATGCGCAAGTGCAACGCAGACGAGCCCCTGGTGGCTTCATTAAATCTTCGTTTCCTGCATTCGGTGCCCAAAAAAGCTGCAAGACAACTGAAACACTATTTTCCATCAGGAAAGCGGCGTAGAACTTCACGCTTCCATGTGCCATTAAGTTTGAAAGCCCAATATTCTCAAATTTTTTTCTTTTCTCGTGATAATTCAATAGATAGCTACAGTCCATTTATTCACATTGATTGCAATGAGGCGCAGCATTCCTTGAGGTGAGGACAATGGGAAAAAAATACCATCTAAATTCAGCGTTAAACTGTAGCCAGCATATACCAAAGAAGATGTACTTGTGAAGTAAAGTTAACCGTTGTAAATGTAAAACATTGAATTGTTCACGGACCAGGTTGATTAGTATCCCGAGCAAGAACATCGGTAACACCAAAAGTGACTGTGGGGATGTGTTCAGGCATGCTTCGTTCAGTGTGTGTACGGTGAACAGGACCCGATATATAACAGAGAAGAACTTATTACTGGGCTATAGTTGGCAGACAACCTTGAGGGAGAAATAATGACACACTGTGGTTTTGTTATTTGTCTGTCTTCTGGTGGTGCTTTGACAGCTACAAATCTTTTCATGTGTCCTGCTACTCACGTGCAACTGTAACAGGTATAAATTATTTCTCTGGAAGTGACAACAGCCAACAGATCACATGCCCCCCCCCCCCCCCCCCGTGCCCGTTCCCCGTCTTCTTTATCGCCGTGGCATACAGAGTGCTAAATGACCATTTACCTCACAGAGTTTCAACTACAAGGCAAATCTTGGAATCGTTGTAGTACGGTAATTTTACATTGTATCAAAATTCTTCATAGATATTATGTTGATAAGAAAAAAGGTCACAATAGCGGGATTAGCGTTTCACAGTGCGTATAGGCCCACAATGAGAGGCGGGCTAATCCTAGCCGTTTCTACTATCAAAATATACGTGAATTTGCAGATCAACAGGTTAAAGCTATATTTGTCTATAAGAAGAGGCGTTGCAGAGGTCATAAGTGCAGAGTCAACTCTTTGTGTTCTGGCAACATTGAATTTTGCTTCGGTCGATGACCCGTTGACACCGTGCCAATCAGTGAATTATATCAATGCTACATAGGTCAAGGCGAGCCGGATATGCAAAGTAAAGGTTTCTTAGCAGCATCTAGATAACGCTCAAAGAATACGGCAGCATTGCTCAGTGGTGACGGAAACTTTAAGTAAAGAAAAGCGAAATTCTTGAATGAACGGAAGTTGTAAATTTGCTCAACTAAATTCCAAAGTAGTTCAGATCGCCTTCAAAATCTGTAGAATGGTATTAAATCTAGTACTGTGACATTCCAGACCTTTAACTCGCAGCCTGTGAACAAAAGGCTTCCAGAAGTTGCTTTTTTTTGAAGTATACTATGATGATTGCAATAATGATAATAGTGTCGAAAACTCGCACTTTCACCCTTTTACCCAACGGCGAGCTGTCAGTTTTGCTTTCGCGTATTCGGTTCAACCTTCGAATCTGTAGTCCAACATCTAAAACGAGCTGTACGCAAACACAACGTATGCCAACTGAACTCCTGGTGAGAAAACCTCCAGTCCTTTCGTCCATTCGTAATGGCACATCGTCTAAACCGGAAGGGTCGAATGCCTTCCGTTTTGTTATAAACGATACCCGGGCGTGCCTAATCGTTCGAGCGTTCTTGACTACACTAAGACCTAGTCGGCGCTTTCGTGCATGGACGGTTCCTACTGGTATTCAGACTGTTTCCCAAAAAACTATGCGTCGTCTCTTCAATGCCTCCAAGAAAAACAACGCTATGATTTGTAAAGAATTGGCGAGCTAAATTGTCCGGCGCCTCTCACTTCCTAATGTCGGCACGTATAAGACATATAGAAAGACGTGCAGATCTTCGTGGCGTTTCTATACTGCCGTCTGACGTAGTCGTTGTTGGGTATAGGCCTCTCGAGAAAGTGCTTTCAATGTCGCCCCACTTGTTTTTTGAAAAGTGTCATTTGCAGGCGCCGTTAAAAAATATAAAGGCATGATGCGGCAGCTTTTCCACTGTTATTTTGAAGGAAAAGCACCAAGTACGAGTGAGAAATCAAGCGAAACAAATTAGTACTTCAACTGACGCGCAGTACGAACAAACAGGCACTTTGTAAACAGCAAACCATATATGTTTGTGCCAGCTGGTATGCACAATTCGCAGTCGCTATTGCGAAATGCACTATCAGCTTTTCGCAATGGATGGCGTCCAATTTCTGACGAAA
Organism: Rhipicephalus microplus; assembly: GCF_043290135.1. Taxonomy (NCBI): domain Eukaryota; kingdom Metazoa; phylum Arthropoda; class Arachnida; order Ixodida; family Ixodidae; genus Rhipicephalus; species Rhipicephalus microplus. The sequence goes on from NC_134702.1 coordinate 28,004,992, forward strand.
TCGTTTCAAAGAAAGTGATACTGCATGCCAACGGAAATAATATGCTACAGCTCGGAGGAATTCGCGCCATTTGCTTGTTACAGGTAGCGTGATCTACATCACCTCTCTACCACGGCCCTCATGTGAAAATCAGTGATTCTTTCGATACCCAAATATGTACATGTATACATTTGGGTATATACCCAAACACACACACACACATACACACAGACACACGCACACACAGACACACACACACACACACACACACACATACACACACACACACACACACACATATATATATATATATATATATATATATATATATATATATATAAGAGCCAGAAAATATTACCAAATTTTTATAGCTTAATCGTTGTGTAATATTAAGCAAAAAATTATCCTTGGTGCACAGAGTACAACGTTAGAACATGCTAGCATTTCTGTCTTTCCGGCAAAAAATACCCCTCCTCTTGCGTCCAGCGTTAGCACGATAATGCAAAAACCGTAATTGCATAATTTTATGAGATGTAGCTTTTAGTGCACAAAGCTAACACTACGCTAGTCTTAAAGAGACTGACGATTGTCCAGAACGTGTAATTAGGCCCGCCTAGAAGAAATGAAAAGACCGTGATAGCGAAATACTAGCGCTCTTTTTGCGTTCTGACTTTCATTTATATTTTAAGCCTGGGTTAAACGTAAGAGCAACCAATACGTCACGCCCCCTACTGGAGGGGCCCTGAAACTGGATTGTGGAACATGGAATCGATCACAATTCTGTACGCTACTCGTGTATAGTCTCATGCTGTATTGCACGCCAGTCCTCAAAATCATAGTATCTTTATTATTGAGCCCCACTGAATTTTGTGCTGCTTGTTTGCAGTGTGAATGAAGTAGCACGGTAAAAAGCGGCAATTTTGAACCATGGCGCATGCGCGTGGGTTGCGCACATGCGCAGTAAACCGCCCCGCTTGTACACAAGCCACCCTTGCGCTCGCTGTTTGCAGCATGCGAGTGTAGGTTTTCATATTCGTTGCAGAGAGAAAAATCTCTGATTGCAGACGTTTCGCGGTTTTTTTCACTTCATCATTCCATATTTAGACTCACCGATCAGTAAGCTTTCCGATGCGCTGAGAAAAATAAGAACCCTAAAAATTGGTTGTCGGTCCTTTTGAATATGAAGACTTCATCGTGGTTGTAGACACATTCTCTCTTTGCAATTCCATCGCAACGGGCAGTCTAAGTATATATCCATGCTGGAATCTGCCAGAACTCGGTTTTAATTTTGCCCCAGCAAGCGAGTAAGTCTGTTGTGGTGCTAAGCATAACAAATAAAATTGATAAAGATATCTTGTTTACAAGAACTCAGTGGCGCTTTATATTACTGAAATAGAGGGAATTGTAAACACAAAATAAATTAACGCTTATGTTACTAGATAGTCAAGTGCCTAACTTCATGGTATACTTATACATTTCCTGATTTAGTTGGAGCTCAGCGGCAAGCGCATGTGTGTTCTCGCAATTCAGCTCGAAGAAATACATACGAATCTACCTCGAGCCACAATCACCATCTATAACGAGTATGAGCACACTAGTACCGCAAAGCCCACAGCTTGACGCTGGAAACCTCCATTGGCACGGCAAGATGTGCTTTTCGCACACTTTGTGCGAACAGCAGCCTGTTTTGGCGCACACCGTACGCTACGTCTGACGCCGGCTTTGATGGCACAACAACCTGCGTCGTTCCAAGGATCCGCGTACCCGCTGGCGCCCGCATCTCATGAAGGGGGCTTCTGGAGTTCCATCAGGCACAAAATGAGCCGAGTCAAGTACGGGAAGCCTTGTAACCGAGAGCTGGCCCTCCTGCGCCTTTCCGTCGGAGATGAAAACTACGACGCCAGCAGAGACTGCTCCTGTCTTCCACTCGATCATGTGTTGTCCGCAATCTTTACAGTCAACTTTTACACTACTTATTTCCTTGAGTCTAGTTTTCTGCACATTACATCACAGGAGCCTTTTATCCTTTTTAGCGAGATCACGTGAGCATCCTAACTGCTGCTAGTACACCTTTTATGTCAACTTTTAAGGGTAAATACATAGATGTCTCGTAAAACGCTATAATCTGCCGTCTTCGGGGGCGTCGACGTCGGCTTCAACACGAGCGGTGTAGACAGTCATCATGCCACGACGCCGCCGGTCAAACTTTGTCACGTCATCATGACGTCACACGAAGATGCCATCTCACGAGATAATCGCTAATCAAACATGGGCTGATTTTGGAGGTAGCGCCAAATGACGTGAGGTGCCGAAATCTTGCAATGCTCTCGATCCCGGAGGCCGATAAATAAAATAAACTGAGACAAAAAAAGGAGAAAGTCGATATAACCCCGAAGTAGCCTTAGGAGAAAGCAATGAAGAAGGAACCACGTGACTTTTCGTTAATTCAATGATCTTAATTTTCACATCGTCATGCTGGGCATTTTTAATGAAACTGATTTCCGTAATGTGTTTTCCACTCTGTAAGAGAATCCTTGTTAACATCATAGTACTTAGATTCAAAGCCAATTTACAGGGCTTTGTAACCTTGGTGCCAAAATTCAGATAATGCTGATTGCCTCCTCCGCATTCGCTGCTGGCAGGCCGCCAACCATTCATGCCTTTCCGCCGGCACAATCACGCGCAATTGCCGACTGAAAACAGAACATCCACCACTCTCACAAGCCTTTCTGACGATGGGGTAAATCATGTACGCAGCACCTCTTCATATATAAAAATTGTAGCAATGTAACAGTCAACTGCATATCTTATTTCCTAAGATTATTCTGTAAACCCGCATATTTCATTATAGGCTGTCAGTATCTATACTATTGTGTAACAGACTTGTTCGCACGCAATAAAAAAAATATTGCAGTATATACTCGTTCAATCAAAATATAATAACAAGTATAGTATATGAAATGACGAGACATGAAAGTAATAAATAAGGACCCGTAATCTAAAAAAAAGCTTTGTGGAGTTTTGGTCCGTAATTTAAAAATGCGAGGGTTATCACTATATTCGTACAAGTGGAGACAAACAAAACTACCGTTACAGCCTCAAGTTCCTAAATTTTTTGTCAGTGAAATTATTGACAGTCCGATTAATTTTGCGTAAATGATCAAAAATATGTATGTGTGCGTGTATGTATTTTTCGCCTCAGGAACACCGCAATCTTCATGCGGATTTTCAAGGCAAGGTCTCCGTTCGTCTTGATAACAATATTCATCTCCATTACATTAATTCTTTTTGTGTGCAGACATTTTGTCATGCAAGCATGTACTTGTAGCATACACCTTCCGACGAATACACGAGTATTCTATTTCTTGAGACAACAAGAAAGTGTAAAATAAATCCGTTCTGGGGGATTCATTTTCGCGCAGCCATTACAAAGATGGTGTGCACATGTGTGGACAATGCGACGACGGCTACGAGCTTATCTAGAAAGTTGTACTACTGACCAGCCTTCTGAGAAAGGCCCGAAAATGAGCTCAATGTCGTCACCACCGCACTACGCATTTAGCATGAATCAGCTTCACTGCGCCGTTACTAACAAAACCCCAAACCAGCCACGATTCACAATACAGCAGGAAATCACGCGTTCATGGAATTAGTACGTGGAAGGCATCTCATAACCTTGTAACAAAGGCAAGTCGACTGCGGTTACGACCAACCACGGTTAACTGTGTGGAACTGCAGTTTATGCCAACAAAGCTTCGCCGATGATGTAACCCCGCGCTAAAGCATCCTCTATTGAAAGGTGGCTGACTTTACCTCCATGGACGCCGCCATTTCCGTGGTTAACCGCCACACCGATACTGTCAAGCTTGGTTTCCTGAAGCCATGGTTAGTGGCATAACCACCATTTCGGCTACCGTGTAACATAAGCAAACCGTGGTTAGACGAAACCGCGGTTTAGGCCGCCTTTTATAGTAAGGGAATAGCAATCCTTTAGATGTCTTCATAACTGCAAAAATCGATCGTCAGCACCCTCGGCCTCAGCACAAGCGATGTAAAAAAAATCATCATCACGCGATGACGTCACCAAGCGACATCACGGATTGTTAACCCACATAACGTCATCTCTTAAATGCGAGCCAATCATTGAGGCTACGTAAACCCAGGTGAACCGCAAAAAGCTTGCTATTGTCTACAATCTTGGAGGAAATGCATAACTACGTTAAGGTCAGAATGCTTTCCAAAGGGGACAGAGGAGGATCAATACATAGACAAAGAGGAAAAAGGAAAAGGCGTTCACCTTGGAGTCGCGTTAGGCGAATGCATATGTGGCATGTAATTTTTTCTTCATCCTTATGCAGCATCAACTGCCAGCTCATGCCCGTAGCTGCGAGGCGCCAATGCTAGGACTTGCAACACCAATAGGTTACAAAGTTATACGCTACTCGCGAAATAACGAAAAAATTTATATGACCGAGTTGAGGTGGCTGAAATAAGCGGTACGATTAGCCCAACTACAGCGATCGTTGCCGCTTTTATTTAATTTATTCCTTTGCTAACTGAGCGGTTTCAGCATTTGCACTTTGCATATCGTGGACTGTATTTTCTTCCGCACTACTATATTTCCTTCTTTTTGGTCACCCACAACCGCAAGGTAAAAGGAAAACGTGATTGTTTTCGAAAGACTAAAAAATATATAGGATACGCCAGGACCTTTCAGACAATTACAAGGCCTGAAAGAAACTGCCAAAGTTTCCAGGAAAGCTGTAATTAATGGGCCTAAATATTGACTGTTAAATACAAAAAAGGGGGACCACTTTGACCCTAACAAAGGTAAGGCTGAAAAGAAATCTGGAAAGAAGTTGGATGTTCTTTTAAATTACGAAAACTTCTTTTGCATTTATTATCGTCCTAATTCTCCTTGGTTTGACAAGTCAAGTGTCACTGTTTAAGGTGCATGTGAGATCTCCTTTATATTTATTTAGCTGAACATAACGCACTAACTCTACACTCAAGAGAATTCATATAAGAGACTGCAAATCACTACACGCCAACCACAACCAATCATGCACATAACCATTACTTTATTCTTATCACTTCCAAGCATTGAAGCGAAATGTCCAAATAGGTTCAGCTGACTGCAAATTGGAGCATAAGCACTGGACCCTCCTTTCCTCTTCGAGTGTTCTCTCTGCGACGATTTGTCAATTAAAAAAAGCTTTTAAAGTGGATTAAGCTAGTATAGCAAGTTACTCCTCCTGTTTTTTCTGAAAGATGCAGTTATCTAGAAATTGATTTATTGATATGTGGGGTTTAACGCCCCGAAATTACCATATGATTATGAGAGACGCCACAGTGGAGGACTCCGGAAGCTTTCACCACCTGGGGTTCTTCAACGTGAACCCAAACTTGAGCACGTGGGCCTACAGCATTTCCGCCTCCATCGGAAATGCAGCCGCCGGGATTCCATCCCGCAATTTGCGTGACAGCAGCCGAGTATCTCAGCCACTAGACCACCGTGGCGGGGCGGCTATCTAGGAAGCTTAGGAATGTTTAAGAACGCGGCTGCATCAGTAACATTGTTCCCCTGGCCACTCCACTATGATAGCTTAATTCAGCACTTCGCAAAATAAGAACACTGAAATATTCCAAGCATCTAGGAATCACAACACGCCACCTAAAATGGCTAAAATTATGCTTTTCCCAAATGACCTGATATTTTTCGTAGCGTAATTTACTCTATAGCAATTTTAAAGTAAATTAGAGGTGTTTCTGGAAACGAATTTGCCAACACTATTATTCACGCTATAGCGGTCGACTGGTGCCCTGGACAATTGCTACTTCGCTTGCGGGTTTCTCAAGAGAGTATGTTCTTGGCCGTGATCGCCTTTGATCACTCCCAGGGCTATGTAGAATCCTTGGCGACTAAAAAAGGCTTCATAAAGCCGTTACTGAGCGTTTTATTTGAGCCACTCAGTTGCTACTCTCATTCCATGGTAAACAATTCATTGGGAAACTTGGTAACACAAATCTTTACCCTATAAAAGAAGAGGTAGGGGAGTGTTAAAGGCGGTAAAAGAAGGGACATCGAAGGCTTCGAAACAGTTTTTCTCACACGTAGAGCCACCAGAAAACAAAGAACAAAAGCACAATCTGTCACTAAGAGCCGTACCTAAAGCTAACTTAGCCTAAAAAAGACTCAACATGTAAAAAAGCCAGCTGTGCAGAGATCGACAATGTTTTAGTGTGTTGATTGGAAGACGTTTCATTAAAACTGCGCACGAATCTTTATAAGTCAGCAGATTCTACGAATGCTCAATTTAGTATTAAGTGCGAAGCATTTCTGAGCGAACTTCGGCCACTTTGAACGTATCTATCTATCTATCTATCTATCTATCTATCTATCTATCTATCTATCTATCTATCTATCTATCTATCTATCTATCTATCTATCTATCTATCTATCTATCTATCTATCTATCTATCTATCTGTCTGTCTGTCTGTCTGTCTGTCTGTCTGTCTGTCTGTCTGTCTGTCTGTCTGTCTGTCTGTCTGTCTGTCTATCTATCTATCTATCTATCTATCTATCTATCTATCTATCTATCTTTTTAATATACAACACTAAATAATGTCCAAATAACGTCTACAAGGGCTTCCTAATAGAGACAAAGAATGCAGCGAACACGCGATACCCCGCGTTGCCCGTATTATTGCACAGTTTAAGCAAGATCCTCATCTGCACCGCTTCTTACTCCTCGTGCATTATAAAAGTGTACTACTTCGTAAGTTGGAAAATGATAATGATATTCATCTCGTTTCACAATGACCCACCCTTACAGTTGAGGACGGGGTGTCCTCCCAAGAATTTCGCGTGTATAAGCAATGATCACGCAGCACAAGTTATATATCTGTATTAAAATTACCAAACTGGTGTAGTGCAGAGAAACCTTATCGACGAAGGCTAATAACGAAAGATAACTGAAAGGGAGGACATCTATATTGTACCAAATTGATTGCTCTCCGAAACCCGACGCTTACAGAAACGATCGTTTCGAAAAGAGATCGTTAGCGCCTTTTTCACGGCACTCGCAGTCGTGTTGCTTCTCTGCTTGGCTGAAGCGAGCCTGAAAGCCTTCGCGGCGGCGCACCACGACAAACCCCAGATTTGATGAGACGGTGCTTTGCTATTCTGACACGTCCGCAAGCCCTTCTTTGGCGGTTCAACTAAGCGAACCGTAATGCACGCCATATTAAAGGCACGGCGCATTCACCGGCCTAACGATTATAGTTCCAATGTGAGTGCAATGCTATTTCAGTGACGTACGCTGTTTCACAATTATTTCAAAAGTATCATCAATCATAAGGAGTAAAGTTTTATACTCAAGCTATAGTGATTTGCTCGCTTGTTTCACTGGTTTCGACGGAAAAATTCGAGAATCCTTTCGTACACTGAGCAATATATTATATATCGGTTGAGCGTGCTATACTCCTATAACTGAAGGGATATTTTTTTACGGGATGTTCATCTTTATGAGGTTTTAGCTGTCATTTTTGCATGTATATCGGTTTCCAGCCAGTGTTCGTAAAAAATATGGTACTCTCTTTCGCTTCTTTCAGAAGCCCTGATAAACTGCTCTTCTTTTCACAGAACACGCTCGAAGATTAGCGTATCATGTAGTTATGATCTGACCATTCATCATATAAAAATTCATTCTAGCATTGCGAAGTCAACGTCCTCCAAAAACTATTACTGTTTTCACAAAACGAGAAATCATAAATAGGTTCAAGCAAAATTAATTAATGATGAGAGACTCCATAACAAATGCTTCAAGCTCAAAAGAATTCAAATGGCCGTGTTAAAATATCGACCCGTCAAACACAGGACGGCTATTTTCTCCTCTCGAATAAGTAGAGGAAACTTTTGCTGTGCTTTAGGCTTTCCTTGTAGCTGAACTTGTAAGGGTGAAAGGCTGGTAAGTAAAATACATTTGCGCGAGCGGGGTTGATCTGTGAAAGGGGGATGAATCCACCGAACGAGCTTTTCATGAAGCTTTATGGCGGCCATTTGCGGGAACTCTCAGCGTGTGAGTGGGAAGAGTGGTATTCGTGTTCAGTCCCAAGGGAGTTAAAGGGAAAGCCTCCGTTGCTATGGAGGCCACATTCTTTTTCGAGAGTCGGTGAGATAAGAACAGTCAGGGTCCTTCATTCTCATATTTGACACACACGTGCCGACTTATTTTGTCTCTTGGTCAATGCTGGTGGAGAGAGCAAATTGGGATGGTGGCTTTTGAAGTTTCACTAAGGCTTGGTAATCAATGCCATACAAATCTCCACCCTGGATTTGGTACGCGAAAAGGGCTGCATATTTATATATATAGTACATATATACAGTGTGATGGTATTGACTGTTTATTGAATTCATTTTTTGTTCATTGTAGATGGCACTGACCATACAAAAGCAAGAGTTAGTTTATTTTTCACGGCCAATTATACTCATCTTACTCGGTAGAGCCTTTTTTTTTTTGCTGCATTGAAAAACATTTAGCGTCGTTGCGTAGCAGGAAGAAATGTGTCACAGATAAGCTCTAAAATTAAGAAAAGAGAAACAGAATGATGCTTACGTGAACACTGCGGAACATAGGTAGCACTGGTAACAGTTGTCCACATAATCTGAACACTTCTTTGTTGTAAGTATCCCCAGTTTTACGGGGCCAGTGTGCAAACTTTAGTAGTAACACAAGATTATGTAGATCTTCAAAAACTGAGTGATTGAAGCATTTCCAATTCAAAATGTTCCAATGAGTTCGTGTGAGCGTCGACACTGGGAGATGCAGATACCACACACCGCTATATCTCGAAGGTGACGACGTGTGATTCCAGCGGTGTAACTTTCCTGTCTTTCATGTTACAGCTAGATGTATTTCTTGGGCGAGATACCCGCGCTCACCTTCTCTTGAACACTTTTGAGGAATCAGAGGGCTCCTTGAAAGCAATCGCTTGACCTACCTGAGTCTTTTTGAATGGACAACATCATCACCACCTGATAACTTACCATCCGCCGCATCGTGCAGCCATTGCCACGTTATAAGCGCATGAGAGTTCTGATGGAGTGTAACTGAGAGCAACCCTTGCCGAACTGCTCCTGGACGTGAAACATCCAATTTCAACCGCAATGAAAGTTGCCTGTCATCACCATCGTTATTGGTATCGATGCTATTGTTGCAGTGGTTGTCCGTACACTTTTTGTTGTCATCGTCCTCATGGCCACCGTCATCGTCGTGGTTGTCACTGTTGTTGTAAGTTGATTTCCATCATCCTCATAGTGTTCGCCAATTAAACGTAGCTCTGGCGGTGTCGAGTGTGTGACATAAATAAGCCTTGCTTCGGAAAGATTTGCGCGTGATTCCAAAGTTTCTATCAGTTACACGTCTTCCCAGCTGCCTAGCTAAAGTCTGTCTGTGCAGGCACTTCTTACACAAAAGGCTTACGTGAGAACGATTCTCGGAAACAAAAAAAAATCGATGCCGAGGTTCAGCGAGGATTGAACCTTTCAAGTTTTGCCTACAAAACATAGATCTGGGGAGTGTCAAAAACGTGGGAACAAAGCGTGCCTCTCCTGTGTGACATCTGCAGACGTTCCCACGCAAGCGAATATGACAATGAAAGCGTATAGCCTATGAAACTATTTGCGTGTTTTTCGTATTTAGCAAAGCTCACAAATTTGCACAGCGCAATCGGTTGGATTACTTCTGTACGTCCGAAATAATAGTAAAAATATCGGTACATTTGAACAGCTCCCGTTAAACGAGGCAATAACGACACGGCTACCCATATTCATGAACAAAAGCAAGATAGATATAACAGCTATTTAAAACTTCGCCTATCCTAACATGCACACGCTGGAGAAACATTCAATATTAGAAAGGAGCGATTCATAGTTATCGCAATATTGGTCTGAAGTATATATTATTACAGTTCCATATTGCTGCAGCTACATGGTATACTATGTCTACTAGCCTTTATGAACATCTTAATTAGTAGCAAGACAGTAAAACATTTGGATGACTCTTCAGGAAACTAATTAAGTTGCACTATGTCAAGCAACGACGACAGCATACGACAGCCTGACCTTTCCCCCCCCCCCCCCCCCCACAGAAGTGCTCAGCACTTTAGCATATTTAAATGTAAACCAGGAAATGCTGTGTAACTGTACTTTTGTTGGTAACAACTTTATTGGGAGTCCGGCAGAGCTTTCGCCGACCGGTCCTTAGGTCTCCCGCATGGGGACGTCAAGACCTTGCTGTAACTGTACTGACTGAAATAATTTCTCCACAGACTTAGTATGGTGATTGCTTTTTTTGTCGCAACACTCTCAACTTGAGTGTGAGTTCTGTATTTGGATAGACGAATAAACTTTCGGTCTTCCAATGTGGCGTAGAGAGACGGCAGCATACTTCGACAACATTACAAATAAGCGCGATGCTTAAAAAAAGGACAAAGCTCGATCCAGCAAGTATGACACTTGGGTGTATACTTAAAGGTGTCTGAATAACAATGGTCCCTTTTTAACTGTGGAAACATTGTCCTGAACAGACATTTGCATATTTCTTTGTGTTATGACCCCCTTATTCGTATTTACATGAATATTGACGTGTAAACCCAGAAACAATGCTTAATATTCCTGAGAGAAATATACTTAAAGACACGCTCCTAATGGGAGCTGACGCTTCATTTCATTCTATTCAAGTTGTACTAGGGATACTGCAAAGTATATTTAGGATGAGTGTCTTCTCTTTGTTTTCGCTTAAGAATGTTAAGAGAGCTTGAAGCCAGTAATTAGACAGTAAGTTAACTGCAAGCAGAGCGGTACAAATGCTTCTCGCACAAAAGGTAATTCTAGAACATAAAACATTTGTCTCTTCTCGACTAAAACGGACAGAAGCAATCCAGAGGGCATGTATGTTCGCTATTTCATCAGTCGTAACAGCATTTGATGTCATGTAGAGTGGTCTGCAAACATGGGAGTGGAGTATCTTAAGTGAACTGTAAGTGCGCTGACCTTTTACCACACGCGCAGAGTTTACGTAATATACCTTTGACAGCAGTGAGAAACGAATGTTTGAGATCCTCAAGTGAAAAATAACTAAAAGAAATAAATGTCTTGCGTAATCGTGCTGCCTTTTGAAAATGTCTTGATTTTTTGACACTATGCATGTTTGAGTTTTTTTATAACCTCTCACACCATCTTCTTTTAACTTTCGCAATCGTTCTCTGTCCTAGGAATAGATACAGCGTCAATCTTTTCAATGCAGCATGTAACCGTGAAAACTAGTGGAGTCGACATCATTTCTGGCTTCGAAATTTCCGTAGAGCTTGTTGGGAAGACATATCGCAATATGTACATTTGTATTGCTTCCAACTATAATAATAATAGTATTATTTGTAGTATTATTACTACTGTTATCATTTAATTTACATGCACATACACACAATCACATACTACACGAATTTAATTATTTTCAGCATCAAGCAGCCCGCATTTAGTGCGGCAACTGCACATGATTACGCCTTAACCATTTTTCTTAGGATGAGAGCACGAGAAAGCACACTTAAGGTTGGTATGCTCCGCCCGCTGCATAAGACTGGTGCATTGAGGGAGAGGTAATGTAAAATAACGTGAAATGTTCATTGAGCAAAACTACTGAACTGCATCAAACCTAATTAAAAGATATGAGAATGACGGCACGCATATTAGGTATGTGCCCGTTGCTTCAGCAACATAAGAAGCATGTTCTTGATGTCAACGCTTCTATAAAAACCCACATGTTTAGTAAAGTGAGTTGTCAGTGAGTTGTGCACTTAGGAGGATCGAGCAAGGAGGCATTAGGAAGTGATAAGCCGAACCGATTTATTCATTGAACGCTTTAAATCTGGCTTCTCCGCAGTGTGACTGTTTGAACAAAAGAGCCCAACTTAGTGGTTCATTTCCATCTACAAATTTTCAACAACCCTAATACCAACAGCACGATTGCCGTCTTATAAAGCAAGACTAGCGCGAATTAAGTGTTCGACGAAAAACACGATATTACATTTAGGTGGTTTCTAAGCGGTGGGTTACCATAACACTCTCTAAAACGAACGCCGTGTGGCAACTGTAATCACTTGCTGGTCGCATAGGGCTTATACAACGGAATACGTGACCATCTCCTCGGAAGGCTCTTGCTCTGCCTACTGGCAGACTAGCTGCACTTGTCCTTCCGTTCTTCAAATATCCCCGGCTTGTCAAAGATTCACAAGACCACCAACGTCACCTGTATCGCCCGCACCCGGGAGGAATTCAGGCTCGGGCTGTCCGCGTGGTCTTCTCACTCGGGAATGCATGTAATAGTGGCAAATAAAATCCAGTAGTAGCTTTACGCTGATCAGTGAGAAGTAATTTTACGGGAAAACTGCACCGTTCAGTGGCTTCGTACCAATTCCTGCACGTGAATTAATGTCTTGGCTTGTTCAGAAAACAAGTATGGTCGTTTAAAACGAAAACATTTTCTTAGAATTCATGAGACTACGTTGCAAATTTAAATTACTAAGCACTTAATATTCCTTCCTCGATCTCACGACCGTGCCAACTTTACAAATTATTCCGAGAACTCTTATCCGTTCGTTATACTGAGAAGAGCTTAAATGGTAATTAGACCTGTTTCTTTTTTATTGTTTCTCCTTCCCGTATAGATATTCTCTGTTACGTTTGAGTCCACGTGTGCATGCTGTTTTTTCTACTTCTTCTTTATTGATATTTTTTCGTTGTTCCGATGTAACTCTCTTGCTATGTTCCCGCATTAAAATGAAAGTAGGAAGTATTAGTGCGCAAATACCGAAGTTATTATTTATGCATCATATCACTTATTTGTGGAACCGAAAGTAAATACATGGAAGAACGATAGGTGAAAGGGTTCAGAGTTCCCTGATAGTGAAGCCGCGTGATGCGTCTCCATTTGCTCTGTTTTATCCCTTTTCAGCAAGCACTTTCGGTTCATGGCCATTTTTACTCAAAGTAGCTGAGCAATAAAACTGCACTTCCTCCAGCACCACCTCCGTTGGCGTTCTTATCAAGGCAAAACGTTACGAGCAGCCGCAGGTCGAAACAGCCTCGTCGTAAAATCGAGCTTACATGTTCAAAGGAGGACCGCTATGTCCGAACTCACTCAACCCAAAAAGCACCGTGGTTTGCTATGAAGGACGAGACTACACGAGGTATTCAACCTAACGATAATCTTCAGAAGCCCCTCCTATGACGCGCTTCCTGCCAGCATTCCTGTGTAACTTATGCATGCAGCACTCAAAGTAGGGAGGTCTTACTGCGGCGAATACGAAATGAAGTTAACTTTGTCGCGTGAGTATTTTAGCGCTAAAAGGTGGGAAAGTCAAATTTTTGGACGGTTCTTAGACAGCTTTGATGACTATGCACAGCGTGCATTCGTTCCCAAGTTGCAAGATGATCGCGCAGAATTATACGCGTATTCTAGTCTCTCGAGCCGACAACACAATGAGCGAAATAGCATACGATCTTGCTTGCTGACTGGAAGTACGCGAACACCGCATCTAAGAGCGTCAAGTTCAGCTCCTCCGACTGCTGTCGAGAACAAAGCAAAGGGCAAGACTGTTGTCTCGACTTGTTGATTTTCACACTCAAATGAAGGATAGCAGTGCGGATGAAGGGAAGGCTGTATCGTATTGCAAAGACACATTCGAAGATGACATTTGGTTATAGCCTACACAACACTACCAAGTTTACGATAACGGGATCTTTGTGTGAATGTGCAGTTATACTTCCAAGAAAGCAATCACTTGTTCGTATAGCTACTGCGCAAGTTCTATCACAGAATTTTCTTTTTAGTTCTGCCCGGTACGTCGCCGTTCGAAATAACACTACAATACTGTTTGAGAAAGTAAAACGACATGCTCGACATTTCTCAAGGATGACATAATATCTCAAACATTTCATTGCAGTTTGATGACACCGGAAAAGTCACAGAACGCTTATTTATGCACCTCTGTCGACTCGAGATCGAAAGTAACTTTCTGCTTTTTCTTCTAAATATTCAACGCTCCCGCACCTTCGTCCGAAATCATTCTGTACCTAAAATAATAATGCAACGCTTACAAGATAGGCGGCATTACAACCTTTCTGTGCGCCACCTTTTTTTGCATTGCCTCCATGATCGACCAAATATGGATGTCATAAAATATGGATATTTTACGAAATATGGATGTCATGAGACGATGTTACCACATTACGTCTCGTTACGTGATGTCGCAGTGAGATAATAATAACGTCAAGATGACGTCACAAATTTGGCAATATTTGACGTCCTATTGATGTCATACAGTGACGTCATCCCGGGATTACTTATTGCATCTCTTGTACTGATGCCGCCGACGTGGAAATCCAGTCAACTTTCGAGTTTGATGAGGCATCTAAGGTCTTCGTCTTCATAATAACGTTGACCTGGTCTGAACAAATTGATTACATATCACGCGTATAGCACAGTATTAAATTTTGCTGCGATGGGCCAGGTTAGCGACTGCACGAGCTCTAGAGTAACACAATGGATTTGTACCCAACAACTTGCGTAGCCGCAGGTGAGCCCTTCGGCTCAACCTAGTGACACGTCTAAATTCACAGATATTGGGCTTAGTTTAAATTGTTTTAGGTAGCCTAAACTCAAAACGAGCGATGGTTGAAATTTATACTGCACCGGTAATTTCTTGTGTTGCTTGGCACTTGAAGAAAGTTCGGATGAACATTCTATACTTGAGGAACCGATGAAGACAGCTGTATGAAGAGCAAAAGCATCTGAAGCACAAGATTATAAAGCTGAGACCGCATTATTTTTTCGTTCACTCAAAAAACTGGTTAAGTGTCTTTTCCAACCGCATCATGAATATATCAATGTTTCAAAAGAAAAATAATTAGGGAGGAGGAGGCTTAAACGGTTCAAGGCACACAGTGGCGAAACTTTGATCCTACAAAGCTTCATATCGCTTGCAAAATAGACGTGTCATCGACAGGATAGCGATTTGTCGACTTCCTTTAAACTTCGCTGTTACTGCTGAAATGCGAAAGCTTGCGAAACGCTTCTAGGAACTTCTCAGTCACACATTAAAATGCTCAGGAAAATAAGTTTCACTCTGCCTTTTATAGTTGGTGCACCAGTATAGGCAACACCATGATGAAAGCGTTCAAGTCATTAGCACGTTAAAAAGCACCCCGCGGCGAAGCTTTTGTTTAAAAAACTATTACTCTGGCCTCCTGAAACAGCAGATAGCAAACAATTTTTAGTGCTCACGACAACAGAAACTACTAGGTACAAAAATCTATGACAGTCACTCCTCTTGTTGATAGAAGCAATTACGATATCGCTGGCAGCTGGCTTCTTTTACTTTTCCGGTTCTACAAAACATTTCTACTTGTTTTTATGTTATGATATTTCTTAACGAGTAAAGGAGGTTAGCTACGTTTGGCTGTAGCCCTGTCGTGGATGTTCTTCTTTGCCAACATTGACCAGAGAGCGGTATAAAGTAATTATCAACATACTGATGTATCGCGTCGCCCTCTTTTCGGCTTAGGTTGATTAAATAAACCACCAATAGATTTTTATTGAAGAGTTATTTAACGTCATGCAGTCGGTACACCTTGCCGCCAATCGAACGCAAACCTCGTTCAAGCTTTTTTTTATTTATTTACAGGTAAGCGTGACTTGCGAATTCATCACTTGATCAACCTCATAAGGCTTTGTAACCCACAGCGCAGATGATATACCTTTTCTCTCCTCCACTAAACCTTCCTTCCCCTCTCCCCTTCCCCAGTGCAGGGTGGCCTACCGGGGCTCAGCCCTGGTTAGCCTCCCTGCCTTTCTCCTTGCGTTCTCTCCCTCTCTTGATTACACAATTTCTCTTATGCAAGACACGTTTCTGTTCTCTGCTGATACTGTGCTTTCTTATAACGTTTTCATTTCTTTTTGTGTTTACTGAACCATGGTCCTATTACAAGGTATATGACGTCATTGTCAGAAGCCGTCATATGTAGCCTTAAAATATCATTGCATGCAGAGTTGTGTGCGTGCGTGCGTGAATTTCTAACAGATTTTCAACCTTACACGTGAACGTGTTTTTAATAGTAATTATTATGAAAAACAGAAAGCAAATAGAGCATTTTTTGTGACATTACGGGAAAGTGGCGGACCAATAGCACCAAGGACAGCCAGATGCTTCTACTCGGCGTAACTTCCAGTCTTAGTTCCCTACGTGAACAGTATAGCTTTCTTTGCTAACATGAGTCGTCAAGCCCATGCCGTTTATAAAGTTTATTTATTTCATACTTCTGCGCTTCATTAACAAGTAAACCGGAGAAATTCGCATCTTCACGCGGAAGCTACGAGCTAACGAACCGACCTTCGACATACATTAAACGTCATGACCACACCTTTCGAGCCTTCTTGTAATAACAAAGGTACACGAAGCCAGTTCTATATCACCAAAACCATTAGTCAGTGAAGCTAAAAGTGTGCTGTGTGCGATCGATCAGCACCATCATCATCACGGAATCTGCGTAACGACGATGACGTGGCTTCCTGTTAAACCACTCGAAAGCGGAGAAATAATGCTCTTGTGAGAAAGAAAGCTAGCGTTTACTAGCGATATATATGTTGCTGAACGTAATAAATTGGCCTCAAGAATGGCGAACACATTCATTCGGGTTCTTTAAGCTCGCTGTTTATTCCTGCCATTGTAAACTCAAATGTTAGCGGGCAGTTGCCGAAAACAGTTTCGCATTTCGCCGCACTTTTTCTTGGAACTCGCCTTAAAAGCGCGAGCGCGCTGTGTGCTGGACCACGAAGCGAATTGGGACGCAAGAAGAGCAGCGCGCCTTAACGCTCGATTTGTGGCAAAACTTCGCCGTCGGCAAATGGAAACAGGCCTCCTCTGAAAGACGCCAATCATCCGCCTTTCGTGCGGCCGAATTTCACGCTGCGTAGACTTCGAAAGCAATCAGTATCCTCGAAATTACACGCTGTCTTCTGTGAGCTAGTACAAGCTTACGGGAATGAGGACCATTGGGATCCTTTAAACAGAGTTGGTCGTTTATGTGTGATATTCTGGGTCATTTTTTTTTTTGCTTTGTCATGGTGCGCTTGCTATAAGAATGCGATTCACTCCAATATACTTCCCTGAAAATGGCTTAAATTATTTCGGGAGGTGCATTGCTTTATGTTTTTAGTGTTACTTCCAACACTTACGAACAACCCGGGTCAACGTTCTATTTTACATAAGTTGACTGATTGATTGATATGTGGGGTTTAACGTCCCAAAACTACTATATGATTATGAGAGACGCCGTAGTGGAGGACTCCGGAAATTTAGACCACCTGGGGTTCTTCAACGTGCACCCAAATCTGAGCACACGGGCCTACAACATTTCCGCCTCCATATTTTACATAAGTTCCCCGTGATATCAATAGTAATATTTATCGATGAGTTTCTTTGAAAGAATGAATTTAATGAGGCTGGCAAGAAGATGAGACAATAGTACTTTTCTGTAACCTGTGGGGAGGGCGCACTGTCCAACTGTCCCAAGTCCCAGACTAGCATAAGAGTGCAATCTAATAAGAAGTTTCGCCTTCTTTGTTTATCTACGTGCTCTTCAATGGAATAATTAGCAGAACCTGTTCTGCCTGTTGATATGAAATCGACGTGAGTGATCCGATCAAAATTTACTCAACGTTCTATAGTTCGCGAACTGTTTGATGTTCGTCTTCCTCGCGCGGCAATGCGAGCATCCGGTAATATAGCACCGCTGCCGTATCAATAGCCAGAACCATTCGCCAACGACTGGAGAGACTTCTCACTCACCCACATCAGACATATTGAATCTGTCCTTGCAAAGCACAAATTTCCCGTGTAGTTTGCCCAACTTCTCAGCACGTCGGTCATCGTGTTTGCATTGCACTCCTGCAGCACACGATAATCAGTGAGCGCTGCTTCGCGGCACTTCCATTAATCATATCCATACTCCCGTCCTCCCGGCTGCGGCGGCTGCATTTCCGATGGAGGCGGAAATGTTGTAGGCCCGTGTGCTCAGATTTGGGTGCACGTTAAAGAACCCCAGGTGGTCGAAATTTCCGGAGCCCTCCACTACGGCGTCTCTCATAATCATATAGTGGTTTTGGGACATTAAACCCCACATATCAATCAATCAATCATACTCCCGTCAGCACCTCATGTCGTCGGAAAAATTGGCGCCTGAAGATCACTGAGAGGAGGTCAGTGGGGGTAGAACACAAGTTTTCAGTTGGCAGTGATTGATGAGCAGTGAAAAACTTCTTGGTAATGAACTGTCTGTACCACGTAGTTTTTCGTGCTGTCTTGCTGTAGTTTTTCCGTCGCTCATTACACTAAGGACCCATTGTTGAATGGCTGATTTCCTCATCTGGCACGCATAGTGTTATTTGTAATTTAAAATGGGCACAAAGATAAAATACAGTCGTAACAGTAGCTTATGGCTTCAGGTTTCTGAAATCTGAGAGCGAAGTTACGGTTTCAATGCTCGGAAGCAGCGAAAGGCAAGCGTCGCAGTTTCACTGGAGGGAAACGCAATATATTAAGTGCTTGTGTCGCTTATAAACCAAAGTGAGTGATAATCAGTCCAGAGCAGAGTCTTTCCGTATATTCAGTGATAAAAATCAATCAATGAATCAATCGAAAATTGCAGCTGTATTGAAATATATCTGTGTCTGAATATTTAACCGTGTGACAGACAGTATTTCTTTGTTGTTACTGGCCCACCTACAATTGCGTTAAGTGCCAGCAACCGTATTGGCAAGAATTTTTTATGCTAAATATATTCGTAACGATTCATTTTGGTCAATCAGGGCGTTAGACATGTCATTAGCAAAGCCACCAATGCCAAAAGATCCTCTACAAATTAGTTGTTTTGTGAGTTAGACACTCGAAGTACAGGCTTTGTTGCGTTCTTTCGCAGCCGAGACCTTTATTGTTGGAGCTAGTACATTAAGAACAATATTTACCACTGGAGCTCCAATATTTAAGTACTTCCATACCGAAAAAATTGTTTCACTCGGCACCTAGTATCGAGTATTTGCAGAAGTTAGAACAAAAGCTCCAGTATTGAGAATAATGGTTAGGTCAATTCTCGAAAGCGCATGTGAACCAATCGTGATAGCTCAATATCGTTTCTAAAAACGGTGAGCCAATAGCAGACGGCTTTTACGATTGAAAACGCAAATTAATCCCCATGCATATGTGTTACCTAGGCAACAAATTCACTAAAGTTTTTTGTCTGGAAATGCCTAAATATTTACACAGTTGTACAGTATCACCCTGTCAACTCTACGTTTCAGTTATAAAAAAGTAATATACGATTGCCGCAAACCGTGCCCAGTACGAAATTCAAAAGCGGCCCAATGTTGATCCATTGCGCGCAATTGTCAAAGAAACGTGTGAATGGTGTCCCTGCAACATTCCCACAAACATCACGATCCAATGCAAGATATAAGCTTTTATGGCACGTTTGTTCGTAATGCAGTACAGTTAACAAAACTGCTGTACATGTGTGCCGGTATAAGTTCTGCTACTCAAGTTCCCGACCCAAACGTTTGCCCTCCTCGACGTATTAAAAAGAGAGAAAGAGAGAAAGGCTAAGAACTAGAGAGAGAGAGAAGGTTGTGTGAAATGCAAAAAGATTACCCAGAAGAAAAAAATTTTTGTTTATATCCTGCACTGGAGAAAGGGTAAGGGTTTAGTAACGTGAAAGTAGAAAAAAATGGGCCCCGTATCTGTGTGTTTCGCTGCAAAGTTCGTCGAAAGACGATGTCTTGCGTGTAGAGAGAGTGAACAAAACGTTTATTTGATATTCTGCACGGGAAATTTGGTGAATTGCATTCTGGAAGCGCTGCGTTAGAGAGTCTCGATCCAAGCAGCGAAGGCGAACGGGCGCATCGAGGCACGTTAGACATTAGTGCCATCTGGCAGTCTACTTCGAAAACGAAGGAAGGCGTGCTCGCTCACGGAGGAAGATGCGCGCCTGTCTCGAAGGCGATAAGGTGTAGAACGCAAAGGAAAGGCAGGTGCCACCACCGTGTCGTCTTAGCAAAGCGTTCGAAACACTTGCCTTTTGGGCATCGCGTTGCACTGTCAGCGCAGCGTGATAAACACTACGTTTGATTGATATGTGGGGTTTAACGTCCCAAAACCACCATATGATTACGAGAAACGCCGTAGTGGAGGTCTCCGGAAATTTCGACCACCTGGCTTCTTTAACGTGCACCCAAATCTGAGCACACGGGCCTACAACATTTGCGCCTCCATCAGAAATGCAGCTGCCGAAGCCGGGATTTGATCCCGAGACCTGCGGGTGAGCAGCCGAGTACCTTGTCTACTAGACCACCGCGGCGGGGCGATAAATGCTACGGCCCTTGGAATTACGTATGTGTGCCTTGTCTAGTATAAAGGCTATCATACAAAATATTGACGTGTTGTTATGGTGCCTCAGATATTCGCAATAATTGCTTTTAATTGACAGTCGCACTACTATGAACGCTGAAACTTGAGCAATATTGGTGGGCGCTGTGGATGGGGTTGGCCTTTTGAGGTAGCGTTTGGTACCGTTTGGGGCATCGTTAGAGTGGACAAACAGACGTACAGACATAAAGACAGACAAAGAGACAGAACAAAATTTTGGCACCCAAGATCCCCAGGAAAGACTATCCTCTTTAAAAAAGAATGGATAAAGAAGCAATAAAACGCACGCAATCTCAAGCAAGGGAGTGTCACAGCAGTTAAAATACTACCATCACTCCATGCTGTGGAACTCGTCCGTTCACTTTCACGCGCTGAGATAAAATGAGCCCGGAAGAAAACGAAGAAACAAGAAAGGAATCGCTACAGCAGGAGCGATAAGATGCAACGCCTCCGTGTTCTCGGGAGTGACCGATGACCCCCCGGCTTGCCCACAGATCTACCGAATGGGGCCTTCGTTATCGCACCTAACTGCAGGGCTGAAGCACACTCACCCTAATGCACAAACGTTCCGATAAAAGGAGGGAAGCCCAAAGATCGAAAATCCGTTTATATGGGGGGGGGGGGGGAAGCGAGCGGGATGCATGTTTAGAGGGAGGTAATGGAGGCAATATAGCAATATAAGCACATATGTTGCTTATGTAGCTACGTGTGTATACTACAGACAAAGAAAAAAAACGAAAAAGACATATAGATGCGAGCGGCTTTCTGTGGACAATAAAGGGCTTCAATCAAAACAGAGCAGTCTGTTTCTATTCTGGACTGAAACAGCACAGTGCGCTTTAGAAGCCTGTAAGAGCGAAAGAACAATGAAGGGGCAGTAAGGGTGATTACGAAAAATGCGCCATAATCGCCCAGCTGTCGTTCGGGTAAAGTGCAACGTAATCATAAGGAAACATCTCTTCGCAACCACTCGTTCTGCTTCCGGACGATCTTCCTGCATCCACTATTTAGGTATACTACAGATTTCCTGTCAGCTTCCGCTCGCAATTTCTTTCTAACACGCAGTGCCATAGCTTTGCAATGTGTGCAGCGTGTGCCGTAGTATACTTACAACGCATACGAAATCCTTACCCCGTAATATTGAACGTCCCTTCACTCAACGCTTCCCCTCAACTGATAAAGTCCATGAGAGCGCTTTCTCTGGGCACAACAAGTCGCTGCGTATCAGCGATAATCTGCAGCGATTCTTGAGAAGCACGGCGTCATTTTCACTCGAGTAGCGGTGCTGTGCTCAACTCGGGAAGTCAAGGACGAAATTCTATCCGGGAGCGTTTGTGAGTATGGGAGATATAGCCGTGAAAAGGAAATGCATTGCTTAGTGGACTTGAATTGCCTTCGTGATATACGCATTGACATGTATCTTTACATGTTGGTGGTGCTGGTAGTCTTCGTTCTAATCTCAGTTTATCACTCACAAGACATATTCGTACGACATTAACATCCCGCTGACACATTCTATTATAGATTGAAAACAATACCTGACAAATGTGCTAATATAATCAGCATAATTTAGACGCATTAAGCTTGTCAAAATTACTCAAAAGCTAGATTTAAAGTAAATTTTAAAAAAGAGATAATTCTCTAAAATATCGGAAGTGATACGAATCTTTTGAACAATGAAAGATAGGTTTGAGTTGCTAAGTCTATTTTCTACCATCGACCGCACTTTCACCATGCAGCTCGGTATTCCGTCGAGTGTACACAAACTATTCATTGCTTTCGTGAAGTATTTGCATGAGCTGACGCAGGTGAAAAAACATTGGTGGATCCCACGTTCAGTGGGGATCGATGATATGCGAAGCACAAATGACAAAGGTTGATATGTCCCTTTCTAATCAGCACAACGTTACAAGGTGGAGGCAAGTGATGCCGTACATAACTTCGGTGTCATTATTATCATGCTTGGGTGTATTGTTTACCTTCGTCATCTATTCACATCATGTGATACCAAATTTAGTATATGTGGAGCTAGCGAAACGGCCGTGAACACGCTATAAGCGTGGTATACTGTCATGTTCTTACATGACATGCGTGTCAGGATTTTTGTGTTTGAATCAATCCTGTATTTCGTCATCCATCGACGTCACGTAACGCCAAATTTGTTATTTGTGGAGCAAGTGAAGCGGCCGCGAATGCATCAAGAAGGGCGCAATATACTCCAACGTAGTGTTGACGGGCGCGCACGCTGGGCACAGCGACACTACGTTAGCAAAACGCGAACACTCTATAGTCGGACGCCAGACCCGACCAGCATGCTGCATTTCGCACCGATGCGTTACCCAGACAACAGAGAGTTTTAATGCTGGGTACCCAAGCTCTTGGGGTGCTGCGGGCTTGGGGGCGCGAGGCGTTGTGTACCCAACCCATACCCAACTGGAATGCCTTATAGAGGCGCGCACGCTAACGCAAGCCGCACAAAGGTCACACGCGCTCGTAGCGCCATAGCGTCTTGTCGCGTAAGTATTATTTAATTATTTTTATGATTGAAATTGTTAAATTAAACATACATAGTGATCAGGACACTTTTTTATTGTGTACAGTATCCTGGTATACGCAAAAAGTGAAAAATACAAGGTTACTGTAACGACAGTGTCGACATCTCGTGGCACTTCGTGCAACCACAGTCATGAACTTGTTTGCTTACGCGTAATGTTTTTGAGGTGAAAATGAATAAAAAGGTTACTCATTTGTAATATTGTCGCTGCGGTTTTTGCACCAGATGTACAATGCATAATGTTTCTGCAATAACAATGTTGTGGTTGTCTGTTTCACTGTGGCCACGCTAGATGGCTCCACCTATACAGCTGGTCGGGAGCTGGCATATTTTTAGTTTCGATATTCCAGGCCTTCTAGCTTTGGTAATCTGGCTGAAACCGTGTAATCGCTATAAATGCTCGCACTTTGGCTTATTTTAACTTTATGGCTAGAGTATCCACACTGCGGATACTCTAGCCATCGTAGTGCGGATACCGTGAGTTCTTGCGAAGGTCGACCTTACAAGGCGGCCGATCCATGCTGTCCGAGATTTCGCGCCTTTGTGCCACGCTATTTGTATAGTGGCTAGCCACTATAATATTTGCGCTTAAAACTTAAAAGTCAAAGTGGTGGCTCTGGCCAGCCTCCGCTTTGCTCGCCGTATAAGTAACAGGATGCGCCAGCATGTGCGCCGGGGCAGCTTATCTCCGCTAGGAGGCCAGTGGTGGCAGCGTTGTTTATGGCCGCACGGACGCATGGCCCCATCGCCCCAGAGATCTTGCGAAGCATCTGTTTGGGGTTTCGCGCATGCGCAATACCACCGCCCCAACGTCCTGGGTACGCACGCCGCTTGGGTACTTAGCACTAAAACTCCCTAACACTGCGTCTCCCTCTTCCTGACTGAGAACGCCGGACGCGCTGAAACGCGCATGCGTTAAAGCAATGAAGCGCGGCGCGTGCCTATGAGTACATGGCAGGACCGGCGCCTGGCGTGGCAACGCCGGCGTGACGCGACAAAAGGATCGCCAGCGAGCACGTGCACCGTGTCACGTCGAAATGTATTGGCGCCTTGACTGTGGCTTGTAGTCGTCTTCTCACATGATACGCATCTCATGATTATCATGTTTGCACCAGTATCATACCTTCGTCATCCATTCACGTCCAGTAATGCCACATTTGGTATGAGTGAAGTTAGTGAAACGGCCGCGAACGCATCATGAGCATGGCATGTAGTCATGTTGTTACATGACACGCATGTCATGATTTTTATGTTAGGGTCTGTCGCTTCTGTTCGCCATGCAATCATGCTATACCATACCAGTTTTGCAACATATGTCATGTAAACGAAACCACCGCCAGAGCTGCAGGACCACAAAATGCAAATCATGACATCCATGTCATGATATTCATGTTATCACTAGTCAAGTATGTTCTTCAAATAGTCATTTATGCGATACCATGTTTGGTATCGATACCAATATCGAAACAGCCAGGAGAGTTCAAAGTATTAGGCGGATAGATAGATAGATAGATAGATAGATAGATAGATAGATAGATAGATAGATAGATAGATAGATAGATAGATAGATAGATAGATAGATAGATAGATAGATAGATAGATAGATAGATAGATAGGTAGATAGATAGATAGATAGATAGATAGATAGATAGATAGATAGATAGATAGATAGATAGATAGATAGATAGATAGATAGATAGATAGATAGATAGATAGATAGATAGATAGATAGATAGATAGATAGATAGAGACAGACAGACAGACAGACAGACAGCGAGACAGCGAGACAGACAGACAGACAGACAGACAGACAGACAGACAGACAGACAGACAGACAGACAGATAGATAGATAGATAGATAGATAGATAGATAGATAGATAGATAGATAGATAGATAGATAGATAGATAGATAGATAGATAGATAGATAGATAGATAGATAGATAGATAGATAGATAGATAGATAGATAGATAGATAGATAGATAGATAGATAGATAGATAGATAGATAGATAGATAGATAGATAGATAGATAGATAGATAGATAGATAGATAGATACGCTCAAAGTCGCCGAAGTTCGCTGAGAAATGCTTTGTATTTAAAATATACTTTCTACGTCTTTTATGCACAAACTAGTTTACCAGACAAGTTTAAATTGTTCTCACTATTATTTACTTGGAACGACCCCTGCGCTAAACGAGAAGGCAAACGACAAAAACGTATAAGTAATTTGGAGAAAGACCAAGTCACTATGAGCCTACAAGAAAAGTACCAGTACTAGTCAATGTACACACTGCTGTTTGTTACAGCGCTTCTGAATGGCCGATACATCACAACCTAGGAGGCTTGATGATGCTCGAAAAAACAATCAATCATCGCTAATGGTTTGGGATAAAGGCCGAAGCACATGGAAGTTTTTCTTTGCGGGTGATAGGAAACCGAAGCACCGTAAATCATCCGAATATTCCCGGTTGCAGAAGTGAGGCGTTTCGATGGACCGTATGGGACTGGCTTTCCCGAGAAAATCAATGTAAAAGACTGACACTTCTTCTAACTGGGAGTGTCTAGAAACTAGACCGAAAGATTAGCATGACAATGCTCACGACAAAGCACGACAAAACTCATGACAAAGCCATAAATCTACAACAGAGTTCATGCCACCGTGTCCATGCACTAAATGTTCAAACATGTACGTTTTCCCTTTGCATGACGTTTTTTCTACAGCCTTTATGTCGATAGAGATCATTGATGATGACGCGACATGAGTCAGCAAGTATTGGACACTCTGTAGCCATCTTTTTTTTGGAAGTTTGCGTTCCAAGTCGATTACATTTAAATATACTTTTTCTTCTTCTTTTGATTCCTGGCATAAGAGATACGGCAGCCCTTCGCAAAGCGAAAGATATATGCTGAAAATGGCGGCGTTTAATTAACGTGACCTGGAGATAACGTTCGCCAATCAATGAGCTATTCATTTCTATTCTTTCTTTGGTTAAGCGGGCTCTCAGCAGTAATGTCTTTTGCTACTGATTCCACCGGCAAAAGACGGCACACAAAAAATGGCATCAAATAATGTGATGGATACAAACTGCTTCTGTTGCATCGGAGTGCTTGGAAAGCTCATTGGCTCAATCTCTTCATTTATACCCGCTTCGTTTTTTTGACAAAGTAAGTGTAAGAGAGGATTACAAATTTTGTGAAGCGGTGTGGGATTTTGGTCCGGAAATGTAGCTCTACTTCTGCTGCTTTGTGATCACGGCTGCTATTACATTAAACACAAGCATAGTACGCGTACGCTTTCTGTAACGTCCTCTATTGACCTAAATCAAGGGTGTATATAAGAACAAGGACAAATAAAAAGAAAAGTTCTTCATGTTCTCTCATTAGCCGACGCAGCTGGCGCAAACCACCAAGAAAAAAAAAAGCGCTGTCCTCTTCTTTTCCTCATGGTGCAAGCCAAGCTCAAAATAAATGATAACCCTGTGAACAGGAATCAATTATTAGCTGCTGACTGGGCACTTTGTCTTCTGACGCAGCAGTCGTCTTCTTTTTTTGTTATTTTGTCCTTTATTTTTCTTAATCTTTTTTTATCATAGCAGTTTTTTGTGGGTGCACACGGCTATTTGAACATTTTGCTCAACTCTAGCTGATATGTCTCATACAGCGTGCTCCTTAAAAAGTATAATGTATTGTGAAGGGCCTTCATAGGCTGTACACAATTACTGCTTTCTTTCCGCATTGAGAGTCACGTCGGCTTAGAAAAATCACGCTAACTAAAAAGAGACGGTGTCAGCAGGTATAGCAGCATTACACGAAAAACGAAGAATTAGCAGAAGTCACCGATGCGAGTAGCAAAACGTGACTACCTTTCGAAATGTGGGCTTATGAATGGGCTGCTTTTTTTTGCCCTACACCTCACTCCCCTTTAAAAAGGATGGATGGTGCCCATTATACTCCCGTTATGATCTACTCTAGAACAAGACCTACCTGTGTTATGATTTGCAGCTCCTTCGTTCAGTCACTAGAGCCCATACCTTATGCGTTGTCGTCGTACATTCAACATTCCTTTACCGTCTTAAACCACAATATATTTACGAGGGCTCTGAAATTTCCAAGCAACTGGGGTTCTCTAACATGACTTTAAATTTAAGTGGTCAAACCTCCATCATTCCGCCTTCATTGAATTGCGGCTGCCACGGTCACTACAGTATTTCGGAACCATCTTATCAGCAGCTGAGCGCCAGAACTAAAACACCATAAAGCCACTGCAAGTTTCAAAAATGCTTCAAATGGGACTAGTTGGTACAGCGTACTAAGTAATGAAAAGCACGTGAAGCTTCACGAATTATTATTATTATTATTATTATTAATTTTAGTAGTAGTAGTAGTAGTAGTAGTAGTAGTAGTAGTAGTGTTATTGTTATTGTTGTTGTTGTTGTTGTTGTTGTTGCCCTGCGGCTAGCTGTGATTGTAAGCGTAAACAATAATTGATCCAGCTGGGAAACTATCATAACAACCTGTTTATCTTTATACACTCATCCCCTCTAGCATCTGCCTGTAACCGTTTCCTCATTAAAAGACATTCTGAATCACGCCTAAACTTGCGATAATGTAATGAGAAAGACCACACATTGAGTTTTGCCGTCAGCGTATACATAGCGCATTTGAGGGAGTGTCAGACTGAGGACAACAAACTGAAAACATAAAGCGGAGGTTCCTCATATGAAAGACTCCTTACCTGAAAAGCAATGTATTGTGGGAATTGTAAAAATCGAACGTGCGATCTACGGACTTTAACTAGTTTAATTCTGCGAACAAGCAGACTTAGGAACCTTCCATATCTGCGTTATTCTTTTGTCATCACTGCTGTATTCAATTAGAAATGGTCCCTATAATTTTATCGTAGAAAATTCAAGCAGTCAAAGTCTTGGAAATGTAAAAATATTCGTGGTTTTATCTTATCTTATCTTTTTTTTTGCGAGAATGGTTTCACACTATGATAAACTACAACAAGTCCGAGATACTTCCCTTCGCCCCCCCCCCCCCCCATTTGAGGACCCAGTCATAAGGCCACATAAAAACACAACTCGATTCACTTCTAATGGAATCGTTCCTGCACGGACTCTGCCTCAACCAACTTTTCAAAAAAGGCTAACGTCCACATGTGCTACACTCTGCATAAGCTGACTTAAGGGGTACCACGCACAAAATCCCATTCAGGAGGGCTAGCTCTCATTCGATTGATCGGGAAGGCATTAGATGTTTTGTTTTGCTAATACCCATGTTTTTATTGGCATCGTTACTCAACTATAAACAACTGGTTATATGAAATGTTTGCGACGGTGCCACATATATCTGTGCGTACATTTAGAGTCATTCAGTAAAATTTCTCGCAATAGAAAAGTGAGGGAGTTACCTTCCCTATCCATGCTTTGCGTAACACTGATTCCCGATGTACGTGTGATCTGCCGAATTTCGAGGACGCAAGTGTTTGAAATTATGCGGGGGTCCCCGAAAACTTCAGTGAAGTATTTCCGTCACGCAAATGGCGTTAGAATAACAGGCATGATCAGAAATTTAGAAAAAGTCAGTTAATTCACCGGGAGTCGAACCCATGGCCGCACAGTCAGCTGCAGCTCATGCAGGTATGCTGTTCACTGCGCCACGGGCACGTACGTCGTACGTTTTTGTACACAGAACACAAAATAAATGAATTAGCATGACAGCAAGATAATCTAAATCGCAACCACAGAATGTAAATCAAGTGCACTGTGAGACAGTCGAGAGCTTGTGTTGCATTGTTAAGAAGAGAAAGACAAATAACTATCAACATTCAGATAATCATTATCACAGAAATCTCCAAAAGGCAACTCGTTCCACTCATTGAGAGCCCAAGCAAAGAAAGAATTTATGAAAAAATGCAAATTCCTCTCTTAGTTTTTATTCACAGGTTTCGTCTGACCTCGTCTTCCATCGCTTTAATTCTTTTTCGCTACAGTCCAATCTTTATATTCTGTTCTGTCTTCTGCTCAGTTTGCTCCCAAACTTCATCACTGCTTTCTTTCTCTTGCTCGCGATCGCATTTTTCTCTCTCTCTTTTAGGGGAGAAGTTCATTTAGCGCTACCCGTTCGTCCCTCGTAGTCGTAGTAGTAGTCGTAGTGTGTCACCAGTCTTAAATTTTGACCTCCAAGGTGGTGCTGGTGAAAGATTTCTTCTGTGCGTTGTTGAACAACAAAAACCTTGCAGTGTGCGCGTTAACTAAAAGCCGAATTCCCCTGTCTGTCATTCCCCCTTAGCAGCCATTGGCATGTAAATTGAGCAGTATCTGACAAGAATTGGTTGCTACGTTATACTCGCTGGGCGTGACCTCCTTGGTTTTAGAAAGGTTTAGCGAGCGCTGGGCCACAGTGCCATGAATACAGTGAACTAGTATATACGATGAACTCGAGGTGGTTAAAGGTGGGAAGTAGACACGAAGCGCAAGCCGTAAGAAAGTGTGCGTGGGCCACCTCTCGTTTAGTCCTTGAAATGTCCGCTGGATGGCGGTGCATATGCGGAATATATGATGAGAAGATGCGAGATGGTGGTACTTGGAGTGTTGAATAGGTGGACGAACGGACACACAGGCAGATGCATGGACGGACTCACGGATGGCTGCACCGACGGATGGACGCATGTACGGACGCAGGGGCAGACGCGCAGATGGACGTGCAGACGCACGAAAAGACGCACGCACGGACAGGCGAATGGACGCTCGGACGGTCACACAGGCGGACGCATGGACGAATGGAAGCAAGAACGAATGGACGGCGGTTGCTTCGCCCCACTCTCCATCATTCACTCCGTGGATATGCTGGATTTTTTTCATACTTTCCGTTTTACTTCTTCAGCAAGTCACTGGGTGAAAATGGCGTCACGCCCGTGGCAATACAGGTCCTTCGCTCCAAATCTTCAAGGGGTGGACGTGAAATTCTTCTCGGCGGTTTTCTCATTTCGCCGAGTGGCTGGTTCACGCTCCTGATTTTTCTTTCACTCTCAGTGCATTTTTTTAGCACCTGTGCACCTTGCATCTGTTTGTTTTCTTGAGTTCATTGTTTTCTGGCATTCAACCTTCTCTTTTCTATTTTGTTTTACTTTACTGTATACTGTTACCTTCTTACTTTACGCCATGGGCTCGACGCAGCATTCTGGCTGTTTTGTGTTGCCTTATTTAAAAGCGTTTGTTGCGACGTATGTCATTGCGGGGAGCCGAGGCCTGCCTTTATTTCTTCTAAGTGTAACGTTACAGCGGTGCTTCGATATTGTCGGGCTACCTACACTAGTAACAAATTTACAGTTTTCTTAGGCAATGTGTTTACAAAGAAAGTGTTGTAGTCTACCCTGAGCCATTGTTGTTGTCGTCGTCATCGTCGTCATCGTCGTCATCGTCGTCATCATCGTAGTAGTGGTAGTCATAGTAGTAGTAGTAGTAGTAGTAGTAGTAGTAGTAGTAGTAGTAGTAGTAGTAGTAGTAGTAGTAGTAGCAACCTTGCATTTCACGTGGGCAGAAGGTGCAGTGAATAAGAAAACAATTGAAACAAAATGATGATAATGATGATGATGATACTAAATGGTAATGATGCAAAAGATGGTGTTAGCGAATCACAAACTCCTGCGCTTACAGCTTCCCCACCCGATAGTTTTCGCAGCCTGAAACTTGCTGAGTACTCTGTCTCTTGATGTTTCTTTTTTTTCTCTTTATTATTTTTCGATATTGTGGATATTTCTGACAGACACATGTTGTTGGTGTAGATAACAGCTTCGCGATTTCAGCTGACAATTTCTGTTGACACACTTCGGGCAGGGTGACACGTCCAACCCACTGGCAAATGCAAAGCAAGCCGCTTGCACACTCAGCTGTAAATACTGTAAAGGATGGGGGACCACACGGTCTCTTGTAGTAGCGTGGTGTAACCGGGTGGAGGAAACGAACGCTGACAAGAGGATGCGGAAAACAAACAGGGTTATGTCACTATTTACACATATTTACAGCAAAGAAAGCTTAGGTGTTTCCCAAACCACGAGCGTGGTGGTTGAACGTTACATAGTTCAGAGCGACGTCCAGCACTCTGCGGCGTCGTTTTAAGCCCTGTCGGACTCCTCCTCTCCGAGTGGAACACCAATCACACACACCCAGGTGACGGGGGGACGAGCATGCACGGTCCACGTGAACACTGCACGGTGGTGGCGCCAGCAGGGCTCTTCCTCGTCGTGTGTGTGCCGCTAGTTGAGAGTTCCCACGATCTAAGCAGCATACTTCAAAGGGTCTGCCGCACGGCTCGCCTAATTGGTGGGGTGATTTGCGGTGGCCGCCGCGGACTCTTCCAGGAAGATGCTGTCCTTGTTGTCCTCCCTCGTCGTGGCGTCGTGGCGACACGACGTCTCATCCTCCGGCTAGCAGGGACAATGCCTGGCGGGCACATGCAGCCGGCTGGTCGTCTACTTGATTGGGGATTAAAAGGAGCACCACTCTCCTGTCAGCTCTGGCGCCGGTCACGCCAGCTTCCCCCTGTTGCCCGATGAGTCGCCGAGGCCATTAGTCACCGCTTCTGCTCGAAGAGACGACAGAAAGGTCCGCATTTGAAAGCCGGGAACTCGCCTTTGCTTGTCGCATGGTCTAGATAATTGCTCAAATCTTCGACAGCGTCTCTCAAACTGGGCGCCAAAGGGATTGAGAGTCTCCTTAGTGGACCGGTTTACGCACAATGGTGTCTGCCCAGACGAATTTCCAGGCCAAACTTAACAATACTCAGGTTGCTTCTACAAAGACTCCAAACTGAACTAAACGAATATTGAAAAAAATATCAGCGATGCATATAAAAATTGCACATCTCATAACTAAGAGTAAATATATATGGCGTTTTTTTTCCTGAAGAGCCAAGTACACTATAAAAGACACTGACAAAAACTGTTATAAACGCAGTTATCAGCTTATAAAGAACAACATTCCACATCATGGATGGCTCAAATAATTTTCGCTGTTTCAATACAGAAATATATTATTAGAATACTGCAGTAACACCTTAAGAATTCAAAGTAAAAGGAGAACCATGGTAGTGAAATAGGCTTTCTCACAAACCGTATATAACTGAAGTCCGGCGTGTGCCACACAAAGCTATTCGTGCCCCGTTCGAAATGTCCTTGACCTTCAAAGATCCTTCTCGCTTCGACAAATAGGCGACAAATGGCGGCGCCACACCAGCAATCAGCACAGCCTAGTGCTCTTCCGAGCTTCTGTCCCGGACAACTGTGTGCCCAAACTAGCGTCGATGCCCAGCTGGCCCCGCGCCAATTAGTGAATGAGATCTATGGCAGCATTCGAAATAAGATGGCGAAATAATGGGAGGCCCTAAGAGGGCACGCTGGTTTATTCGCAATCACTATAATCGAGAATGGGGTCAAGTATATTGGCAAGGACGCGTCATGACACAAAAAAGGACGCGTCATGACACAAAAAAAACGTGAAGTGATGAAAAGAGCTGGTACAAAATATGTCAACTGATTTTTTTAATAAGAAAATATACCACATGAATTCGCCTTTACAGCATGGAAATAAAGGCAAAAATTTTTTAAATTATATGGAGCCTTAGTTACCTTGACTCCAACATAACTATGTCTAGCTCTATATGAGTATATTGCCTTGTTCTAATACTCGAGTTTAAGCATGAACCAGAAAAAAAAAAGAACTTAGATGTGTTTTGCCTGCTGCAGGTATTTCACCTACTTTGTTCGAGTGAAGATTGTGCGTACTGAAGCGGCGTTCCTGCTATCTGGCTTCACTCCCTCTATTGGGCACCGTGTGTTCGAATTAACGAAATTATGCGCTCTGACAGCGCTGTGTGCGTGTTGTCTGTTAGTCCTTGTATTTTTTGGTATTCTTGTCGACATTATGTCGACATAACAGAAAGAGTACTGTCTCCCCAGTAACGGCAGTTGAAAATATGTAAATAAAAATGAGATGTGACGTTGAACGAACCGACGTACGTTCCCTCCATTCGTCCGCACACATCATCGCCAACCGGAAATGTCGGACGCCCCTCACTTTCTGAGCGAAAGCGGGTCGAGCCTTATCACTTGTTTTCTCAGCTACAGCACTATTCAGCTGCCGTTTTGTCTCGCACATGGTTCTCAATGGGATTCACACTGTCTTCATAGAAACAATGGGTCACTATGGCCATCGAGACAAAGGCGCCCTCGTTTGTGGGCTTTCGATGCGCCATATCACCGGCCACCTCTCGCCTCTAAATCTTGGCACGTGTAACTTGGTTGGCAAGACAAGCAGAGGACTCCTTTGAGGCTTCCTCACTGCGTTACTGAGGCAGTGGCTGTTAGGCGCACGGAGGAAGGAAAGGGAAAGAAGGAAGCATTACGTCACACAATAGGAGGCCAACACGTAATTAAAATGTCAAAGCGTGCGGTACATTTTGTAGTCTCGGTATAGTCTCTGTGGTGCTTCGCTTTCGAACCACCTGCGGGAGCCGGCCGGTCTGTGCCGAATCAGCACTCTTCTATTAAGAGTTACCGGGCGTCATACCCCGAAGTCTCGGCAAGTCTCGTCGCTTGGGTCATCTTGCCGGAAGAGGTCACGTGTTGAGCCGACACTGCTGGCTTCAAAACGACTTGGCTTACAACGGCTGGCCGCGTGATGTGATGTTCCCTGCTTTCTTTGTTCTCCCTCAATGGTTGCGCGTGCCATTTTAAATTGACTATATTTTGCTCCAACCGTTACTTTCACCACAACAGTGAAGACTGCTACTTGCGTGCGCCTTCGCGAAAGATGAGAGCGTTATGTGGTACAACTTTCCTCGGAAGGTTAGAGAGGCACCAATACAAACCAGAAGTCAAGTATAACGTATCAGCGCTACAAGACATTACTTTAGTACAGACAGAACCTTCGCAAGCCACGTTGCACACTTGATATTCGAGAATGGTACCGGTAGTCACTGCTATAGAATTCACTGTGCGAATGACGTTACACTTATCATAACTGCATCACTGATTATTGCAAAACCGCTGTGCATTGCAGCGCAAAGCTGATTTAGTTGATTGATATGTGAAGTTTAGCGTCCCAAAGGCACCATGTAAATATGAAAGACGCCGTAGTGGAGAGCTCTGGAAATTTCGACCACTTGGAGTTCTTGAACGTGCGCCTAAATCTAAGCACACGGGCCTACAGCATTTTCGCCTCCATCGAAAGTCCAACGCAAATCGTAATGCTGTACATGTAATCGAAGCAATACTTTTATTTACCTTCGAATCAGAGCGAAAAGTTGGAAAACACTTGGACTAGAAATAATGATGAAACGTGAACCTTCCTGGCCGCCAAACCTTCCGAAAGAAACAAAAATCACCAACAACTTGGTATCCTGATATTTTACACTGGAACGACATGTGGGATTTTGCAATCTCGAAGTTCAGTGATACGAACGACGTTCTTTTTTTGGCCAAAGAGCACGTATTTTGAAGGTGACCTCGCTTGAACAGCTACGAATTGTGCGCTGAGTAAAAAAAAAAAAACTATCCATACTAACAGACTCGACGCTCCTAATTGTTTCCTTTCATTTGACTGAATAAAAACAAAACGGGCTGCCCAGGCAATCTGCTATTGAGAGTATTCTAACCCATGTCCTAATTAAACTATTGTGTTCGAGCTCTAAAACAACTGACAAACTTGAGTAAACAACAAAAGGTGACTTGTTTGGTTCTGCATAGACCCGAGAAGTTCTTGGCTCTTCGTTGTTGCTAAGAGCAGAAGACTGCATTCTTGGAGATTCACCCACGAAAAAAACCAACATATAAACAGGTTCAGCAAAAAAGATATGCTTAATAGTATACTACGGCACATGCCTGAAACGTCAGTGGTTCCTGTAACGGATTTCACGCAAGGGTAGTCTCTTTTTTAATACGATCATATTGCAATAGAATAAAAGAGATACAATCATCCAGTTCACTAAACAGAGTTATACACGATGCCGAACTGCGAAAAAGAAAAGCACGTTATCTGCCATAAAACGTGCCCTCCCCCCTCCCCCCCTTTTTTATGTACATAGGCAATAAAGAAATAAAAACCATGGTGCAGCGGATAGTGTGCCCGGCCTCTATTGACGCTCATCCAGAGGTAACGGTTTCGGCTCCCGATGACAGTACTTTTTCTTTTTGGCTTCTGGTCCTACGTATTTTATTGACGTCACTTCCGTTTTGCTGGGTCATGGCATAGAACACTTCCATGTTAAAGAAACAACACGTTTACTGGGCTTTTCATGCATTCGCCTAAAATGACAGGAAGGCAAAAGTCATCTTCACATTTTCATGTCACTATTGATCTCGGTACTGATGTACTGATCTCAGTGTTCAGGTATGGATCCTCCCCCAGCCTTTCCTTTCAAAAACCTTCTGCCCCTAACAAGGCTTTGCCATTCCCCTGCGATCGGCGCGGCTTTAACCAAGCAATGACGTCGCTTAGTGACGTAATTATCTGACGTCACATTATGTGAC
This sequence comes from Rhipicephalus microplus, assembly GCF_043290135.1. NCBI lineage: Eukaryota > Metazoa > Arthropoda > Arachnida > Ixodida > Ixodidae > Rhipicephalus > Rhipicephalus microplus. The sequence continues at coordinate 28,040,595 of NC_134702.1, forward strand.
GCTGAAGGGCATCACAATAACATCATGGTGTCGTCACAAATTTTGATGATCTGTGATATTATGATGACGTCATATAGTGATATTCTCACTTGATTTTTTTTACGGTCGTGTTGAAGCCGATGTCTGGGTATACGGCCGAAGGCAGTGGCCAGTTTCAGGTTCGATAACGTATTTAAGGCTTTTATCCTAACTAAAGCCCGCAGCTCGCCTAGTTTACGCACTTTATTGTTCTGTAATGATGTTATTCTTTGTCCTTAATGCAAATGTAGCCCACACACTCTCTCTTACATCAACTGCTGACACCCAAGTAAGTCAAATTTCGCTTTCGCTATTATGCTATAAACCGAGACCAAGCAAAGAGCAATCTGTTTCACTGCGCAAAACAGTTCAGCTTTCTTTCGCATGTCAATAGCACGTCGTTTCTTGCGCAGAGAGAAAACAACGGAGCTCACAGCCGTGAAGTCCAGCTCCTTCAATACCACTTTCCCCGGCTTCTGCATTACAAGAATGCGCATAAATTTTGGATTTACAGAACCGCGCAGGTAGTTTTTCATCTTGAATCGAAAGTTGCTTGGAGTGTGCGAAACCTTGATGCCATGCAGTTTATACGGAGAACGAATGAGGATTCCCACCAGGAAAAGGCTCTGCAGTCGCTATCTTTTTTTTTCTTTTTTTTTTCTATGCAAACGGTTGACGTAATGCATTGTTTCCATCGAAAGGAGAAAAAGAAAGCCGGCCGTGCTTTCTGTGGAAGCTTGACGTCTGGTGCAACACAGAACATCAAACATCTACGAGATTCTAAAATTGCATATTTCCTACGGAACATTTCTGTTCGAGTTCACTCTGCAAGCAAGGACATAACGATGCGTTACTTATGTGATATAGAGATGCTTTCGGAAAGCAGCTCTTTTTTTCCACGCATGCTGAGTGAACCGAATTTCGAGTTTCCATGGAAACATGAGTGAAACTGAGGATTTTTTGTATCCTCGAGGAACCCCGCAGAACTTTACCATCTTTTCTTACAGAAAGGACAACTGTTGGCATTTCAGGTCTAAGAACCACGATATGATTATGAATTTATGATAAATGCCATACGAAGCGCATCAAAAATTTCGAACGCCTGATGTTCTTCAATATGCACAAAAATTTAATAAAATCGAGCATCAAGTACTCTCGACTTCATCGAAAATGCAGCCACCACGGCCGATATTCAACCCCGCGAACTTCACGTCAGCTGTCGATCGATACACCCAGTAGACCACCGTGGCAGATCTAAAAAGAACTGGTGAGAAGAACAACTTTACTGTGGTAATCAAAGCAGTAGGCCCCGTCTGTTTTAACACGAAAGTACTTTATGCCGGACGCCATTATAAGTTATATGAGGGAACTTCTGCCACGGAAGTAATGTTTTCGAAAGGCATACGAAGATATCACAGAGGAACACATGAAAGAATAGGTTACGAACGACAAGGTAATATTACAAGCTACTGATAATACATATAGTGTTTACAATATACCTCACAGGGAAAAGCACTTCACCCATATTTTAAGGAAATTGTTAAAAATGGTATTTAGCGAGACTCCGCATCGTCTTTTTTTCGGAAATACTTCTTGAATGTGATGCTTTTAAGATTTATCAATCTAAGGAGAGAGTCGCCACCCATGAGTCATGACTGCTATAAAAAAAGGTGCGAATAAAACAAGCTATATTATAGTACACAGACGTTAGGTTATGCCTTTATACAAAGTGCATTTTAGACAGTTTAATACAATAGCATAATTTGATTTGCGCTGTTCACTGGGCCAGTATTGAAGCCATGACATCAATCACGTTTCAGAGAATACCACAGCAAAAAAAGAGAGAGATAGAGAGAGACTTAAGATGCCGTTAGCGCTGTATTAAAACGACGACAAGAGAACCTGCCGTACTATACGGAGATCCGCGCTCCTCAATCGCACCATCTGAGTTAAGGTTGTTCACTCTCAGACTTCTCACGACACAGCAAGCAATTCATAATCGTTTCGGTGAAACATTTGTCACGCTTTCGCTATGCAAGTTCTTCTCTTGCTCCCGGTTTCTCTTGCCCTTTCTCGGGCGAGCCGCTAGGCGTGAACACCGATTCCGTTGACAAGACTATTGAAAACTTCTTCCCACATCTCTTCCAATCTTCCCGACGTCCACGTTTCTTCGGCCTCGCTGACCTTTGGCCTAGGTGAACGACGTCGTACCGATGCCGGTCCACGCTCGAGCGGTTTTTATAGAATAGCCCATATGTGTCATCCGTTGTTTTGTCCCGCCCCGGCTCGCTGCCTGCCTCATGAAGAACGCTTACGAAGATTTTTTTTTGCAAAAATCAATCACTGGGTTGTGTTCTCGCGCATCATTGTCAAGGAGGAAAATAAACGGAGTTTACTCCTTATTTCACACTTTTTTCTGCCGAAACTTATATCAATTTTCCACATGAATGCTGGCCGACAAGCAGGAATTCACCTATATACAGTTTTTCCTTCACATTTTCCTTTTCATATTTAAGTCGTGTTCAGTAGCTCGCCTTTCGGTTTTGTGCCACGTCCTCAAGTTCACAGTCAGTGCCGCTATCAAGACTACATTCACATATGTCTTCTTCTGTTCTGTAATTCTCATCACAATAGCTACTACTGCCATTGTTTTTAAAAATCTGTACTTATTTCAGTTTTGATAGCTTGCAAACGGAAATGTGTGCTCGAGACGCCCCTGTTAAATGCCAACGCTGAGCCGAGAACGCTGTTGTTCACTTCATAGTATTTTTGAACCGTGCACAATAGCTGTACGAAAGCTGGAAACGCATACCGTGTTTCTCGCAACGGAAAAACGCCGCGTGTGGCGAACGGTGCTACTGGCTGCACAGTGTAAGAAAACAAAAAGAAAACAATACTCTTCTAACGCTGGGTTCTCACGTGCGAATCGCTGTTACGGACGCTACGCAATGCATTGGCGTTTTCTCACGATTCCCTTCGGGGAGGTCGGGACATTTTAGGGGTGAAGCTCCTTAAGGCATGAGTCGTGCGTCACTTGTATGTAGTAGCCGCCTCTCGTTTTAGCCTTACCATATACGTGCCATCTTGGGGGAGGCTAGTAAACACTCACCCTAAAGCTTGGACTTGGACTTGCGTTTCTCGTTTTAGTTTTTGGAATGTCAGCTGGATGGCGGTATTGTATATGATGAATATATCATGAAAAGATGAGAGATGACGGTACTTGCAGTGTTCACTAAATAGACGGACGAACAGACGGACGGACATACAGACTGATATGGGGGGTTGAACGACCTAAAACCACCATATGATTATGAGAGACGCCGTAGTGGAGGGCTCCGGAAATTTCGACCACCTGGGTTTCTTTAACGTCCACCCAAATCTGAGCACATGGGCCTACAACGTTTCCGCCTCCTTCGGAAATGCAGCCGGCGCAGCCGGGATTAGATGCCGCGACCTGCGGGTAAGCACCCGAGTACCTTAGCCACTAGACCACCACAGCGGGTAGGGCAGACATACAGACAGATGGACATGTGGACAGTTCGACAAATGGACAGATAGGCAGATGACAGATGGATGAACGGACAGGCTGAGGGACTGAGGGACAGTCGGACAGACGAATGGATGCCCATACGGACAAACGGAGAGACGGACAGCCAGACAAACGGGCAGATGGATGAACAGACAGAAAGACGCACGCGGCCAACGGCTTATTCATGGTTTCCCGATAAAATCCTTCGAACCTTCGCCCCACTCATCATCATTCACTTAGTGGATATGCTGTCATTCGTTTTTACTTCGGCTTAAGCTGCTCCACTGCTCAAAAATAGGCAGAGCACATGTACAGTGGGAATCGATGATATGCAAAGCACAAAAGAGAGTCAGTGAGTGAGTCATGAGTGAGTGAGTGAGTGAGTGAGAACTTTATTATTGGCCAAATGCAGCAGAGATTGCACGGGACCGGAGGCCCCGCTAGCCCAGCCAGGTGGCTCCGCCAAGGATGGTGCCGGGAGTTGGAGTCTTTCGGCAATGTTCCGGGCGCTCTGGTCGGCCATGAGTTGGTTGTCAAGTTCCGTGCTGCGCTTGGCGGCCTCCCAAGAGGTTTGGTATGGTAGTTCTGACCTCGAGTTAAAGGGGCACAACCAGAGCATGTTATTGAAATTACAGTACTCGTGATGACAGTGTTGGCAGTGGGGTGAAAAATCCGGGTCGAATCTGTGCAGTATATGGTTAGTGTGATGTACATTTGTATCTGTAGTTGCCGAAGTGTAACTGCTTGCCCTTTATTCAATTTAGGGTGCGGGAGAGGGAAAACTCTGCTCCCTAGTTTGTGAGCTGGGTGATTTCTTGAAATGTAATCATCAAACCTGTATCATTTTGGGACGTTAAACCTCATATATCAATGAATCAGTGAAACAGCCACGAGCGCGCTAGGAGCGTCGCATTGATTGATTAATTTGTGGGGTATAACGTCCCAAAACCACCATTTGATTATGAGAGACGCCGTAGTGGAGGGCTCCGGAAATTTTGACCACCTGGGGTTCTTTAACGTGCACCCAAATCTGAGTACACGGGCCTACAACATTTCCGCCTCTATCGGAAATGCAGCCGCCGCCGCCGGGAATGGAACCCGCGACCTGCGGGTCAGCAGCCGAGTACCTTAGCCACTAGGCCACCGCGGCGGGGCTATGAGCGTCGCATGTATTCACGTTTCACATATCATGATTATCATGTTTGCACAAGTCATATACCTTGGTCATTGATTCACGTCCCATAATACCAAATTTGGTATACGTGAAGCTGGCGAAACGACCGCGAGCGGGCCAAGAGCGTGGTGTGTAGTCATGGCTTACATGTCATAATTTCCACGTTAGGGTCTGTCACTTAGGTTTATCATGCAATCATGTCATCATACCACACCAGCTTTGCAATGTGACATGTGAACGAAACCACCGCGAGAGTAGCAAGGCCATGAAATGCAAGTCATAATACTCATGACATACATGTAATGATTTTCATGGTATGACTAGTCATTTATGCTCGTCATACAGTCATGTTATGGCATACCAATTTTGGTATCGATACCATTATCGAAATGACTGGGACAGCTAAAAGTCATAGATAGATAGATAGATAGATAGATAGATAGATAGATAGATAGATAGATAGATAGATAGATAGATAGATAGATAGATAGATAGATAGATAGATAGATAGATAGATAGATAGATAGATAGATAGATAGATAGATAGATAGATAGATAGATAGATAGATAGATAGATAGATAGATAGATAGATAGATAGATAGATAGATAGATAGATAGATAGATAGATACGCCCAAAGTAGCCGAAGTTCGCTAAGAAAGGCTTCGCATTTAACAGAGTATTGGTCATCCCTAGACCAAAAGGCCTGCTTGGTCCTGGCCTCAGGCTGCTGCGCCCACGCTGCCTTAGGCGTTGTCGGGAACTTGCGTGCCATCTAGCCATTCGCTTACCGACGCTCGGCACTCCAACTTTCTGAACGCTCGTTCTTCAAAAAAAAAAAAAATCACCGCATACCCACAGAGTGAATGATGGTGAGTGGGGCGTCCGTTAGTACGTCCGCCACGTTGGTTCTTGCTTTCGTCCATCAGTGCAACCGTCCGTGCATCTGTTCATCCCTTCATCCGTGCGCCATTCCAAGCATCGGTCCACGTGCGTCCATCAGTCCGTGCGTCTATTCATTTATCTGCTTGTCTGTCTGTCCATGGTCCGTCCGTAAGTCCATTCATTTAGCGAACACTGCAAGTATTGCCATCTCGCATCTTTTCATCATATATTCTTCATAAAAAATACTGCCTTCCAGCGGACGTTCCAAGGACTAAACGAGATCAAGTTGAGCGAGTTACTGACTGGCAGGTCGCGGGATCGAATTCCGGCTGTGGTTGCCGCATTTTCGATGGAGGCGAAAATTCTGTAGGCCTATGTGCTCAGACTTGGGTGCACATTACAAAACCCTAAGTGGTCAAAATATCCGGATGCCTCCACTACGGCGTCTATCACAATCATATGGTGGTTCAGGGACGTTAAACCCCACATATCAATCAAATATGGCGACTACAAAGAAGAGGTAGATTTATTCGTTCAAGATGCTCTCGAATTTATTCTATCACAGAAATGCTGCAACAGCTAAACTTACCCACCCTTTTGGAACACTGTCGCAGACTAAAATTCTTTATTTGCTTTCTAAAATACATTAAACTTTGATGTAGCGCAGTACCTCGTTCCGCGATCTATCCAGAACCTACAAAGTGATTACCACAGCAACTTTCGAATCCCCGAATATTGCGTGAACACATACGCAAACTCTTATTTTCCTAAAACCATAAAAGACTGTACGGAATTGTGAACGTTAAAAATTCGAATTCAATACTACAGAATATTTTGTAAGTAAATCTTCGTGAATGCTAGCTCTTTTTTATTTTATTTCCATGTACCGAATCACACAAATTTCGTGTGACATGTAGAATTTAGTATTGTGATGCTTAATGCTCTGCAGTGAATGATTTGTGGAGCAAAATAATCTGAAGGAAAGTTGTTTTTTTTTTTGCCTATGCATTGCTCATTTATGCTTGACATGATAAGTATTATGTCAGATTTTGTTCGTTTATAAGTAATGACACATTGGGGTTTTTAAATTTTTTGTATAAGATGTTCCTTGCTATTTCATGTAGAATATGATTAGATTTAAACCCAACCCTGTAACGACCATATCGGCAAACAGTACCTGGAAATAAATAAATAAAGAAATAAAATAGAGAAATAATAATTTTTACAATATTTTAAATTTTTACTGTGTTGAAATATTCATGTTGGCAATGAATATGCTTGCGAATATTGTGTACCTTTTTTACGGCTTGCTCTATGCGATGGTGCTTTTTCTACATAGCAATGTTATTTTCGAAAAAGCACGATACACTGAAGTTTGTATAAATATTAAATATTATGCACTGATTTCTCCAATTACCAATAGGGAGGTAATGGATTACCTAAAAACGCCTGTTTAGCTGATTAATAAGGGTTTTTGGTACTGATGTCTGAATAAACAAGATCCATTTATAAAATGGGCGTGCATTTTTTTTACCAGCAAGAACTGCCAACAGATCAATGTATATGTAATAGTCATAACCGCAGCCTATTTGACACTGAAAAACAGCTGATGAAAGCACTCCCGAATAACAGTAACGAAAACACCCGACCTACGCACAAGAATGCTCAAACCAAAACTGCAATTACTACGGGCGCGATGGAAAGGCCGGAAAAAAAAACTTTGTCAAAGTTTAATGCCGGCCGCTAGGAGTGCTCGCAGTCATGTGGGCTACATGGTTCAATGAGATGGTCCGCCCTTTACGTTTACTGTGTTACTTTATGCCTCTAATACGACAACGGGTGGCAAGGATCTGTGGAGCCAAATTCAGTAGGCACGCCTATTTTAAGTCATCTTGAAAAGCCTCCATGCTCGATTTGGTTTTATTGCGTAGTTTCACTGCTTTCCCAAACTAATTTACGTGTAGCCTTCGCATTAACAGACACTACATAAAGACAAATCAACTTTTATTTTATCTTTTAGGTAAATGAGTACAATAAGAGGAATAGGTTAAGCATAGTGTGATTCAAATATCTGGTACAATTTCTCTTCAAGCAATAAACACGTTGGAACATGTGAAGTGCTGATGGCTATTGCAGTAAGTTCATGAATGACTGAATAATGAACGAAAATATCACGCAGACTCTATTAGGGGTGATTCTACTTAAAGGGGCCCTGAAACACTTTTTCGAGTAACCATGGAATGAATTCACTGGAACAGCCTATTGCCTAGATAGATAGATAGATAGATAGATAGATAGATAGATAGATAGATAGATAGATAGATAGATAGATAGATAGATAGATAGATAGATAGATAGATAGATAGATAGATAGATAGATAGATAGATAGATAGATAGATAGATAGATAGATAGATAGATAGATAGATAGATAGATAGATAGATAGATAGATAGATAGATAGATAGATAGATAGATAGATAGATAGATAGATAGATAGATAGATAGATAGATAGATAGATAGATAGATAGATAGATAGATAGATAGATAGATAGATAGATAGATAGATAGATAGATAGATAGATAGATAGATAGATAGATAGATAGATAGATAGATAGATAGATAGATAGATAGATAGATAGATACGCTCAATATTGCTGAACTTCACTAGGAAATGCTTCGGCTCATGCAGATTTCTGTCCTCGCATGTTTTCCGGACATTCTTTCGCGTTCTCGTTGTTTTTTATTTAGGGGGAGAGGGTACATTACACAGAGTGTTTGTGGAGTGTGTGTGTGTGTGTTTGTGGAGTGTGTGTGTGTGTGTGTGTGTGTGTGTGTGTGGGTGTGTGTGTGCGTGTGCGTGTGCGTGTGTGCGTGTGCGTGTGCGTGTGCGTGTGTGTGTGTGTGTGTGTGTGTGTTTGTGTGGGCGCGCGCGTACGTGTACACAAGCAAAATTTAAATATTTTGAGGAACTGGGTGTTCGATAAACTATAACGCCCAAACGTCCCGTCCCCCTTATTCTCTACGGGCTATGGCAGTGGAATGTTATTTATGTAAATATTCGTTCTCTATGAAAGAGAACACGCGAACGCGTGGCCCGTCCTCTGCGGCGGCTGCGTGCAGCACTATTAACCGACAAATGAAGAAATTATGTTCGCTTTTCGCGTCATCTATGGTCAAGGAAGATAACGAGTTATGACTGGTAGACAAGCGCTGCTAGATTACGTTCCCTGATCGCTCGCGCGGTGAGTGATATCGGGTGATTGCTGTAGCTTGTGCCGTGGTCGCGAACAACGTTTCATATGTTGGCAGTAGACTACGAACTGCAGGCGTGAGAAGAGAGAGTGTGCATTCAAGCAGCGCTTGTCTACCGGCCATAACGCGTTATTTTTTTTTTCGCCAACAGATGACGCTGAAAGCGATTGTGTTTCCTTTTGCTGTCGGTTGATGGTGCTGTACGCAGCCACCGCAAAGTGCAGACCACGCGTTCGCGTGTTCCCTTTCCTAAAGGATGACAGTGTAAATTCCTTTTCAGCAAGCACGCCATTCAATAGCTGTCCCAAATTTCCAGCTGGCGTTCCTGCACGCTACATTGTTCACCGCTGATAAAGGCCCACGACGATGGCAAATACTTCCTGTAGTTTCCCGTGTGGCCAGACTCTATTTCGTCGCAAAGGGCAGGCTGACGCCAAACACCGGCTTTGATGACACGACATGATGCGTCGTGAGAAGGCCTTAAATGGGGCCGTCCACCCCGTCCCCCTATCTCTTCACCCCATCCTTCGATTTCGCGAAGAAGAGGCCTCTTCTTATATAGGCGTGCAATCAGTCAAGCCAAATGCAATCCCCTTTCCAGAATCGTGTTCCTCTGGAAGCCTTTCAGTTCGAGATGTCGATGACAACGCGAGCGGAGACTGCTCGTGAAGCATTACATGAAACTGCCCCGGACACTTATAAGCTTATGGGATTCTCGCCGTGTTAAGCTTCCAGCCAGAACTTCTGCCTTCATATACTCGCGACCTCGGTTATCTGCGGCATTCGTTTCGAGAACAGTTATTTTCTCTCTCTTTTCGCGATATCTTATGGCTATCTTAACTCCTGCTAGCATCTACCATGCTTCTGCTTTTTCGTTAATGTGGTGTTGTCCACATTTATACAACAACGCCCAGCGTTAGGATTTGCGTTTATACTCTTCGATCCTCTTTTCTTTGTGCTTGTACAGCTTTCATGAAATTCAAAGAGGTAACTGAAAAAAAAACTGAAGGCGTGAAAATATGTGGCCTTGTAGATATGAATTTTGGTGTCCATCAGCAGCACGCAATCTTTTTGATTTTTACCAAGTTGCAGATTTTATGACGAGTAAAGCACTAAGTTTCATACGCTAGTAATACTACTAATGAGAACATGAATTCTAGTGAGATAAGCTCCAAAAATGTATCAGTTATAGCTTAAAAAGTACAGTGATGAGTTGCTTGTTACCAAACGTAGACAATCAGGTGTAGTACCCCATACTGCGAAGGGCAGCTACAAGAAGCAGAAACTGTTGTTTCAGATGCGCCCACAGCAAGTAGAGTAGCAGTAACGCTCCGTCAGTTTCCTTGAGCCTAGTCAGAGTCAATGATCACTTGAAGAAAGAAAGAAGTGGAAGTCGATCAGATTTCTTTCCTTCCACGAAAATACACAGATCTTTACTGGGCGTAAGGCTCAGACCTCGGATATTAACTTTTTATCTTCTGCATAAGCAAATGAAATGACAGGAAAATAAACACCAAATATTAAGCTACTGAGGCCTACTTCATTTTTCTCGAAGTCAGGAAGAATTTTTTTCAAAATGTTTTCGAGGCTATAGCAGTTACAGAATCGCCGTCTGTTGGAGATTCCTCACTTTCGTGCTATGTGGAATAATGCCGGCACGCTTCTCATAAGGTGGGTCGTCGGTTCTCTATGAAAATACCATACGAAAGCCCTTCTGGGCATTTACGAAACATCTCGAACAAAAAGAAAGCGTGGGATTGCTTACAGACTGCTCCTGCTTGCTCAGAAGCTGCAGTGAACACACATAGCACGTCGTAGCTGCAGTGGACTATTCCAAAAGTGGCTTCTAACGTAAGAGGAAGGAGATGGCACAGGGCTAACTGCGTGGCGTATATTACAGTAGGATGTATAACTATATGGCACATGCCAGAATGAAGCTTTAATTCAGCTAACTGTATGCATAAGTAACGATCGTTGCATGGACGTTTTAGGCGACTCGAGTGGCTGTTAGGAGATTTTTTATTTTCTCGTACAATCTCAAATAAACGTTGATCTGGGTTCAGTGTGCAAGCATGCTTTCCAGACATAAACTAGTGAAAACAAAAATTAAAAACCGCTAAGCGGCCTGTGCCTTCCGTCCCTGCCAGAGTTTTTACAAGGCCAGATTTGCGCGTGGGAGGGGGGAGGGGGTAATTTGTCTTGGCATAATTAGCCCTGGCAAAGCTGTCTGCTTCGAAGGATCATTATCCAGACTGAACGGGTTTAACCGACATGTACACACCATCCTTAATTCGATAATTGAAAGCCAATTAAACAAAACAATAAATGTGTGAAACAGTTAATGAAAAACGACGTCATGGGACCGAGAGGAAGAAAGCCCAGGATTTGTCCGTTAGTTTTTCGCGCTCTTAACGACTTGCCCGATTCAGTGTCAAGTCGCTCGGACCTTCGCGTTAATATTAAAGAACCAAACAGCAATTACAATAAGCAAGATCTATGATACAGTCCTAATTACACTTACATGATCACAAGAAATTGTAATCAACATAAATTCCTTCTTTGGAAAAAGGGTTTGGCCAGCTCCGACGTCGACCGTCAGCTAAGGCTGATGGCTAGAGCCAAGAACGCGTTTTCAGCTCAAGGCATCTTGGAATGTGGACGCCTATCCTAAATCATCTTCTCGAATAAAGATTTTTATTTTCTGCTTCTAGCCTTTCTACTTCAGCAAACGAGTCGTAACCTTCTGTGAACTGCCCCTAAAAGTGCCAACTTGATGACAGAGGACGATCTAATTTGGTGATTTAGAATGTGAATAATCACGTAGTTATCACCATTCACAAGCGTCCCACGGCCACCTTTACATTGTTGATCAAACTCAACTCCAAAGTAGACGTGCACAAATAAATCTAGGCAAATTTTCGTAAAGACTACGACTCAAGGGTAACCAATATAAAAAAGTATATGTGACGTATGTGAACAAACAGCTGGTATCTCCTTTTACGCGCTTTGCTCTCAACGCAAAGTGACTAGATGAAAGCTGCTGCCCTCCCTAGAGCAGTCATTTTTCTCTTATAGCAGAGTTGCCCCGCCGCAGTGGTCTAGCGGCTAAGGTACTCGGCTGCTGATCCGCAGGTCGCGGGTTCGAATCCCGGCTGCGGCGGCTGCATTTCCGATGGAGGCGGAAATTTTGTAGGCCCATGTGCTCAGATTTGGATGCACGTTAAAAAACCCCAGGTGGTCGAAATTTACGGAGCCCTCCACTACGGCGTCTCTCATATTAATATGGTGGTTTTGGGACGTTAAACCCCACAAATGAATCAATCAAATCAATCTTACAGCAGAGTTTTGTAGATTTACGCATAGATCCAAAAGAATGAGCTGCTATAGCCTTACTTAAGATAACGTTATGATTTGTTGCTATTATATTCGTTGCTTCGCCTTGGCGCTAAAAAGGGTTCTTTTTTCTCTCTTCGTTCTGTTCAGCGTTCGAACATTGCATCAATCTCAACTGCTGAGTAATGCAGTGTAGCGCCGATTCTGCGCTCCAGCGTCGACACTTTTATTTCTTCCTATGCACTTGAAACTGATAATACGTGCAATCACGGGCCACTTCCTCTCACGGCTCTGCCAAGCGACATCGGGCGAAATGAGTTTTGGCGTTCTGTAGTATGGTTCTCCCGAATAATTCACTGCGCGCCTTTAAAAAGCAGCGAGCTGCGCTCCAACTCCAATGAAGTCTCGCGATGACTCCGTTGTTTACCATTCAGACTCTCATTGTTTCGTCGCTGGCGCATGCACGCCTCAAGACGGGCTTGAATATTTCCGAAATTCTTCAAGCGAAGTCATACGCATCACTCATAACACTTTTATAGCAGTGCGCCCAATGGTGGGGAAACTTAGCGACGCGTCCCATCCGATGGCTTCATTTCGACAACTTAGGGGCAATCAGCCCAATGGGGAAAGCAATGCATATTGAAATGGCAGCGTAAGTAACGGCTGACTGACAATCAATCATTCGTTACAAAAGCTGATGATATGTAAACACTCGCCTGCAAGTTGCGCATTCGAAACACAATTCCGCAGCCTCTGTATGTATACGCAATTAGGGAAGTACCATTCTCGTTTCGTGATTGCTCGCTCAGTATCAATATTCATTACGGATTCATTATTATTCTGCTTTTTAACAATACCAGGAATATATTCAAACACTGCCGCACCGCGGTGCTCTAGTGGCTAAGGCACTCGGCTGCTGACCCGCAAGTAGCGGGATCGAATCCCGGCTGCAAGCGGCTGCACTTCCGATGGAGGCGGAAATGCTGTAGACCCGTGTGCTCAGAGTAGGGTGCACATTAAAAAACCCCAGGTGGTCAAAATTTCCTGAGCCCTCCACTACGGCGTCTCTCATACTCACACAGTGGTTTTGGGACGTTAAACCCCTTATACATATCAATATCAATGAATATTCAAGCACTTTAGTGAGTCACTCGGCTTTGGCTGCTTCCTTCCAGTGGGGGTGAAAAAACAACAACACACTGGGCATTGGAATACTTTATAACCAGATTTGTGTTGCTTGTTCTGTGATAGGAAAGTCTGCATCAACAACCAGAGATGGTTATCACTACGACTGATGTTTGTCATTTATTTATCAGCTATAACTCACGTCTATTGCAAGCGTTAGATTTCCTGCTACGAAGAAACGAAAATATTACCTTATTTGAAATACTTTTTTGTGTATACATTGTGAATATTGCGAAACACAAATTTAGTGTTATAAAATGGATTTTTCACATTCATTTACTGTGCGGTAATATGTGCTCGAGTTTCTACGCTTTCGGCTACTTTGAACACGTCTACAGAATAATAACTGGTAAGAACGAACAGAGCGTCACCGTGATGCTCAGTTTATTGTGCCTAAAAATATGTGGCATAGATTTCTTGAAAGAATTTTTCAGTTTTGAGATATTTTTAGAGAAATTATAAATCTCTTTGGCCGCAGCGTCGTGGTTATTTTTGTTCACTTCAATCGACTGAATGAGCATGATTGAACTTCTGAACTTTTAATTGCAAATAATCATCATCTACTTCATCATTATCATCATTCTCATCATCATCATCCTGACTACGTCCACTGCACGACAAAGGCCTCTTCCATGTTCCACCAATCAAATCAGTCCTGTGCTTTCTGCTGCCACCCGCAAACTTCCTAATTTCATCTGCCCACCTGACTTTCTATCTACCCCTAACCCACTTGCCTTCTCTGGGAATCCAGTTAGTTACCCTTAATTACCAGCGGTTATCCTGTCTACACGATACATGCCCAGCCCATGTCCATTTCCTCTTCTTGATTTCTACTATGATATCCTTAACCCTGGCTTGTTCCCTCATCCACTCTGCTCTCTTCTTTTTCTCTAAATGTTACACTTAACATTTTCTTTCCCATCGCTCTCTGCGTCGTCCTCAATTTAAGCTGATAAATGCACTTTCCAAATACCTTTCAATCAGATGCGATTTACAGATTTAATCTCTGATAGTGGAAACCTTCAAAGGTATAATGCAAAAAATAGAAAATATTATTGGCATAACAGGAGTTTTCTATTTTGTATACGTTATTTTGATATGTTTTTATTGCACTTCAGTATTGCTTGAAAGTAATGTATCTATTCTCATTATTTGAGGATGATGTAAGTCTGGTTTTGCTATAGCGTTAATCATGCTTATGAGCTGCTGACGTTTCAGTTCAACAAAAAGAAGATGTTTCGTTTTTAGTACTTTACGCATGAAATCTCGCCCACGCATCAGGAGCCTCATGAAAAAAAAACAACGTTACGCATACTAAAAAACTGTCCAAGCATCAAGCAGCTCGAAGTGTTCCTTAGTTTGCATTCCACTCAATAAAACTCTTCCAAACACGAAGTTTTCAAAAGTCAAATAGCCATTTTAATTCCCTCGTTTTCTTAGTTGCGCATGTCGTCACGCATACACGTCGGTCCGAAACCACAGTGGACACATATCCGTAATTGAAAAAAGTTTGCGACTCCCGCTTGCTAACGACAACAAAAACAATATGGCAGATCCCATTTACAGGGAAATCAATTATAAGCGAAGCACGTTATGGCCTGACATTCATTTTTTGCACGTACTGACGCTGTGACACATAAATTTGGGGAACAAATGAACGCAGCGCAAATGAACGCAGCGTAATGGCCGTTAGGAAAGGAAGTGCACTTCATGCCAATCATGGCGAAGACGATGCGCATGTCACCATTTTCATGTTACGACCCGGCACTAATGTGTGATAAGCATTCATGGCACGCGACACGAATTTCCACTCAAGTGCATTTTACGAAACGGCTGCGAACGCACCAAATGTGCGGAATGCTAAGCATGTCGAACCTGACAAGCTTGTCGTTATTCGCATGTTAGGACCCATTAGGACATGTAACTGGCGTTCGCCATGCAATGACGTCGCTCGATGCCGACTAAGCTGTATATCAAGCTAGCCAATCGGCCGCAAGCGTGCCATGAACGTGACATGTAAGTCATTCCGTAAATGACAAGCATGTCATGATATTCATATTAACACATGTCATTTACGCTCCTCATAAAGGCACCTCACCTTATGCAATCGGTGGTGCACATCAAGCTAGCAAATCGGCCATGAGCACAGCATAGTGAACAGGTTTTACATGACACGCATGGAATGATTCGCATGTTAGGACCTGTTTTCAAGTTCGAAATACGGGGACGTCACTAGCTAACGATACGGCCGCGAGCACGCTATAAGCGTAGCAAGTAGTGACGCTTTACATGACACGTATGTCATGATTACTATATTTGGACCTGTAATTCACCTTCGTCGTTTACTCACGTCACGTAATGCCAAATTTTGGTATATGAGAAGCTAGAGAAATGGTCGTGAGCACGATGTGGGCGAGCATGTTGTCATGTTCTTAGATGACACACATGTCATGACTATCATGTTTCCACCAGTCATATATCTTCATCATTCATTGACTTCATGTAATACCAAATTTGTTATATGAGAAGACAGTCAAACCTTCACGAGCGCACTATGAGCGTAGCGTGTAGTCATCTTGTACATGACACGCCTGGCAAGAATATCATGTTTGGACGTGTCATATATCTTCATCGTCCGTTCGCGTCACATAATACCGAATTCAGTATATGTGAAGCTAGCTAAATGACCAGGAGCGCACTATGAGCATGGAATGTAGTCGTGTTGTTGCATGACACGCGTCTCGTGCACTAGTCACATACCTTTGTCATCCATTCACGCGCTGTAATATCAAATTTGGTATATATGAAGCTACCGAAACGACTGCGAGCGTACCATGAGCGGGGCGTGTAGTCATGACCTACATGACATGCGTGTCATGATTGTCACGTTAGGGCATGTCACTCATGTTCGCCATGCAGTCATGTTATACCGTACTCGTTTTGTAATATGCCATGCGAATGAAACCACCGCACAAGCAGCAAGACAATGACATGAAAATGATAACATTCATGACAAAGATATGATGCTTTTCATGTTATGACTGATTGTTTATGCCCGTCATGTAATAGCATACGAATTTTTGTATATATCCCATTATCTAAACGGCCTGGAGAGCTAAGAGTCGTAGATAGATAGATAGATAGATAGATAGATAGATAGATAGATAGATAGATAGATAGATAGATAGATAGATAGATAGATAGATAGATAGATAGATAGATAGATAGATAGATAGATAGATAGATAGATAGATAGATAGATAGATAGATAGATAGATAGATAGATAGATAGATAGATAGATAGATAGATAGATAGATAGATAGATAGATAGATAGATAGATAGATAGATAGATAGATAGATAGATAGATAGATAGATAGATAGATAGATAGATAGATAGATAGATAGATAGATAGATAGATAGATAGATAGATAGATAGATAGATAGATAGATAGATAGATAGATAGATAGATTTGGGGTTTGGGGATGGCGAAAAACGCCTCATGTTCGCCAGCGGCGACTGCTTCGGAAATTGGCACAACGATAGTAGGGAGTGCAGGTAGTACAGAACATTCGACTAGCCATAATACCATTCAGTTGCAAAGCTGTGCTTCGTCTACGAAGCGAAACCAAGCAAACAAGCTTTCGCTTGCATAATCGGGCCTAGCCGGGCTATTCGGCCGCCATTTTTTATGCGCTATCACAGGTAATGTTTGAAGTAAGTATAAAGGTATAAAGTAGATCTGGGTGTGCCTTCGGAAGAAAAACAAAAACAAAACAGAAGCGCATGAATAGTAGAGCACAGGGTATACTAAATCGTCGAACATATTTTGTAGATATTTCCTTCAGTACAAACACGACAGCGTCGACAGCAATCCAAATGGCGATATTGATCGCTCTGAACCAGCATCCACATCAGATGTTGCCACATACCAACGTAGGAGTCTGCACAAGGTCACATGGTTATCAACGTTCGTCAGCAACAATACAGCTGAACCTCGGCCGTATCGGCGTCTGTACACCACCACCCACCCAAAGGAGGACTACCACCCAAAGGAGGGCTCTTTTTCGTTTCTAGGGGGCAAAACGAGGAGTTTCGAAACCCGGACGCCGGTATCGATGCTCTCCTAACGAGCTCCCAAAAAACGTCACTGCGCAAACGCTTGTCCGAACGAGTACTCACACGAAGCAAGCCACGGAACACATTGGAATAGGAGAGTCCCTCGTGTACATCGTTCAGTGGTGTACGTAACTACAGTCGGTTACAACGTAAGAATATATACGCGCTCCTTCTCTAGTACTGCAGCGCATCTGTCATTCACGTGTGCAACAGAACAATGAATGTATGGTGATTCTCATTCAAACCATTAGCATATTTTTCTAATGATAGAACAGTAGACATATTGTGATATAAATGTTCATTGTTTCTTGTCAAAATATTAGATTTCGCTTAACAGTGATGTCGTAACACTTTATGAAATTCGCCAACAAGTAAATATTTTCAACCACGATTTATAAAAACTAATACGTGCCTGTGCGGCCAAGTCTTGCCTATAATACGAGAAAGACCCTGAGGTCATGTAAGTAGGCGATTGCAATTAAAGGACACCGTAGCGCTGTAGCGCCATTCCTATACACGGAACAGCTTCATGCTCTCCCACATAGTAGAGTACCAAGTAAGTACTCTAAATCGTTAATCCCTTTTTATAAACGCATACCAGTTTTATCAGACCACCGTGAACTCATTCATGGCGTAATTTTGTCAACATGACCTCATCAAGTGTGAGGCCCCTGATGGCTTTATACTCTCCGATAGTTGGGTACCAAGTACTCTAAATCGTTAACCACTTTTTCTAAACACACCTCGCAATGGCTTCGAAAACATAGCGTGGCGCGACCTACGTCATGACGTCACTCGTAGGATGCCGGTTATTGTCGTCTGCTGGTACACCGCATTTCCTGTGCTTTTGCCGCAACGCGTTTTTGCTCTGTGCACCACGCTGCTTCCCCCTTGTTATGAAGCTCATTTCTTAAAAATTGTATATGCCCTGATAAAGCTTAGAATGCTTAGAAGAGCAGATCCCTCAGCTAGTGGCCACGTTTTCATTGCAAAAGACTGGGAGCAATAACACGGACACAAGAATATCAAATTCTGATCTTGGCTCTGTCGCAGGCCGGATTACCGAGACAAAGATCAATCACTGGATACGTCTCTCACAACAACCACACTATAACAAATCTCCCAAATGGAAGCGCTGCTGTGTATCTACGAAGAGAGATACCAGACGTAGCACTCAATGTGGTGGACTTGTGCACATATGTTGTAGAAGTTTGTGTGATCATGGCCTAGATAGAAAACCGCAAAGTCAGCATTTGATCGGCGTATGGGTCACCTCACAAAATTTCCATTAAAAAGTTTTTAGAAGATCTGCGTCATTGTTGCCCAGCTCCGCGCATCATTTGTGGTGTTTTAAATGCGCATCACACGTCATGAGAGGGCAAGAGTTCGGATGCACGTGGACGTTGCCTGGAAAATGCTATTTATAAGCTAGACTTATGCATTGCGACTGATGCAATGTACCATTCTTTGGGCCTCCAGCTTGTACAAGTATTATTGACCTGACTTTGCATT
The DNA here is from genome assembly GCF_043290135.1 of Rhipicephalus microplus. NCBI lineage: Eukaryota > Metazoa > Arthropoda > Arachnida > Ixodida > Ixodidae > Rhipicephalus > Rhipicephalus microplus. Next base: position 28,059,606 of record NC_134702.1, read on the forward strand.
TAAGCAACGTTAAACTCACGTGTTGCACAGCTCCGGACAGAATGGGCAGTGATCATTCCTCCATATTTATCAATGTTGCTGGCTATCTTTTGATGGTAGCTAAATCCTGCAAAGTAAATGATTGGAATCGCTACCGAGAGCATCTAAATCACCGATCAGGGGATATCTCTCAAGATATGCTGGCGAGCAAAGCGGCTGCAACCACTATACTTAAGCTGCGAGCACATTTTACCGTCCCGGACTTAAAATACGTAATTTGTGTGCGGCTAGAAGAAGGACAGAGAAAAAGCTAATGTGAAGAGGTGGCGAACCTGCTAACAAAGCTCAGTTCAACAGACTTAATGCAGCAATAGGGTGACCCAGCAACAAACTTTGGAGGAAACAATGGGCGATGTTTTGCGAGAGTTTAGGTGTATTTACTCCACTGTCAAGGACATGGCGAGTAGTAAATACTGTCGGAAGCACGCCCGAGCCTTTGAGACCATATATTGCCCTCGCGTTATTTAACGATACATCAATGCTGTCTCTAGCCGACGAGTTTGCTGACGTGTATGTAATTGGAAGAGAAAACGAACCACCTTACCCACTTCCACCTCATTCGACATTTGCCATCAACGCACCTTTCACGCTGCGGGAACTTCAGTCAGCCATATGTTGTTTCCGTCGACGCTGTGCTCCTGGACCAAATGATCTCATATCTACCTGAAGAAGTGAAGAGCAGGCTTCTGATGCATTTCAACTATGTTTAAGAGTCGGGAAACTTTCCTCAAGTCTGGAAAATGGCCTGGGTCGTGCCAGTGCTGAAGTCAGGTAAAGACAGAACAGAACCGACCAGTGCAGACTGATCAGTGGAGCTATGTCCTAGCTATGTAGCACAGTTCTCTGCAATAATATTCCATCTTCGAGATAACTTCATAACTTTTGCAACAGACCTAGAAGTGTATCGTTCATACATGTACGTCAGTCCGATTGCTTGCTCTCGTAGGTATAAGAAGTGAGTCACCTTCAAATAATATTGGATGGTGCATCGCCTTGCCGATGAAAGTAGAATTTACTGATATGCTTGGTTGTAGAGTGCTCAATACTAAATCATTATCAACGAACAATGATATGTTTGACACTGTTTATATTAGCGTACGTGCTATAGTGACGTACTTAAAAAATATTTCAACAGCCGCTACTGCACACAGGTTATAGCATTCGCCTAACCAGCGACACCTCACCATTCCACACCCGGCGTGAAATTAACGCTAGGACCATGAAAACGAACGCCTTTGGCACACCACTTGAGAGCGAAAAGCATGCTTGAACATGAACTTGCTCACCGCTAAGGAATGAATGTTTTAGTAAAGCTGAATGCACACGTATGTGAGCACGTGCGTGACTCAATATCATCCCGCAGCGCATTACATGTAATTGAATAACACACGCACATTACTAATCAAGTCATAATGCGTGTGCAAAGGGGAGGCATGGGGCGCCATGTCTGCACATACGTTAACGCAGTCGCACCTGTACTAACACTTCTTCAAACTCAGTGTGACGGCAATGCAAGTTTTTGACGATATTTGACGATAGTAGCGGTCGAGGACATTTCATGTTTGATTGATATGTGGAGTTTAACATCCCAAAACCACCATTTGATTATGAGAGACGCCGTAGTGGAGGGCTCCCACAATTTCGACCACCTGGGGTTCTGTAACGTAAACTCAAATCTGAGCACACGGAATATAACATTTCCGCCTCCATCGGAAATGCAGCCACCGCACCTGGAATTCAATCCCGCGACCTGCGGGTCAGCAGCCGAGTACCTTAGCCATTAGACCACTGCAGCGGGCATCTCATGTTTCATTCCGAGGAACTGGTTATTTCTTACCTTTGACCAGGTAATATTCGCAACCATGATCTGTGAGCAGCACATCGTAGGTGAAGTGTTGTTGTGGATTTTATAGCGAACCCTGTGCTTTTTTTTTATTGCACAGTCGACCAGTAGAATAGAAGGGTGTGTAAAACCTTGCCCCCCCCCCCTTCCCCCGTGCTCTGCTCAATGAAGAACGCTGCTCAATCCTATCAGTCTTGCGTCAAAATGTATTTCAGCTATAGTATTGACACAGTTCTACTTGTTTTTTCGCTATGCAGTAAACACAATTGTAGTGAAAATTTTAAGCCATTCTAGATGGACGTGTCAACGCTCACTATCAGACCTTGCAATAAAGGACCCTCAAAGCCGGGTTTCTAGTGAGATTCCGTTCACACCCTGAGTATTATGCTCTTCAAAAAGCGAGAGGTTGGGGGACGAAATACAGCGTGAAACAATCCTGTCTTTTTAAACTATGTCTATCCACTGAGTAACGGAACCATGAGCTTACAATTTTCGGTGCAAGCGGCTTACAGTCTACTCGGTTCAGACTCGAAAAAATTTAATTTAGATCCACTCGGTGGATTCTTAAGCCCTGGGAGAAATAAACATCACTCGCAATCCTTCGCTTCCTTTCATTTGTTTTTTTTAACTACCAGTTATTTCTTTTTAACTCTGTCGTCATAAACTTGTGTGCTGTCTTCAGCCTCAAAACTTAAACCCCGAAAAATGTGGTCGGTCGCAAAGACGGCCGCCGGATACAGGGTATATATATACAGTGCACCCATTTATTTATTTATTTGAGTTTTTCGTATACATGTACATTCTTTGGAGAATCAATTTCAATTCTGAGTTGTCTTCTTGATAGTGACACTGCACCAGCTAACAATAGCGACGAATGCATTGTCCTCAAAACTACAACTCTTCGTTATGCCTGATGGTAACCATACATATATGCATGATAAGGCTATGCCGACAGTGCTGATTGCACAGCAGATTCTGAACTTGAGTGTTGGTTGAAGAAATCACTATTTTCAAAGAAACTACTTTTGCAAGCACGACGTGATGATTCAGTGGTACTACGATAATACAAGTGCGGCCATGCCTCAATATGACCTTCAGCTGCTGAATGAAAGGTCGTGGGTTACTTATCGTCCAGGTTGACTGCATTCAAGTAATAATTGAATGCAAAAGTACTCGCGAAAATCACCTTCAGTGGTTTAAAACATACATAAGGGCCGAAAATATTGTTGTTTTAACTTGAGCCACCCAAATATACTGACACTACTCCTCTTGTGTACATACAAGAAAAGTAAACAAGGCAAGTCTTTCGGCTGATTTCATATAGTTTATCAGGATATGTCATTTCCTAATAAATAGCCTGTAAGTCTTTATACACACCAGTATAGAATCTCAATAATCAAATCTTTCCTACATGAGTGCACGCGCCATTCTTCCCATCCAGCGCGTCGTGTTTGAAACGTTCAGTGAACGCGTGGTACGGAAAAATAGCGGATGCCGTTCACACCGACTTCAGCATGCCTGTGCCTGCCCTCCACCTCCACAGGTTGGGCGAACAGCAGCGCTCTCCCTCTCTCTCTCTTCCTTTCCAGTTACGATATCTTTCGGTTTTGAGCTGTCTCGATTGCTTCCGATATCCGCAAAAGGCACGCTACCACTCACTCAAAATGCTTATAAGTAAGGCTTCGAGTAACCAAAAAGCCAATAAATACGACTATAACACGGGGACTTGTGGATCACCTTGACTTGCTGCAATAGATTTTTCGTTGTTGTTCTCGGTGAGGACAAGAATGGACTGTTTCGAGTACCACTTTCATGTTTTTTTTTTTCATTTAGTGGCTATGATCAGTTATAGGAAAAAAACTAAAGTAAAAACATTGAAGTAGAAGGAAAATATGCCTTCTTGCGAATGAATCCAAGCCCATGTTCAGCGTTCGTGTCGAGCTTGTTCTACCAGGTAATCTTTGTGTTTTAATTTGTATGGTCTTACGTGGCGAAACCATGAATATAATCACGAGGCACGTCGTAGTGGCCGGTTCTGGCAATTTAGGCCACCTGGTGTTCTTTAACGTGCCCTGATATCGCACAGTATACATGGGCCCCTATACTATCACCTCACAATTGGAATGCGATGACTGTGACTCGGACCGAGCCCGCAACCATTTTGTGATCAGTCAAGTGCCTTTACCGCTACGTTTACCAGGTTGCCAGTTGTGCATAGCGATAAGATTTCCTAGCAGACAACGTGCTAAGAACTTTTCTCTGAGAAGGCTGCAGTATCCCTCACCGCATATTAAACTGAACAGGTCTCAAGCATTGACTCAGACTCATGCAGGTCAGGGCATATTCCAGCCCTGCTCTCTTGCCAAAATTTACCAAAAAATTCAGATGTCAAGCACATGCGTGTTTTGCTCAGATTTCACCAGCTTAGATTATATGCTCTGGCGACGCCCTGCGTTACGGGTTGAAAACGTTACTTCGTCCAAGTGGGAGGCTACGCTACGCAGTACGGATTTAAGAACGCCGCTGCTGGCAGTCCAACCGGGCTCAGGAGGTGGCGGAGAGTTTCTACTTATCTGCCCCGACGAGTATAGGAGTGGCCCGCCAGATGCCGATTCACAACCTGACGGACCTAAATAAAGTTTTGTAGCGCTAGCTACACTGGCCTCGCTGAGCCAATTTCGCGTGGCACTGGTCTGCGCATGCGCAATGATACTCCGCCGCTGCCACGCGCGGCTAGCCACCAGTGTGCGCGCAATTCGATGCGCTGCACAGACGATCAGTGGTGTCACGCACCGGAGCCGGCACCTCCCTCGCACTCAGCCGCGGCCGCGCGCGACTCACCGCCGCCGGTGTGCGCTTTCCAGAGGAGTGCCGTCATAGCCTTGGTAGACATATGGACACCGACGCGCGCGCCTTCCCTGTGCAGTCGCCATCTGACACTGCACTGGAGCCGCTTGATAGCGCCTCTGACTGGCGTTTGCCACTGTGGTATAGCCATGGAGAAGGAGAGTGCAAATGCTGCTCAACGCTGCAGTAGAGCGGAGAAGCTGAACTCATCGGAACCCCGAAGTAGTTGCCCGGCAAAATAAATATACATGTGCCACCTAATACGTATACCGTGTGTGTGTCATTTGAACAGCTGTAAGCATGATATCTGGAAAGCTAAGAATAATCAGCTGAACCTTTGCTAACGCTAAGTATATCCTGGCATAGCTGAACTAAGCCACTGCCATTTTTTGCCTACCATAAAATTGTTGAATCATATATCAAACTAGTGGGACGGCTACGCACTTTAGCAATGTGCTTTTCCGGGTCAGTTGGTACATGATGTGCCATGAAGGGTTCCGTAACGTTTCAAACGCGGGCACAGGAAAAAGGTAACACGCAGAACAAGGCTGGTATGCATTACTTTCCAACGCATGTGTGCGTTACACGGATCCCCAGCCTAGTCCTGTGCGTTACTTTCTTCCTGTGCTCGCGTTTGAATCTTGCCGGAACTCTTCAGCTACGCGCTATAGTGGAGAGAAAACTGAGGAGAAGCAGAGCTGGTGGCATTGTGGCTCTAGAGGCCCATACATTACATACTAAGTTTCAGGGAATTTCTTAAAGCCAGCAGCCAAAATGCGAAAGGGCACTTTGAGGCCCCTGGCGTCACTATTGGAGATTTCGGCAGTAATTTTAAAAGGGAGCTCCGGCATTGGCTTTCTGATGTATTAATAAACTTATACAATGTTCAAGTTAGTGACACTAGAGATTTCAGTGTACAGTTTGTCAGACTAAACTAGCATATTGTTTAACTTTAGTGTTCTTTTATGCACTCCTATCAAGGTCGTCGATTTAGATCCCACAAGATAAATGGTAAAAGTCAATTCTAGATCTCATGTGGCGTGCATATGAAGGCAAGATTGAATAATAATAATAATAATAATAATAATAATAATAATAATAATAATAATAATAATAATAATAATAATAATACTTGATGAGATTCAGCGTTCCAAAACCACCCGATGATTATGAAAGGCACCACTGTAGGGGGCTCCGGAAATTTTGACTCCCTAGGGTTCTATAACGTGCACCTAAATATAGGCACACGGGCTTCAAGCACTTGCACCTACATCGAAAATGCGGCCCCCGTGGCCTACATGTAAGCAAGTTTCTTCAACGCACACAGTCGGAAGTTAGCGCCAGCCTCGCGCTTTCTATGTGACCATGTGTTGCTTTGTTCTATAATAATTTTTCTTCGGACTTTAAGTCACAGCTTCTTTAAAAAAAACAAAATACGCGCGATTACTGTATGCGTACCTCGATCTACGACATTTCGCAAATTATCTTCTAAAGCAATTTATTCAATTCGCATCACCTAATTTACCATGTTCGTTGGGGAGCTACCGAAGGTATACGGATTGATAAATCACGTTCAAATGAATACGAGAGAGAGAAAAAAGTTCTCGCACTATTTATTTCAAAAGTAGTAGTTTCCGAATTCAGGCTGATATTTTATAGTTGAGTACGAAGTACTACTCGAAACCATTAAACACTTTTTCTAAAGACACAAGAACGAAAAAAATACGTGAACAGGCACGGCGAAGATGCGAGATCAGGCTATTCGTCTGCAAGGTTGGTACTCTCCAGCATGCAATTTTAAAATCGTAGCCTCAAAACACTTGTCATGGTTTCGCAACACACATTATCAATTCTGGACGGCCTTTTGCGCAAAAACAAAAAAAAAACAGACAAGATGAGAAAGAGCAGGCGTAGACCGTTTCTTTTAGCGCAAAATCCCATGCACAATGGAATACCAAGTCGTCCAATGCTCAGCTCTTCTAAGACACGTTTTCCGTTACTTCCGGTTTCTCTTGTTGTCTATTCGACGTTGCATCAGGCTTAGGTAAACAACGACGCCATCCCCAAGGCTAAGAAACTTCCTTTGTCGCTTCCGATCTTTTCGAAATTTTTTTTTCACCGCCGTAATTTTTCCCTTTCGTGCGAGAGGTCGTATAGCGATTTTGATGCTCGCTCGGGTGGCTTGTAAACAAAAGTTCGTATATCTCGTCCGTTTGTTTTGCTCAGTGCCTCGAGAAACGGCGCTTGCGTCAGTTTCTTTCGGAGCATTAATCTCTGGGTCGTGTCCTCCGAGTGCCTCACACTTTCTCTTCAAGGAGACAAATAAACGAGGTTTACTCTTCATTACACACGCCTTTCGGCGCTGTGCTTTATCAATTTGACGCATGACTTTTCACAAAGCTAGAAGAATTCAAAAACAGCGTTTTGAGAGCGAAGCTAGAAAAGGTGGATGGTAAATGTCCGCCATCTGCGAAAAGCAAAAACAAGAAAACACGCCATTCTCCTAGCTGTGCATGCGCTGAAGAGCTACCGCTGCCGAACAACACATACTCATGAAGATCCCGTGCAGACGAAGCACCGAGTTTGCCCGGCATGGAAGGAGCCGAGTTCAAGAAAGGCTCTAGCTTCTACCGATGGTGCAATTCAGGTCATGTTAATTTCTGCATCTAAGGCTTGGTCATTATTGCAAGGCCTGTGACAGGCTGTGGTTCATTTCTTGTTGGCCTTCTTGGCGTTAAGCCTTATTGTCTACTAGCTTCGCTGTAGCTAAGTTTTGCAAGCCTTTAGTGTAAACTTTCTTTTCTTCTTCTTATTCTGCTCCTTCTTGCCGATTCTTTAATTCTTTTTTTTTTTGTAAGTAGTGCTGGATCACTAATCTATTGCCTTCATGCCACATGGTCAACGCAGTCATCAAAATCTTTATCGTCTTCATGACTATTACCTCATGTGCTGCTGCTGCTTTTTTCTTTTTAAAGCCCACGGTACATGTACAACCTCTGCCCTACGCGTGCCACGCGTGAATATCGAACATTCCCGACTGCTTTTTCTTTTATTACAATGTCAAAATTGTGTTAAAGCCGACATACGCAAACATGAGGAATCACCCTCCGAACTGTTATACAACAACTGGATGGAAGCACTTTCACCGTCGAGAAGGTACTGGGACCATGGGTCGGCTTATCTATGTTCCGACAGGCAACAAAAGTACTCCGTCAGGTTTACCGGTCCGCTTAGTCATCTGTGATGCCAAAGATGAAACTGTTACTTCGGCTCAAACAATGATTTTTCTCTCCTCCAGTAACTTCTTCTTCTCTTCCTCCGTTTCCGCGTGCAGTGGCGTAGCGAGGGAACGGTACATTAGGCCTGTTCGCCCCCCTCCCACCAGATTTTTTTCGCCATAACAAACAGAGCAAAAATGATCATTTTGAATGGCGGCCTCTCCAAAATCAAAAAGGTACAAGCCGCCCCCCCCCCCTCCCGAAAAACTTTTTGGCTACACCCTTGCCTCTTGCAGGGCAGTCTAGTGGGCTCAACCCGGTTAACCTCGTTGCAGTTTATTCCCATTCTTTCTCCCTCCTAATACGTTTGAGTATGCAACGCGATCATAACAGTTTATTCCAGAACTAAACAGACAACCTACGATAAGTCTGGAATCTTCGATTCCATGTACCATCTGGTAACACTGACAAAAGATGATGCGTCTGATTCCAGGCTTTGGAGAGGTAGAACATTCCACTACACGTTACGGCAAGGGTGGTGGTGGTGGTGGTGGTGTTGCAGCAGGCGGGGTTAGCCTGGCCTGCATGGCCGGCAATTGTTCCGCCTGAGCATCTCCTGAATTTGGAAATTGTCACCACGTGTCAGACAGCCCAGTGTCTTGCAGGAAGACCAACGAAATTCGTTGCACGTTCCTCCTAGTTGCCGCGGGTCCTTCAGGAAAAATGACGTCATCAACTGTCCGGTGCCTATGACCGCCCTTTCGCAAGGTGCGGATCATCGCTGCTCTTTGCACATCAAACTGTGGGCAAAGCCAAATGAAACGTTCAATATCCCCGATGTCACCGCAGAAGGCACAGAACGGGGAGGCGTATCTCATAGTCTTGAATGACCAGGCCGGAGTGTATGTGGAGCCGGTTCTTGTTCACGAGAAAGTCCGTGAATTACACATGCTTGGTGTGGAAACTTGTAGATCGCCTTGAAATGATTGCGTATAACATCTTTGTTGTTCAGGTAAATCTTGCGAGTTCTTACTTTTGGAACAGATGTACGTGCTTCGCATGCAAGGGCATCAGCCTTTTCACTGCCTTCAATGCCAACGTGGGATGGGATCCGCTGGAACTTTATATTAAAACTCTTGCCATTTAGGTGTTTAATTAGTGCAGGAGATTGCCTGGTGAACTTTTCTTGAGGTGGGTCACGATGCAGTCTTTGTAGCGCCGATTTGGAGTCCGTCAGCACTACAACATCTTGTGCAGAAAATGATCGCAATTTTCGCAAAGCCGCCGTGATTGCAGCGCTTTCTACCATCGTGGACGAAACCACGCGATCCAGGCGGCCCGACCATGACACGCCAAGGCAGGACATGCAGAAAGCCACTGCGCAGCTATCCGTTTGTGTGCACACTGATCCGTCGATGTACACTTGTAGGTGGCCGTGGTACATAGTGCTCAAGTCGTCCAGCGCAAGAAATTTTGCTTCCGCGGCTAGAATGGTGCATTTCGCTGGTAGATTCGGTACGCTGAAGTTACACGCAACATCCACAAAAGACCATGGCGGGTCCATAGGGTGCCGTTTAGGCAGTTTCAAGCCTAAATATTGATATGTGTTTAGTGCCGCGTTGAAATGTGACCCAGTTCTTGCTCGGTCACGACGTTGGTACTGGGGATCTCTGGTACTTAGAATCAGCCCATAATCCCGAAAACTGTCATCCTCACAGCAGAGAATAAAGAAACACAAAAGAAAGTTGAGTGAGTACCCGCTAACCTAAGCCCGCTGGTAGAAACTGTGGGAGCCCCAAACCCAACAGGATATATACACACGTGAATAAGAGCAAAATAAATTACCTCTATGCAAGAGCACCGATGCTTAGCTTAAATGACCTACGTTCACTCAGGCGCTGCGTGTGGGGTGGCCGTTAAATCGGCAGCTTGAAGACCCATAACGGTAGCGCAGGCTCCTGCGAAAACACGCTCTCAAAGCAAGCCCACATGCCGCAGCTCTGTCCTTAGGGCAACGTGGTTCTTCTGAAGGGCAAGACATGGGCAATCCCGAGGGCTGCACGTGAAATTAAAATTGCTTTGCAGGTTGGCTAACGCCTAATGCAACGCTGAAGCGAAGCAATAAATTGGTTTAATCTGATAAATTGTCCTTTGAAAACTATAGTGCCTGCAATTTCACCACCACAGGCTTGTTGCGAAGAACTTATGCATTTCCTTAAGACAAAAAGTGCACATAATCTTCAACTTATCCTTTATATTCACGTGTTCTTTTTATTTTATACTTTAAAAAGAATACGAAATAATCCTGAATATATTGTCATGATCACGTTAACGGTGACATCAGGCAATATATAAATATTCGATAGTATTATATTTATTGTCACAGCTGGATGGTTATATTTTCATTACTACACATAGTAAAATCTACAAATATTGCACTTCCACATTCTCACTGTAAGCCACGCAATGAGGGGGACCGAGGCTCCTTAAGATGATGAATTCATTTATTCTCGAGCTCTCGTGTTCCATAACACACATACTTATGGACGACATAAAGTGTTGATTTGATTTGATTTGATTTGATTACTAGATGAGAAAACCTCGGTTTCACTTTTAAACTTACCGCTGACATCTATGATGGCAACCTCATAAATTTTAAAGTATTTTTGTTTCGTATTTTGACCAAGTTGGCTCAAGAAAATTTCGTAAACCTTGATATGTTAAGTCTCTCAACACTTCAAAACACCATCTTCTTTCTCTTTAGTCTATTTGTAACTACGTAACACTCTGGTAGATGTCATCATATTCTATGATTTCACGGTGATTCGTGCGGAAACTTTAGGCTGGCGTTGCCACCCGTATTTTCGATTCGCGTGTTTTATTTTTTAGCAAGCATCTTCTCGCAACAAGGCATTGCCTCTTTGTTATCGTGAAAGATAAGTTTACTTAAACTAGAGAAATGGTTTCTCTCTCTCTATTTTGTGCTCCTTTAAACAGGTTGTCTCTCAGCACCATTCATGAACAAGGTATGCATACAATCTTCATTACGTTTGAACGCAAAAATTTTGCGACTTCTCCGGAGAGATCGAGTAGTTTGTTGCCCCCTAGCAAAGCATCGTACGGATTTCCATGGATATGGTTGTGAGACCCCTCTCAATAAAGCCGCTGTTAAAAACAAAGACAAGACAAAGAAGAAAAGAAGCCATGAGTTTCTAAGTTCTTTTAGATGTTACCTTCGTATAATAAGGCCGCCAGCGACTATTTGTCATATTTGTTACATTCGCGGCAACAGTCCCTTCAGGAACGCCTCCCCATATTTGATACGTACAGGGTCTCTAAAAGGTTGCAGGCCGTGCTTCCACAGAAGTACGTGCAATTGTATCTTCAGAACGTTTGCAGAACGGTCCACGTCTTTTTGTTTCAGGCTACCTAGGAATGCAAGCGGCATTCGCCAAATCCAAAAAAAAAAAAATACGTTTCGCCTATTTTCTCGCCTTTCCGCGAATGTTCTGGCAAGCATTAGAGTTACGGCGTAGCCTTCCACCACTATCGTTTCTTTCTTAAGCAGATTAGAGAGTGAAGAAAAACAAAGACGTGGACGTCGCCCTTGCTAACTGCACGTCGACGTTGTCTGAGAAGGCGGGCTTCCCACGTGCCCCTGATAGAAAAGCAAACGTGATCTCAATGTCAAAACCGTCACGTCTCTTCGTTCAATAATACCGACTATACACTTCTGACTTCGTGTTATTAAACCGGCGCTGTCAGTCATGGTTCGCACCGAATAAAAAAAATGCGTCTGTCTCATCGTATTTTTCCCCTTTCTTCATATCGCATTAACGATATGAAGGGCGATACTCGGGCGAGCCCCGAGTGCCACGTTTGTTTTTGTTCGAAGAATATCCATGCGTCTGTAAAAAGCAATGCATTTTTTTTATGTCAACAGAAATGTCGCAAGTATTCATCTCAATCTCGCAATGAACCCTGATAAACGCAGGTATAGATCTCTTCCTGTGCATTCCCCAAGAGTATAGACAAAGGAAGCTTCTGTATACCCCCACTGAGTGACCTATCTTGAACATTATAAATTCGTGCAGTGCAGTAACAACTTCTGGGTACCACTCGATGAGACAAGGAGAAGCAATGAAAATTGCTCTCCTATTGTCCCTGACGGATCGTCGTCCTCACCGTGACACTGGCTGAATGAAAGAATCAGCAAAATGATTAGTGAGGTGCAATGAACCAGCTTTCCCGGAGCGCCCACTTCCGGCTCTCCTTCCTGACTGTGTGATACGTACCACGCAGCTTTCGCTTCAATGCAAGGCGTACCGACGGTTCGGCAAGACAGCGTATAACAGCCATTGTGGCGTGTCCGCTCGTTCCTGCACTGCAGTGCAATTAAACGCGTCCTAATTCATGCTAATGCTCTAGCACGACATGACACTGGCGTCGCCCTGCAATCATTTATATGACTGCACTGCGCAGTGCTGAGCCATTTTAGCCACGCGCGCCGTTCACAAACGTTCCGAGAATGCCGTCAATTACAGTGAGACAAGCCATTCGGATATTGCCATGGCAAATTGCCCGCTTAAGTGATATTGCTGTTATTTTTTTTAGGTGTCGCTCTTATAACAGACTACTGTGAAACTTCCAGCCTGCGCCCCTACAAGAGCAAACGCCAAGCTACCTTTTTCGAAGATTTCACATATTCCACCTCGTGTCCCCTCCCATTATTTTCATAGTTTCATTCACAGTTTTTTTTTTTTTGAGTCCCTGAACTTCTTTATTCGCCCAGCGAGGGTTAATAAAACAGGGAATGTATGCGTATCCCGTGAAGCATTTAATTAGAATTGCGGGTGGGCATTCTTTGTTCCCAGTGGCTCTTCCACCACCATCTTGAATTTCGATCCTAGAACGAGCAAAGGCCCTGCTTCAGATGTGGTCAAATTGCCCTTCAACGTAAACTAGGAAGGGTGGGGGGGAGTGAGGGGGCTGCTCGGGATTTTACCGCAGTATTTTACCGCTAGGACGTATGCGTTCAGAATATTGCATGAAGATTTAGGGTAATATGCTTTTTATTGTAGGACGGCAGAGATCCGAAATTCTGAAAATATAGCGAATGATTTCGAGTACTCGGATTCTTTTCTTGCTGCTGTCTTGCCTATCTGCAGCGTCTAAAGGTGCCTAAAGTTTTCACCTATCCCGTGTCACTTGTTTTATGCCAATGCCTCATTTCGCGCTTTAATGTTGCCAGGAATATACACACCTCAAAGTGTGTACTCCTCGAAAACACCAATGCCAATGCGCAATTTCCACATCCCACAATTAGAACAGAGCCCGAGTCATTCTGAACAATGTCGCGTCGTACGGAAGCTTGTCACACCCTTGTATTGCGAAAGGCACGTTGTGAGAGTCATGAAAACCTCAAGTAGTATATAGAACATCTATGAAGCAGGCGTATGTGAACAAATGGTGTTCAGCGTTCATGCCGTTGTGCCTGACGTTTTATAATGAGGCAATGATCGAGACAAGCGTCGCACTTTGTGGCGAATGTTCGAAAGATAAGAGCTTTCGTCCTTTTCGCTACAAGCCCGAGACATTAAAGACACCTTGTCTTACGGCAACTACTATTGATCGTCTAATGTGAAGGAGCGCGAATAAATGAGACACGAATTGCCAAGTCAGCCACCACTAACTATATTTTATATACTCCACCGCCAATCAGCAAAGCCACCCACAAACGATCTACGAGGCAACATAAGTTAGCAGTTTTCCACTTAACAAACTTTCACAGAACTGATATTAGTTTGGGAATGCAAGTTACTGATATGCTGCCTAAAAGGACACGAGAGACCTCTTCATCAGATTTCAAGAAACCCTACTTTGATGTCCAGTTAGGCCAGTTGGTCAATAATTAAACTGAAAGAAAAACCTGATAGAATAGGCTGTCCGTACGTCAAGCACAAGTGCGTTCTCCAGATCAATAACCGCGAATGGCTCTAGCTAGGATGTCGGATATTAAATAATTTTCGCGGTTTTTTTTCGTACTATGTTTGCGATTTCATGAAGCACACGTTTGTACCTTTCTCACCAAATTTCCGAGTCTCTGTACAGGAAAAAAATAATGTGCGTGACTTGCAACATACGAATGCGAAGTTGGGACCCTGAAGGTGGTTGAAACCAACAACGGAGATAGTGTTGGATCTCGCATAATTTCGCTAGTATTGCCAAGCATCTCCTACAGATGCCAAGAGAAAAAGAAAAGATCAAAAAGTACGACAGGGGGGTTAACCAGATGCTCGAATCCGGTACGCTGCCCTTTACTGGGGTTGGGGCATAGGGGGTTTCCAGTGTTTGCTAGTATAGTGCTAAGCATAGCTATAATGAGCTATTATTACCCGTTCCCCGTCGGTTTCCCGCACTACGTGCGTGTCACGTGGCTGGTGAGAGAGTGTCACTTAGTGAGCTTTTCCGTAGTTCTTTGGTTAGAATATATGACGTCAATGGCTGTTACCCAGTTCTTGCGGGAAAATTTCACGTGACCAGCCGTCACGTGCTTTTGGCAGGAAGGTGTTACGTGACCAGTTTTAACGTAAGTTTACATTATTATAGTCACATGATTAATAACGGCGCTAATAGCCTAAACATGTGAAGTGACTATATCTGGTGTGATGTTAGTATAACGTGACTATCTGTTGCGTGCTTTTGCCAGGAAGGTGTCACGTGACCAGCTGTTAGGTGGGTTTACATGATTATAGTCACATGACTACTGACGGGGCTAATGGCGGGAACATGCCAAGCAGATGAGTAGCTATTAGTAATGTGGTTTTAGCAGCGTGACTAGCTGTTATGTGCTTTTGTCGGAAACATGTCACCTGGTCAGTTATTACGTGATGTAAAGTTTTTGTCACTTCACTTGATGTTACGCGATATCGCATGATATTTAGTGACGTGAATAGTTATGTCACGTGATCTTTCTCCCCGTTAGGGTTGTTACATGATTTGAAGCCACTTGAATAAATAGTAATTTACATTATTTTAGTTACGTGAGCAGTCAATTACATGGTATTTCGTACCGTGACGATCTGTTACGTAACGTTACGTGATTTTGTCACGTGACTAGTTGTCGCGTGATGTTACGTGATCATCCGCCACGTAAAATATACTCGCACATCATAGATGTAGCATTACTCGCAAAACAAAATCAGCGCACGTGCTCTTGGTGCTAAGCGGGAATTTAGGGCACAGCAAGCGTGTATCAGCTTGTGATAATAATAATTGATGATTACGAATGCAAACTGCAAGCTCTCATCTTTTCCATGAGTACCATTCCTCAAAGAAATTAGATAGTGATAAGGTAGGTTGGTAACAACTAAAGTGAAGACATTGTTTTATGCACAGTCGGAAGAATAATCGTCATACTACTTGAGGGCGTGCACCGCGTCCTAAAAAAAGCGCTACCTCCTTAGCCTTCAAATATCGATACGTGAGCTCTTTAGAACTGTTGAATAGAAGTTCTCATTAGCAAGTTAGTGCCGCTGAACTTGTCACTATGTCTATATCAAAATAGCACATGTTTCATGAGGACAAGAAATGTACTTGACCTCCCGATAGCGCCATTGTCCTCCTCATTTTGTGCCAAAAAGTCTAATTGAATTCATTTTACAAACCCACCTCACTTTCCCCATTTCATAATATTAAAATAAATCAAGTTCTGCGAAGCATTAGTCCGGTGATACAGCAAAAATTGTGGACAACGTATCGATTATTTTAGGTAAAGTGTATATTTTAAGGGATCGTATCAAGAATGAAAAGTGGAGGTTAAGATAACTTGGCACTGACAGGATCCGAACCTGCGACCTTCGAGTAACGCATTTGGTGCTTTACCACTGAGCTACGGGGGAGGGGGGGGGGGGGTCATTGCATCCGTAGACATTATAGGGTGTATGTATATTTGCGTTTAAACGTGGGAGTGCCAGTCAGTGCCACCTGTTGTCATTCCGGTGACATTGATAACTCATTACTCAATATTTACTAAATGCAGTGCTGCTTGTTCAACAGTAGACAGCCAACGTGAACTAATATTACGAATTACTCAGTCATATGTAGCCTTTTTTTGTTCTAGCACTAGCTAGCATCAGCCATACGAGACCAATTAGGCCGTCATTTTGCAAACATAAGTTGGGGAACGTGTTAGATAGTGCCAGCAGTGCATAAGTGGGGCACAAACTAGTCATGTGACAACTGGTTGCTCTTCAAGTTTTTACAGCCTTCGAGACTAGCTCATAATTTTTGTCAGTAATCTTACGTCACTGCACATTGCCACAGGAGGCTGGTCAAAGAGGTTACGAGGAGCACATTATCTCCAATATCAGATGGCCGTTATATAAATGCTCTGTCAGATACTTAAGGCGAAAGTATATATATGGAAAGTGAGCCCTTATAACAGGTACGATGATATTAATGCTTATTTTCTAGTCACTAGACATTACTGACGGAAACAGGAATTTGCGACAAGACATAATGAAAACAATATTTTGCTTAGTTTATTGGTTCTTCACCTCAAACTCAGGCTTCCTCGCAATACGAATGTTTCAACGGAGAAGCCCACCTCAATAATTATTTTGAAGTACGAGTTTGCTGACTCCAACGCAGCCAGCCTCCCCTATTTTCTACTCCAACATAAAAAGAAAGAAGATAAATAAATAACCAGCATAGGAAAGAAGCAATATTAGCGACTTTCTTATTCCTTGTTTACACTATTAGAAAATAAGACGGCCACAGAGACAAGCACAAAACGTAATATGGCCGGAACTCTACCAACCATGATTTCATGTTTTATGTTATTTTGCTTCGTTTTGCGAAACCCGTTTTCGCTTATTTGCCAATATCAGTCAAGGTAGATGCGCGTAAAATCACTCTTACTCCAGCGCTACTTCCATTGGTAATCTTTATCAATGCGAAACCTTACGGTCGCCTCCAGGTCGGAACAGTTTCGTCGTAAAATGGAAATCTAAACCTACAGAGAGGGTCGTTATGGCCAAACGCACTCTTCTCCAAATGCACCCTACCTCGCTCTACGTTAAAAAACGGCTGGAGGTATTGAACCTGGCGCTAACTTCGGGAGGCCTCTTCCACCTTTCAGTGTTCCCAAGTAACTTATGCATGCACCATGCAAAGCAGCGAGTGGTTGGTGTAGCTAGTACGAAATGTTGACGACCTCCCTTCATGCGTAATTTATGGCCGGGAGGTGGGTCAGCAAGTTTTTCAGACAGTGTCCTTGCTACACCTCTACATACTTGGGGGATACGCATGATGCGTTCTTGTTCTAAAACATGCACCATTATCGTGCGGTAATACATTCTAGTGTAGTAAAGCCATAAATGCTACTAGCTGCATGGGACTACTTGAACACCATTCAATCACGTCAGGTGCAGCCTCTCTGCTGGCTGACTGAAATCAAGCCGGAAGCTAAATCAAAGTCTTTTGGCCTCTTGCACTTCGCATCTAAATCTGAAGTAATCTCACCTGTTCTAGTTAAGAAAGCGTGAGCTTCGTTTCAGCATTTCTGCGAACTAATGAAAAGAATCATGTTTTGTCCTCGTTCTTGCTGTTTAAAACACAATAAAAAATACTTTTTAAAAAGTGAAAATAAAATTTTAATAATTTGCAAACTGGACAACACAAGAGAAGCCAAGCGCTTAACATTCAAAATTTTTGCAGAAGAGGATAGTCGTGCACCACAATGCAAACATCAACGTTGACTCTGCCTGGCATATTAAACTGCGAGAAGGTTGCCTTCCACGTTAACCTTCTACGTTCGTTTTTTGAATCATATGAGCTTCTCTTATTCATTTCTGCTCATACCTGCTTCGTCTGTTTTCATGTGCGTGTTAGTCAAGCTGAAATACCTTTGATTACCTACATTTCCGTTGTGCGACGAAATTGCTCAGTGCAATTGCACTTATCCCATTAGACCACGCCACTAGACGGTATAAGTTGTGAAGCATATCTTGTCAAACTGAATGCAGTTTAACCATTTTTTATTTAACTATTGGTCTCCCTCTTAGCACGATATTCACGAAACTGGCGTATAGAACAACATGAGTGTACGTAGGCAGGAAGTAAACAAGATAGAGTAAGGTAGAAGTGTTAACCAGTTTGAAATAGCTGTTATGCTACCCTGCGCTGGATATCACATATTTTTTGCAACCACTGTCGACTCATAAAGCTTCCGTATACAGCAAAAGACTACCACTCTGATTTGTAACGTTGTGTGTGCTTTTTCTCTCTTTCTTTAATCTTATTTTACTTCCCTCTTCCCTGATTGCCTGATGAACACATTTAGAAGGTCGAGACAAGAATATTCTGGCATGCATGTCATGCACTTCATGACACTCTTTCTACCCGGTCAAGTGTGGCGCATTCGCACACCACGGCCCATGGCATACGTGACATGCTGGTGTCTGTGTCATGCGTTCATAGGCTTATTGCTTTTTTAAAGCGTGCAGCTAGGTTGAACGTCCCCCCTCCCTCATCTAAAAAAGTATGTCTAAGATATCTTAAGGCTATCATCTTCTCTAATCTCTAACCCCGATCACGCTAAGCAATTACGCGAAGAAATCGATGCTGCCATCCAGCGAGCTCTTGCAGTCACCTTAGTTAAGCGTTCGTTTAACAGACGGACCGTCTAGTTAAGACCCACATAAAACGATGTTTTCTTCCAATCTCGGTATACGACCCCTTGTTTCTTCTTTCACTACCAGGCAATCCCGGAGAAAGTCGACTAATCTTTGAAGACTCGACGCACTTCTAACTTCATTGCTTGCTGCGACAGTTTAGGAGATGATGGTGATGACCTAGTAACCCTGTATACCACACCACCATTGATCAAGAAGTGACACCTGCAATTCAGTTAGGTAGCGTAGCTGGAAAATTTCTTCTTCATTTTGTTTTATTGTAAATTTACCTTCTTTGCTATCTGTACACAGTGCCATACTGCTGCATTTCTTACTGCGCGTTTTTCTTCTTTATCCTCCAGCCTATACAAACTTTACTGCAGATTGCCTGTCAGGCGCAATCCTTGACAGCCAAAACAAAAAGTGAACAAACAAAAAGTGTGCATACAGAAGTTTTGCGTAAGGAGAGTAGTTGTATAAATTAAGATGGGGCTTCAGATAAACTCACTGCTGCCACGTTTATTTCGTCTCCCACAGCCAGGTCACCTTAACTATAAAGTGAGCTATCTATTCTACGAAACCTCTTTTTTACTTTCTTGCACCAGCTTTATGGCTAAGCAACGCCAAATTCTTTCCCTAATGTTTATTAACGTCAGCTATAGTCCTTGCTGTCTTTTTCATACTGTTCCTTAACATTGCGAGTTAGATTTAAATAATGCATAAGGTAACTTTTTAGGCTCTACTACGCTACTGTTTCTTCTGAAAGCAGAACTAAAACGTAGCTAAGAACGAAAGTATGAGTATATGGTGTAGTAAAAGCAAAAAAAAGAAAAAGGGTCTCCAGGCACAAAGTTGGGTCTTTCGGGGAATGTTAGCGGGTGATTGAATATCGTTGAAAATCTTCTTCGTTCAGCATTGATCAAAGGGTGATGATAAGCGCTACGACTAGGTTTGTGGTTTAAGTATACATTTTCTCTTCTCAATATTAGAAGATACAGTGAAGCAATCAGTTTTTCCCATGCGGATATTAGTTTACCCATTTATTGCTGGAAAGTAACCAGACAAACATTGCTTAAAGTGTCTTGGAACACTCTCTCAAGTAACCATGGAATGAATTCACTGGAAGAGCCTTTTGCCTCTCGAATTCAACGCCACAAAAATTTCAAGAATTCGTCAAGTGCGAGTGGACTTACAAAGATTTGTCGCATGCTGCATTTTCGTTCCCTCTTTTCTCGTCCCGACGGAAACGCTGGAAGCTAAACAGGGGAGGGGGGGGGGATGACAGGACCACAGAAAAACGTCGCGCGAGCTTCGCGACCTTGAGCACCTCTTTTTTTTCTTCGAATGCGCGGCTTTTAGATGCGGAAGCATCTTATACTCGCACCTTGTAGTGCGCCGTCCACGCCGTCCGCACCGCTTCTCGAACATTCGACAGCTGACGCGCGCGCATGCGCCGTCGCGCCGTCGCCCACTCTTCCACCATCTGTGCATCCCTTCCTCCTCTACACACCGCGCGCGCTTCACTCCTCCACCATCTGTGCACCCTTCCTCCTCTACACACCGCGTTCGACATCTACAATTCTCCTGATTCTCCAGTGGACGCGCATGTGGCGTCGCGCTTCGAGAACATTCAACAGCTGACAGTGCATGCGCCGTCGAGCTGTATATATACTCAAGGTCGGCGCTCGCTCGCTCAGTTGCCGCTCGTCGGTTGGTTTGTACGGCGCGTCGACGTCCAAGGTCGCGGTGAAATGAATTCCAACGGATCCACAAACACAATGATCGACGTCCCTTCGACCAGCGCCGCCCTTTCGCATACGTGTGTACGTGTTCACTCATTCAACACCCCCTCCTACAACCACGTTAACCAATTTAGCCATCGACCCAAGTAAGTCGCAATTTAACACCCCATTTCACAACCACGTTAACCAATTTAGCCATCGACCCAAGTAAGTCGCACTTTAACACCCCGTTAACCAATTATATGGTCCGCATCCTCCTCAGTGTTCCCCCGAGGGAAGCTGCGGGCAATTTTTTTTAGTGGGATCGCGCGCGCACGCGTGGTCAATCAGCGGTTTTCCGTGGCGATCTCTGTAAAGAGGGAGCGTGCCATGTTCAAATCAGCCGATGGCTGATAGATGGGTCATTGACGTGGGATTTTTGGGCATATAAATATATTATGTCAGAGAAGAGAAAGAAATCCTTAGCTGACTCTGATAATTTATAGTGAATTCAAGGCCACATGCTGTGCCATAATATTTGGCTCGCGTGTTGTCGAAAGCCCCTACTACCGATTAGAAACGTTTTTTGAGCATGCTCAAAAAGTGTTGCAGGGCGCCTTCCAGCTTTACAAAAGAAAAAAAACAGATTCCATGCTTATGAAAGATAATGTCATCGAGCTACAGCTGGACACAACTTTTTTTTTATTAAATGTATGTAAGGAGAGGTTGACACAACTTTACAAGCCCTGGACAACCCAAGCATGGGCTCTGCTCGGCCGCGGGACTAAAGGAGTATAGTTATCTCTCAGGAGCTCGGCAACGCAATCCGAAGGCAGCGTCCAGCGCATGCGTCAGCCTGGAGCTCACCCCATTGGTGAAGGCTTGTGTATCCGCCTTTGAGAAGGAAATGCTGCGAAATTCTGAAGCGGCATCCGACTTAGTTTTCTTTTCACCTGTAGCACGTTTTCTACACGTGGCCCACTGACGAACACATTATATACGTATACCTTAGGCACTTCGTGGATTGATTGATTGATTGATTGATTGATTGATTGATTGATTGATTGATTGATTGATTGATTGATTGATTGATTGATTGATTGATTGATTGATTGAAGAAATGCGAAGTTAGTAAAAATGTGTTTGTGTACGTGCGCTGTGATTTGCCCTGTTTCTCTAAGGTTTTCAGCCAGCATTGTTGAGGCAGTCTTTTAGCATAGGCCACTGCGAAGCTATTTGATCACCCCATGCATGAAAGGCAGACTCTCATTGGATTTGATCGGGCGGATTGGGATCATCGATCGCGCGTAGAAAGGACGCCTCCAGGCTGTCTCGTCCCGATGAGCTTTCGATCTGTTACTCGGAAGGGAGCTCGGTCAGAACATGGACGACGACTTGATGTTGTTGGTTTTTATACTGCTGTTCCTCTTCTCTTGTTTAGCTACTTTTAGTCGATGGCAGCTCACAATTGCTAACTTTGGGATGGCGCACAATGGGTGTACGTTAGATCGGGGCCCAGTGAATGTGACAGGAAGGCGTTTCCTGTGGTTTCTTTGTTGGTGAGTTGACTAATTAAGAGATCGAAATGACGAGGTCTCGACGAAGAACACGCGACAAATATTGACGGAAATGCGGTCAAGTGTTCCCCCAGTAAAGAATGAAATGACTAAGAGTAGCTGTTATCGGGGTCAACAATAGGATATAATTAGGTGCCAAAATGACAGATATTAAGGAAAACCAGGAATTTCATATATAACAAGATGCTTGTAGTTTCTGAAGACATCCTTTGTTTCTTTTTCACGTGTTTTCACGGCAGGAAAATACAGTATGAAAAGTGCTTACTGAAGGTAAGGTTATTCAGAAAAATTGTTATGAATAGCTTTCAACTCCACCTACATAGGCTGCCTTGGTGAGCCCTAACTTTTATTCATGGAAAAACGATTTGGTGCGCAGTTTTACCATAACGTTGATTTCCGGCGAACAGCTTCGCCTTTCTTTTTGATCGTATAGGTGTTGCCTGTCTTTCACTGAATTAATTACAGAACTTCCTTATAGAAGGTATGCCCAAATAAAATTTGAAAGCCACGATAAATATTTAAAAGAACGCACACCGTTGCATGTGCTCTTTCCTATTTCTTTTCTAGTCTTTCCTTCAGCTTGCGTAGCAAGCCGAGTATGCACCAACTAGTCTTCAAAGAAGTATTATCTTAGTGATTGTTGTCGGAAAGCTGTAACTTCAACAAGGAATCTCAAACTGTAAGAACATTCGCATCTTCAGATCTTTGCGAATGCATTTTGCGTCTCGTTAACAGCAGCGACCACTTGTTTAGTGTCACATAAGCCGAGTTGAGTGCCTCGTCTCCACTGTAATTCACCCGGTTCCACGTCCTTTGAAGAACCTGTAGTACCTCACGATGATGTGCGACCTATTTCGAGCTATTCAAGCCTGTGATGCTCACAAACGAGTCTTGGAGTTTCACGCTTGTCCGTATAAAGGGCGCAACCGTGAAGCAGCATCCTCGGCCGTTGCACTTGACAGGACGCTGTCAACGTTAAACGAGCTGGAATGCCGGAATTTTCGCCGAGAAAGCCTGCACGAAAAACGTGCAGCATGTTAAAGGCTAAACTAGCCGTGCTTAGAGCTGCCGCGTTAGAGCCTGTGGTGGGAGGAGGAAGCAACAAAAGGGAGAAGGCAGGGAGGTTAACCAGAAAGACATCTGGTTGGCTACCCTACACTGGGGGATTAGGAAAGGGGACAAGAAAGACGAGAAAGAGGGAAGAGAGGGAAAAGAAAAAAGGTTGGGGGTGAGACTGACAGTAATTTCACTGCAGCGTGTAGAACCCTACTACATGTCGGAGGAGTTCAGACAAGCCTGAGGTGAAACATTAGTAAAGAATGGGTGCGCTGAAGCTGTCGTCTTGCGCCAGCATACTTGTCATATTCACGTTTTTTTTTAACCTATAAGACCGTATGTCCTTTAACTCCTGCCTATGATGTATTAGAACGTTCACCTTCAACGTGCAGATATATGGGCATTCCAAACGTTTGAGGACATCTATATGTGTCCTGTGTTCGATTCTCACCACGAACACATCACCAGAACGTGTCACTATAAGACAGACGCACGCGAGATCCTTTCTCTTTGGGGCTCCAGCGTATGTCTATGTATAACAAGTTAAATTTCTACCCGCGGGTGCTTGTACTCGCGTATGTAAGTAACAAGAGAACTTATTGAGTGACTAAATTGAAGAAGTGGTTATTTTTATAGGAATGTTTGCGTGCACGCACGATACCTCCACACATCAGAATAATTGCTATTTACTGCTTGTACTTGTACTCCGCAAGACAAACTGCTGATTGATTGATTGATTGATTGATTGATTGATTGATTGATTGATTGATTGATTGATTGATTGATTGATTGATATTGGGGGTTTAATGTCCTGAAACCACCATATGATTATGAAAGACACCGTCGTGGAGGACTTTGGAAATTTCGACCACCTGGGATTGTTTAACGTGCACCCAAATCTGTGCACACGGGCTTACAGCATTTTCGCCTCCATCACAAATGCAGTAGCCACAGCCGGGATTCGATCTCGCGACCTGAGGGTCAGGAGCCGAGTACATTAGCCTCTAGACCACCGCGGTGGGGCGCACAACATACTGCTCTTGTGCAAGTTTGTAAAATCTATCGGTTCAACGACACTCGCTTGATATTTTTAATAAAAAATTTCAACTAAATGTGAGCATGTCAGCTGTTCTTGCTTTCCAACCTCCCTTGCACTTACTTATTTTTCCTACTTTTTCCCATCATGATGTGTTGCACCCGTTAACCAATTTGTACGAACAAATTATACACATCTGTCACACCAAGTAATGTCACCCCGGTGCTTTTTTTTACCCGCATGCTGTTCACGTGAATGAGTTTAGTAATGTCCATGATTGGCTAGTACCGTTCCTGTGTACAGCCTTCATAGCGCTGCACAAATTTAGTGAGACGAAGTACAAAGAAATGTGCTCCTGGGTATCTCTTTTGCTTATTCGCCTCGCCAATTCAGCGTTGATTACACTCATCGATCGGGACACGACGGCGTTCATTAATAGGGGACGCGGTGGGAGCCCACGTGTAACCGTCTGTGCCTGCGCGACCACCGCAAATAAGCGCACGAACAGCCGGCGTTAATCTTCTCGCCCGCGAACGGTGATTGGCTGCTCTTAACGTCCGCCAAAGTTTTCTAATAGGTTCGAAGGCTATGGGTTGCCAGGCAGGATGTGCGTAAAGTGTTCTGGAATGCAAAGTGTACGACAACAAGTTGCGCGCATTCTCTGCCTCTCTACATACGGGGCGGCTGGAACAGCCTTCACTCCGCAAGCCCTCACGTTTATATACATATATATAAATAAGATTCTTTCAACGTAATTAACACTGAACCCGACGTATTGTATGGTAGGAAGGGATTGCTGCACGCCCGTGTGCTCAGATTTCGGTGCACGTTAAAGAACCCCAGGTGGTCGAAATTTTATGAGCCCTCTACTACAGCGTCTCTCATAATCGTATAGTAGTTTTGGGACGTTAAACTCCACATATCTATCAATCAATCATTGTACGCACCATGTATTTCTTGCTAAAGGGGCAGCATGCTTCAGCTACGGCTAAAAGCGTTTACAGCGCCAAACATTCTGCTCAGTCAGGTGTAGCTAAAACTCGTTTTCAAGCTGCTCAAACCTCTATAAGTATGTCTATGGATTTACATTTATGCGCGTGCGCATACTACATGTACAACGTAAAACTTCGGGGGAAGAAGTAGGGGTTACTTCCCCAAACCACTCCACTGGCTACGCTACCAGTAATGGTCGTAGACCAACATCAAAGAAGATTAAACAGCATGGATTTCGTTTAAAAAAAATAGAGACGGCTACATTAGACGCTACAGTGTCATTGACCACCACGGTGGCGCGCCTGTCACGGTGGCTGCCCTTCATTAAACGGTGGTGAACTGTTTGTGAAAAAATAGCTCTCCGAAGCAAAAATAAAACCGACATGGAATATTGTATATAAGGCGAATTGTGCATTTGTGAGAACTCGATGCCAAACATGTTCTTCTCCACGCTCCCTTTATGAGCATGGAAAGTGGAAGAGAGTTTACAAATTCTGTCTGGGTCGGACGGGGGTGGCGTGCGTAGGGCTTGTAGTTATTCTTAGGTTGCGACCGACTGTAGAAAGAAGACGCAGTGCCATTGCCTACCGAAAGCAGCGCACTAAAAAAGGCCACACCTTACATTAAAACTTTACCTTTACGTATACCGTACACAACTGGCAAGATATCGTTGTCTTTGAAGATATCATTATCATAAGCTCCACGTGTCACCAACCTCAACGGAGTTGAACGGTCCCGTCTTTTTAATAAGGCTAAAGCCTTAAACACCTCATCAAGGTAATCTGCTGCGTGCAAATTAAGACATAGGAACAAGCGCTACGTTAGCGCATTCAAGTCTCATCTTTTTCCGTCTTGATCTTTATTTGCGCACACCAGTTTACCCTGAAATATGCACCAACTCACCAAGCTATAACTTTCACTGAACACCTCATCAAACACGTAAATTGACCGTTGGCATCGGCAACACGAGTGATAAAAAAAAATCCTCACCATGCACGTGATGACATCACCACGATGTCACATATCGGCAAAGTTTACGACCTAACCGTGTCGTCACTATGATGTCACCTGCCATGATGTCCCCTGATGACGTTATCATGTGGCATCGTGACTTTATAAACGGTGGGTCAATCATGGAGGCCGTGCAAAACGAAAGTGGGCGCAAAAGCGTTCACTGCCTCTGATCCTTGGGGTCGTTCAAAGTCCTGATAGTTGCTGTACGATTTCGAGGCAGAATAGTGGAGGAAAATGAAGACATGTGCTGAGAATAAAAATGAGGTGGTTTTGGCCTTGGACTCAACATAAGCGAACGCCTAAGGCACGCTGTGAGTTTTAATTTCTAAGTAATGCGGGTGAACAAAGTGACAAAGTGGAGACAAAGTGAATGAGCAGCTCTACGCGGCGACATTAAATGAGAGTAATGAAAGGAGGCTTTTGCTACGTTGTTCTTGCCACAGGTTTAGGTCACATAAATTTATTTATTTATGTATTTGAATATGAATGAAGGGATACACAAATACACAGAGAAAGAAAGGGTGGGAGAAAGGTGGCAACTGCCACCCGAGGGGGCCACAACGCCTCTTCAATTTTTTCTGGAAGGGACAGAGGAAAGGAAATTGGGGGAGATAAAGAGGGAAGAAAAGAGCGAAGAAGATTGCGCGAAGTACGAGTTCACAAGAGGTACCGTTCGTTTCATGGCCGATCCCCCGTGGTGGGTTGCGCCGAAACTCTGAGGAACAACCAACCAACCAACATCTGCCTGGCAAAGGGCAAGGCTATACTGAGGACCGACTGGTCAATATTCAACATAAGCTCACGTTTCTTCTGACCTATAAGTAAACGAAGTAAACCAAAAGTTTCCGTTTATCAAATGACAAGGCTACTTGGTGCATTGTGCACATCACTACCGCAGGCCAACAGGCCACTCTGAACTGGTATTTGGAAAAAGGTAAGGATTGAGAGTTTCGTACGTACACTATACTGTGAGAGCGCAGTATGCTGCCCCAAAACTGTGCGTTTAGAACAATTCTTAAACGATTTGAGTATTTGGTACTCTACTAGGAGCGAGCATAAAGCCATCCCTTGGGCCTCACTATTAGTGTGGGACATCAGTAGGCTGCCCCAAAACTGTTAAGAAAAAGTGGTTAAACATTTAGTGTACTTGGTACTTTACTATGGGAAAGCTTAAAGCGGTCCCATGGGCCTCGCACTCGTTATACATGCTTAATGAACGGCTATTTTCGCCGCACTGTTTAGAAACAGTTGTTAACAAATCAGAGCACTAGGTATTCTACTATGGGAGAGCATGAAGCCGTCCCAGGGGCCTCTTACCTCTAGACGATGATAGGTGTGTGGCCGCATGCAGCGCGTTCAGGACCAAGATGTTATCAGTGCAAGTGATTTGTTTATTCAACCACATAAGCGGCGCAACCATACTTTGTTATATTATTTCAACTAACTTGTGCTGAGCTGAAGGGACGCAGTAGTTCTTTCGTCGAAAATAAACATTATAAAAAAAGCACCTATTCCAACGTCAACTGCCTAATATAAAATCCTGATGGATTATCGCCATTGGTGAGTGTTTTATTACGTTTGGTGCTTTGAGCGGCTCACCGGAGAAACTCAACAGAGGGTATAGTTTCGGTTTGAGACGCATGCAGTTTGAAGTGGTACTTGAGAAACTTTTCGGTTCCAGTGACGTTCTGTGCAAAAAAAAAAAAAAACTCGCATGTATCTAATACAGGTGGTGTCACATTTGTGTGAAACTTATTCGGCGCGTGCCATGAGCCTTCGTAACGTATTTGCCGTCTAGTATACGATGACAAAGTCGGCTGTGGCAGGGAATTCCTACCAACCCGAGGCGTAAAAATAATCAAGTAAACAAGCAAACAAGCAAACAAACAAGAATAAATACGAGCGCTGCACACCATGGCGTTTGATGGCAATGATACTGTGGCTAAAGGAAGCTGAGAAAAAGTACCAGCGAATAATATTAATAATAATAGTAATAATAATAATAATAATTTTACTTTACGAAACCACGATACAATTATGCGGCATAGCATAGTAGTTAAGGGCTTCGGGAATATTATAATATTCTCGGAGCATTCATAGGCATCTTGGTACCAAGGTTTCAAAATTGCAAGCGCTGTACCCCAAAAAACGTCCGGTCACCTCATTTACCAGCTCCTAACGTCGAAACTCAAAGCACGTTTAAGTTTACTTCTAGGGTAACGAAAGTCGCTCTTTAGTTTTTCAGGTAAAAGAAACGGGCATAAATTCCACAGAAATCTCTTCTAGTTTTTCTGTAGCTCAAAAGAATACTTATTTGAATTTATCTGGCCAAACAAAGGAAAGAAAGAGCAGAAAACCAGCGGGCTATTTTATAAAGCTCTCCTTTAGCAACGATGCTAATAAGGCACAAAGGTAGACAAAACCGGGTGTCATCGAGGGCTTGTGTTTGCAAACAGTTAAAGCCAAATAAGTTCTTGCGGCGTTAGCTCGAAGAAACTGTGCATAATTTGCCCATAGAATGTATGCGGGAAAAAAGCAGTTCGAGAAAAATAAGAAAGAAAAAAGAAGAAAAAAGAAAAAAATGACCACAGTTTCCCGAGTGGGAACACTGGTTAGCATGCGGAGCATATATGTTGAACTGCGATAAATGCGGTTTGTAATTTGCAACATGCTTGTGTGTCATGAGTGAACACGAGTGAATACGCGCGCACGTATGCTGCGAAAGACGATGTTTATTGATGAGACGCTTTGGGTATTTTGAGCATGGTGGCTTTATGGTCCGTAAAGGGAAGGGTAAGTGGGTCTGGTTGCAGCGGTCGAAGGTCGAAATTTACAAAGACGTGGTCGATGCACGTACCGCGAACCGTGGTCGGATGCTGTTTGCCTTCGTGCGTTGCTCGTTTCAGCGAGTGCCGCGACTCCATGTAGTCAACCACCCAATCGTCCTTCATGACGTCGACGTTGAAGTCGCCAACTATCATGAAGGGTCATCGTTGCGGTCGTTGTTTCAGGTAGTCTTCCATGGTTTCGTCGACGTACTTCTCTACGGCAGCACGCGATAGGTTGGGCGCGAAGTACATCGTCATGATGTCGACTCAGCAGACACTAGCGGCGCAGTGATCGCCGTTGGCGCGTTGTTGAGCGCCAGGATACAGTTGTAGGTCTTCGACGGAGTCGACGTCCTCACGCTTGACGTAAATTCCCACGCCACCCGCAGGTCGTTGGAACCCGTGCGTGCACGTGGCCGGAGCGTATCCTGCCACGTCGATGTCATCGGTGGCGCTCCACGTCTCGGTGAAGCAAAGCACGTCCGCTCTGAGGAGTACGTGGTCTCACACGACGTCAACCGCGTGAGCGCCCAGCGACCTCGTGTTGAGCAGTGCCAGGGTGAAGTGGGACTCGGTGTCAACGTCTTCAAGTGCGCGAAAGTATCGCTCCTGGAGCGACCGCACAAACCAACCGACGAAATGCGGCACGCAGCGACACTTGGTTATTTATAGCGAGCGCCGGCCCCGGCCTGCGCATGCGCGCGTTAGCATACAACTGGCGCACGTAAAACTAAAGGTCGCGCGGCACGCGGAGGGGAGACACGAGCGCAGCGCGTGCTGTGTTGAGAGGAGGAAGGGATGCACAGATGGCTGGCGGAGGAGAAGGGGAGGCTGCGGACGGCGACGGCGCATGACTAGCCCCTAGTGTAACATGCTCCGCATGTAAAAGAAAGACAGACAGGCTACACGAAAATCAGAGGTCAAATACGGGAGTACAGTGTAAGAGTAGGGGCTCTGGGCGTTAATGAGCAAACAAGCATTAGATGGTCACGTCTGCAAAGCAAAGCAGTCGCTGGCCTCGCTGAGTGTGGTTTGGACGCAGAGTAATAGCACACGGAAGAAGCTGCACGGAAGGCAATGAACGCTTGTGTTTTCTATCAAAACAGTGTGAAATGAGGTCTCGTTGTATGTGCGGTGGTGAGTAAGAGGATGAAAGCAAGCAGAAAGAAATTTCCGGGGCAAGCAGAAGGAGAATTAACTAGAGAAACAAGCGAGTAAATGGCTGTTTTCAGGAAAAGCGAAACGTCATCTAGAAGTGCTCGACTTGGCTTAGCCTTGCTTCACGCTGCTACGGAAGCACTGAAGAACCAAAGAAAGAATCATGATGATAGATTGGATGACGTCCGTAAAAACGCATCTCAGTCGAAAACAAGACGCCCCATGGGGTCGACACAAAGCTCCACTCATTTATTCGGTGTGCACTTGGAGATAGAAAAGAAAAAAAAGAAGGAAAAGTAAAGGAGGAAATGTTATCTGCTGGTGCACGTAGAAAATGTAGACGTTAAAATAAACTAGTCACTCACTGTCTACAGCTAACACATGGGCACACCGGCATTTCTAGCTACGGAGGAGCCACTAGCATATAGAGGAGACCGCAGCGGCGTATAGCCACTGCAAACACGAAGGCGTGAAGGACGCCGAAAATGAGAAAACCAGAAGGAAGTAAACAAGTTGCTAGAGGAGCAACGGAAGTTCTTTTCTCGGAATCCTAGGATCTTGAAAGGTCACACGTACGAGGCGTGGATGGAAGCTTGCCATGGAAGGGATTTTTGTCTGTGGTATTCCCAGAGCCGCTAAAGGGATTGACAGTTTTCCACATAGAAGTAGCATTTTTGTAATTGTTGTTTGAAATTCAGGTGGCGTGGAGCAAGATATTAAACTACCTCTACCCAGAGAAGAATGCGAAGTAAATTCAGCAAATCTAAAGGCTGCTATTAGGAGGAACGCAGGCACTGCAATCACAATTGTAGTCTGAATAGGCCAATTTTCCAACAATTGAAGTGGCAAGAACTTGTTGTCGGGCTGGTTGGTGAAGCATAGCTCATACATGAACACAAAAGCACAAACATAACGCGAGACCAAGAAGACACCGGATGCTGTTCTGTGTCTCACTGCGTAACAAGAAACCAAGAAGAAAAGGCTGCAAGAAGAAATGATGAAGACGCAGTCCTTTGTCCCGATTCTCTGACGTAGGCCGTGCTACGGATGAAACGATAGGCATAAAAGTATTGCTTTCTCCAAAAGGACTTGTTTTTGGGCTAGTTGGTGCATACTTGGTGCAGAAGACTGAGGCGCAAAAAAACATAACGTGAAGCAGGAAGAGCAGGAGAGAAGACAGAACAGCGCCAACTACGAACTGTTTAATGACCGTCTAGGAAACGCACTGGAAAGTAGACAAAACCACACATGCGTGCACAACCGACAAACATCGCACAGCGTCATGAACAAAGCACTAAGTTATATAAAAAATGCATTTCAGTTGCGTACAACAAAATAGATGTATCACTGATACAATCGGGTCCTTTCTTTTTGATGTAATAGGCTTCTAAGAGCTCTCTAGCCGTTTGTTTTTCGCTCCTACCAAGAATCACCGTCCTTTCAAACAATGGCACACATCCGCAGGCTTTACAGTGCGCTGAAAGATGCGCATGCTCACTTTTGCCTAAACTATTGTCATGCTCCCTCAGTCTGTCATTAATTCAACGCCCCGTTTGACCAAAAAAGAACTTGCCGCAGCCTAGGGGAGTCCCATATACCACGCCTTGTGCACAGCGCCTAAAAAGTCTTGTGTGCTGCTTCTGGCAGCCCCTTTGCTCATCGCATGTGATACGTGGGCACAATTGAGTAAGTTTGTTTGTAGCTGAAAAAACAATCGGAACACCATAACGGGAAGCTACCTTCTTGAGGTTATGGCTCACAACGGTGTATATACGGGACCACCTCAGGCTTAACCCGCTGTCTCTCCTTCGGGCGCACTCAGTCCGTTGTTAGCTCCGTGGTAGAATCCTTGGTGCAGAGGGTGAAAGGCAGAGTGTCGAATGCAAATGCGCGCCCGAAGGAGAGAGAGCGGGTTAAGCCTGAGTCTTTACTGCAGATAATTTTGGTCCTGGAGCAGCTCCTCCAATAAAATCTCGCCGGAATTTGGTTTTTTTTTTGTTTTTTGTCATACAGTAATCTGAAAAGACGCCGTTCAGTCACAGGTGTCTCAGCACGAACTTCCTCGGCACACAATAACATCAACCAAAACAAGATTAGAAGTATTTATGAGGGCTTCAAATCTGGTCGTAAACGCGAGCAAGACCTGTTAAATTGGGCTAAACGTCACCTCTGGCAGTCAAGCAAGGCAGATAAAGTAGCTGAAATTCGCTCGGTGTAGAAGCCGGCGTGAAGGGTCGGAACTTATATTGTAACTTGTATCTTTTCTCGTTTACTGTGACGTCAAGAAAATTGAATCAGCTCCTTTCACGTGGGGACACTTTCGTTGTTTTTCTAGTGTGTCCAAGATTTGCAGCGCGCATTTAGCGGCAGGGATCTGTAGACTATTCAATAGAGTGCGAATAACACTCATGAACGACCTCAATGCAGAAAAGACTTGTACCTCTTGGGCGGACAGACTGCCTGCTGGGGGCATATTCGTTGTTGACTGTCGATATTGTGGTTCCGTCGACACGTGTACCCGCGGTAAAGTGGGCCAGTCAGAGCCGGATGTTCTCTGTAGCGCCACAGTGTCTTCCGGCACCTCTGGACGTACCCCACCTGGTGGCGGGGGCGGGGGAGGTCTCTGTGGTCGTGGCGGCGGTGGTGGTGGCGGTGGCGGCGTTAGTGAAGGCACCTTCGGCACAGGACTACTTTTTTTCTTTTCTTCGAGCACCACCGTCGACGTCAGTAACAAGATGGCGCACCATAGACCGCATCAAATTTCCGAGAAAAAGTCAGGCGTGCTTCCATAATTCAGTGGAACGCAAGAGGTCTACAGTCAAGAATGCCTGAGTTCGGACAATTCATTTTCGAAAATAAGTTTCCCATCATCATCATTTGTGAACCGCATTTTTAAAAAATACCTCGTCTGTCGGGCTATGAATCGTTCGTTTCTTCATCGTGCATTGAGCGAAGTCAAGTTGCTGTGTACATCCGTAAAGAACTCACTTACGTTCTCCAAAGAGTAGAGTCTCACAATGGAAATCACTACGTGTGTCTATATGTTAAAAAGAAGAAGTTGTCGTTTACGCTGATAGGCGCATATATAGCGCCGTCAGGTCGACTAGATCAACAGATATTAAATGTTATATTTGCAACGACTCCAGCACCTTGGATATTGATGGGTGACTTCAACGCCCATCATTCATTGTGGGGAAGCATCAGGACAAATCGAAAAGGCACGGACCTAGTTGATCTCGCATCAGAGCACGGGCTTCAGGTGCTGAACGACGGCAGCCCTACTTATCTCCGAGGAGTAACTTACAGCAGTTGCCTGGACTTGACATTAGTGTCGCATATCATTGTCACGAAAGTCCAATGGTTAACAGATATTGAAACACATGGCAGCGACCATATCCCCACGTACGTGACAGTCAGAGGTTTGGACGATTCTCCTTCCCCTGGACATTCAAGACTTATTGACTGGGAAGAGTTTCAGATATCAGTGGAGAGCAAGTGCATGCACGAACCACCGGAATCCATTGAAGAAGTGATTAGTTGTGCAATGGAGACTTCCACGAAGATATGTTTGAAAGAATCGAGACGCATGGCACTCGACCAAGAGTTGGAACAACTTCGAGCGGTCCGCCGACGTGCCGAAAGACGATACAGACGCACGAAATCTATCTCTGACCTCAGAGAACCCAGACGCATTCAGAAAAAAATCCAGCGTCGAATGCACAAACTTCATGAACAACGGTGGAAGAATTTTTGTGACTCGCTAGACCCTCGAAAGCCCTTGTCTCCCGTATGGAGGACTCTTCGAGGTATTCACTCGCATCCGCAACAGCGTCACCCCTTCGCCGCTCTGGCGCTACATCAACGTCGCTCACAGCTTGATGTTTCTGGGGAATTTTGTGCAAAGATCGCCGGCGACATCTCTATACCGATCGATCTATTGCCACAGATGTTCCAGTCGCACGAGATCAGCAAATGGAGGTTGCATTCACCATGGAAGAACTTCATGCGGCATTGAACACATGCAGACGCTCGTCGTCCCCAGGTCCGGATGGAGTGACCTACACTGCCCTACGTCACCTAGGCCCGAAGGCACAGCGCCGTCTCTTGGACATTTTCAATAAGTCTTGGCATGATGGAATGTTGCCTGATGAGTGGAAGTGTAGTCGCCTGGTGCCTTTGCTGAAGCCCGGAAAGTCTCCATTCGATTTGGCATCATACCAGCCTATAGCACTAGCAAGCTACGTTAGCAACGTCATGGAGAGGATGCTGCTTACACGCATGGAATGGTACCTGGAACATTATAACATCTATCCTGATGCTATGACTGGTTTTCGACGAGGTCGGTCCTCAGTTGATAGCGTTATTGACTTAGGGACCTCTGTTCAGTATCAGAAAGCTCAGAAGCGGCTGTCGGTAGCTCTGTTCCTAGACGTGAAGGGTGCCTATGACAACGTGACCCACGAGGCTGTTCTCAATGCTCTTGAGGCAGCTGAACTTGAAGGTCGTGTCTTTCGATGGGTAAGAAGCTACCTCACAAAGAGATCCATGTTCGTTTTAACTGAAGATGGGTCTACAAATAAGTATTTCACAAGTCGTGGGGTGCCACAAGGCGGTGTTTTGAGTCCAACACTTTTCAACCTGGTTCTCGTGGGGCTCACCAAAATGCTGCCACAGACGGCTTATATATCTCTCTACGCTGACGATATCTGCATTTGGGCGTCCGGAGTGACACGGCCTCAAGTGCGCGCAAGAATACAGAAAGCGGCAGCAATGACATCGACATACCTTCGCCAGCAAGGTTTGACTATCGCCACAGAAAAATGCGCAGCGGTAGCGTTTACACGCAAACCGATGTCTTTCTACTCATTGTGCATCGATGGCAGATCAATCCCATATAAGAACACTCATAGATTCTTAGGCGTCATCGTAGATCGTGACCTAACCTGGAGCCCGCATGTCACATACCTGAAAAAAAAGCTCATTGGCATTGAGAATGTATTCAAGTTCGTCGCCCGAAAATCA
The DNA here is from genome assembly GCF_043290135.1 of Rhipicephalus microplus. Lineage (NCBI taxonomy): Eukaryota > Metazoa > Arthropoda > Arachnida > Ixodida > Ixodidae > Rhipicephalus > Rhipicephalus microplus. The sequence goes on from NC_134702.1 coordinate 28,094,634, forward strand.
TGGGGTCCATCCGTGCACTCCATGTTGCAGCTTTACACAGCCCTATTCCTCGGAACTCTCCGGTACAGCCTTCCTGTCCTGTCCAACACGTGCAAGACTAACATCCGTGCACTGCAAAGCGTACAAGCCCAAGCACTTTGGACATGCCTTGGCCTTCCAAGATGCTCATCGACAGTGTCAACTATTGTTATTGTACAAGAACAACCGGTCACAACGCACATCATTGTCGAGACGCTGAGAGCGCACATTCGGCATTTATCACGGCTACCATCACATCATTTAGCGTGTTTGACAGCTCGGAGGCCCCATTCTTCGTACTGCGGTATCGTGACAAAACATCAGGACATACTACCGCCTGGCTTCAAACTTGCGATGCATCCAGCAACTGCGCCATGGAGTCTTCGTCAACCTGACGTGCGCTTATCAGTTCCTGGAATCTTTAAGAAGGCACGCATGTCAACGTTAGCCCTGAAGCAATTGACTTTGCGTCTGTTGGACGAAAGGTACTTCGACCGCATACATGTTTACACCGATGGCTCCACTAATTCCAACAGCTTTACAGGAGCAGTGGTTGTTCCATCTGCTTCCATCTGAAAATGTGTTGCTTCAGTACAAGTTTTCTCACACCACGACGTCGACAGCAGCAGAGCTCGCAGCACTTCAAGGTGCAGTAAAGTACATTCTTCGCCAGCAACCTAACCAATGGGCCATCTTTTGCGACTCCAGGTCAGCCTTACAGTCACTACGGTTCGTTATGCAGCACGGGTTACATGAACAATCAGTATATCATATAAGGCACGACTACCACGAAGCGCTCGCGGAAAGTCACGATATTGTATTTCAGTGGTTGCCGAGTCATTGCGGAATCGTCGGCAATGACCGCGCGGATGAAGCTGCTCGATCGGCTCATGACCAAGACCAGCACACACCCTTACCACTCTTGAGAACGGACGCTGCTAGGCTATTACAATCACTTGCTCGCCATATATCTCTCCTACAATGGAATACGCAGGGTTTCTCCAACACGCACCTGTATTCAATCGACCCAAACTTGCAACTTCGTTTGCCATCCGGGCTCCCACGATGCGCTGAAACATTACTGTGTCGCATGAGGTTGGGCGTGGCATTTGTGAATTCGAACTCTCGTCTCCTTGGAATGGCGAGCACTTCGGCATGCAACATATGCGTCTGCGAGGAAACGCTTGAGCACAATCTATGTCATTGCCCAGCATACCAGACCGAACGACGTATTATGGAAGCCAAGCTCTGTCAGCTGGGTTCACGGCCGCTTACAGAAGAGAAGATCCTGGTACCTTGGCCGACGGCTTCCCATGCGCGCAAAGCCCCGAAAGCCCTCTTGTACGTTTTAAGGACCACCAAACTTCACGACCGCTTGTGAAAAACTGTGCGAGGCCGTGCTGTGTAGTCTCGAGCTGACTATTTATGCTTCTCTTTCTTACTCCTCTTCTTTTCTGTCTCTTTCTGTTCTATTATTCTCATTTTCCCCCACCCCAAGCGTAGGGTAGCCAACCGAACCAAGCTTAGTTAACCTCCCTGCCTTTCCTCTCTATTTATCTCTCTCTCTCTCTCTCTTTGTTGTTTTTGTTGTTGTTGCTGCTGCTACTGTCAAGTGCGGTAGACGAATCAAGCAGATCACTCAGTTCCAAATTTAACCAATTAGGTTGTGTAGCTTTTCCCGCTTTATGGTCTTCAGGTAACAATGTACGCCTTAATTGAGTGAATTTATGCACCGACTCTAGCTGGTGTACGCAACCGCAGAAAAGTAACAGAAGCATGCGAAGGGAATTTTCATTAAAGGGAACTTGCTTACGGGAGCCACTGGTTCATCGCACAAGGAGTTACTGCACGTCCTTTGCCGAATTCAACGTCTAAATTTGTATGCAAATCTACACGGCTTACCATGTAGATTGAGATGCAAAATACCACCGCCTGTGAGAAGGTTCGATTTTGTATTAGAGAATGAGAAAACAAGATTGCATGCTTACACTCAGTTATCGCGTCCATATGGGTACGCTGCAACATTAGTGTTCATATGCATACGATGTTAACGAATGCACGTGTATGAGCTGACTTGCAAATATAGCTGGAATCGACGAGCAATACCCTATGCCTTATTCATAGGTGCTTGATTTTAAAATCATGCAGTGTAGTCGGCGATTCAAGTTATCTAATGTTGGATGTGTGGAAACCAATTTTTCTGCCTCCCGGTGCGTGCAGCAATGGCCCTCTTTCCCATTAACATCTCAGCATTTCCTATTCTCAGTTTTGTATCTCACGTGGTGTATAGACGCTGAAATTGTGGCATGGGTGCATACAGCACAAAACAAAATGTAATCTCGCTGTAGTCTTGCCTAGTACAAAAAAGTCGCTTACTTCGAACAGTAAGAGTACCGGAACCATTCCAGTCTCGCCAATTCATAACCTTTTCCATGAATTTGTTACACTTGTCAAATATGCGCTTTCGGTTGCTTTTGAAGGAGCATACCTCCGGAACATGCTTCAAGATCACTCAGAAAACAAGAGTTTTGTAAGTGACCTTGGAGGCACCGATGACGTATTTTGTGATATTTACCTTTTCACCATCCACCATCGGTATGATTCAGAGAGACAGAATTGGTGCCCTAAATAGGCGAACCGTGAGTTTTTTTCTTGCTTTTGTGTGTGCAACGTTCTAGCTTCAGACGCAAAACTGCGACCTTCCGAAGAAAGAAATACAGCAGGTCGGTTTCAAAAATGAATTCTTGTCCATACGTCAGCCGAGGTCCCGTGCACTTACAGTGCGTATATGTTTTTTCCGGTAGTACCTAGAATACCACCAATAAAAACCTCTCTTCCTGTCTTCCCTCTCTCTCTCTCTCCTTTTTTTTCACATGCTTATAGTATGCCTTATCGTTACACTTCGATGTGCGGTGCGTGCTGCAGGGATTTCATATACCGAGTGGCTATCCATCCATATTACTGGTGGAGTCGCTTGGGGAAAAGGATGGAGGAAGAGGGAAATGCCCTCATTTCTGGTAAAGCGAGCGCATACGCGGACGCGACGGTACAGTTTTAGGAGTAGGCACTACACCTACGCATTCCTAATGGAGTGTATTCCAGTAATGGCAGTCCCCCTCCCCCATCCCCCCCACCTTTTTTTATAAGCGAACTAATTATCAGTGTATTAGCATGCAAGACTGACCTATAACTTCAAGGACCAACGGGCCACAGTGATTATCACTTTATTCTTCTTGGCGACATGTGACGGGTTCAGTTAAACGCCATAATCATTTCATTCCGTCACGGGCGAAAACCGCCCGTGAAATTAGAACTTCAAGTCACGCTGACCTGAACACCAAGGTGATCCAAATTAATCCTTATGCTTTCGCTTATCCCCAAGTTGTTCATACGTGTGTTAATGACGAATATTCTACTGCCGTACAAGTATGCCATTGTGAGATCTCCATCTTTCGTATCCGTAATGTGGGAGAAAAAAAGACTATGTTCCTATCAGAAAACAAAGCTAGTTATTCTTTCTTCTACACCTGCGATCAGGTGTATTCGTTTTGAAAACTGTACAAGTGAAATTTTATATACAATTTTATCTAGCTTCATCCCCTTGAGGCTTGCATGTACTCCATCCTCCGTCGTAAACATGAGCCACATGGGTAGAAGAATATACGAAGCGGAAATTAAAGTTTTCAAATTTCAAGCACAAATAAATCAGTATACAGAAAGAACTGCAGTGGGCTTTGTGGCATCTCAGTTAGCCTTTCTCAGTGCGCATTGACTTAATCATTCCACGTGACCAGTGTGAGTGTGTAAACTAGTATGCTAAGTTAATTAGCAAGAACAATTCGAACAATGTACCAACTCTTCATCGCCTAAATGAACAGGGAATGTGATTAAAAGTTGAAGCACGCCGATAGGGCCTCCGTGCTGCACTCACTCAAACGCGAAATTTTTTAGCGACTTCAGGAGCAGCGCGTGCTCACTTAAAACACAGTCCCGACATACAGAGCCACAAGTGAGGTGCTAAATTAGGCTTAAAAATCCGGAAATCTCATTAAAAATTGCTGTCTTCTACCACTTCATCCCCGAGAGGTATCATGCGTTTTGTACTGACATTTTACAGTCAAAGAACAAATAGCAGCTCTAAATCACCACTTAAAGCAATATGCGCCTTTAGGCAAAAGCTGTTTGTAATTTATTCAAGGCGTGGTTTCTACAACTATGTTTTTCAATAAGCTTGACGCTTGTGCTAAGTAAAATTTATTTCCATACACGGTGGTGCAGACCTTCATTACTAGCGGACTGCATGCATTCAAGTTGCCTTTCTTCACATAACCTGTGTACAAACGAAGTTGAGAAGATTTCTTGCCTGGGTATTTCCTCATAACTCATCTTCCACCTGCCACTTGCATGCTTTCAGGCAAAAAGAAAAAAAAACTTCCCTGAGCGTGTTTCGGAACCTAAAGAAAGAACAGATTAAAAGTGCAGCTTCGTGCAGAGTGCCTTGAGAGAAACACTATCAAAGATCTCAAAACTCCGCACCTGAAGTCGCCATGCGAAGGCAGAACCGTTGGTCGAGTGAGGAACTTTCTGGAGGAGGGCTTAGCTCTGAGGTAGATCAGGTTGGGTGCAGATAGCCGCGCTTTAATTAATATGTCCCAGCTTCCTTCATCCTGACAGCTCTTTTCTGTTTTTATTTTTTTTTCGTGTAAAGCTACCTTTTATAACTGTATTATGGATATGAATACCGGCCTTAATCTCTAGAAACGTAATATGAAACATAAGGGAAAGAACTTTAATACAGAAGCATACATCGGATCAATGAGCGAGGCAGCAGGAACACAGATTTATATTTATCAAAACTTGTCGGTGCCTTTCTATTTGCTTCATGTACAATCGCTTTTTAGTAATGCCTTAGGAATATGAATACCGGTACTATAGTCTTGAGATCCGAAACACGAATAGTAGGAAGTAACATCGAAAGAAGGTATAGAATCGACCTACGAGCGAGAAAATACACAAAGACAAATTTAACCTAACCGAAGAGATTAGAACAAGGTAAGGCGTAATAACCACGAGTAAATAAGTTCGATGTGAAGTGGTTCACGTAATTCGATGTTCCAAATACGGGGTTCGGTCTCGTCTCGAAACGTAACTAGCTGTGTTTCGTAAGCGAACAAAAGCTGATGCTTATATCGTAAGACGCGTTGAAAAAGCTTCGCACAGCATTATTCATCGAAATGCCTAAGCGAAAGAAATGAACGTGTGTGGGATCATCGGAGATTGAAGTGGTGGGCAAAAAAACAAAAAAAACAACGAGTGCACTTATAAAGATTCTGGCGAAATCTCCAGTCAGCGCTAACCCGAAAGAAGTGCACTGAATCGGGAACCTCCTCGAAGTTTTTTTTATATAAATAGGTGCAAATGCCGGCATTACTGCTGTCCGCCGTAAACACAACTGAAGCTCGAGTGAGATGTAACTTATCTTAGATATCCAGATGCTGTTGGCGATTCAGGAATTGCTATTTTTGTGGTCTTTCATTTGCGAACCTCTTTCTGGCATTCTCTCTTCTCCTATTCCGCTGACTCAACGTGTAGAGATCACTAGCATCTATGGAGGACGTGTTCACATTTTTACCAGTATTGTTGCATCATATGCTTGCGTCACTGTCTTAGAGTACTCCTCATTTAAGTATTAGACAATTCTTTCTGTCGATACAGTTGGAGTGCTGGCCATGCAGCACTCAGCGCATCTACACGAAAGCGAATTACATAAAGGTGAAACTAAACGTCGCCGTCGATGAAATGTAAAAGAATCACACTTGTATGTCAAAATGCATTTCTTCATCTAACCCATGCACAAACGAAGTTGTGAAGATTTCTTGCCTGGTAACTTCATCAGAACTCATTTTCACGCACCACTTGCTTTCGGGCAAAAAAAAAATACTTTCCCTGAGCGTGTTTTGTGATGCGTAGCTAGACTTATTTGGAACACTTGCTTGTGCAATAGCTAACATATATTAAGATATTTTTATGAGTGGACCGTAACATACTTACGAGAGAACTTAAAATGATCACAAGGAAGTTAACAGGTGGCACCTGGAGCAAGCAGACTTTGTAAATCACATGAAATCTTGCAAGAGTCGTTCAATCAAGAAATTCTCGCCTGTATATTTGACCATAAACATTTGGCTTTCTGTTGGTTCTGTTCAATTTCCTACTCACTAATAATCAATGGCGCACAATATTGCTGTGTCAACTTCTTAAGTTTAACGATCACTCGCGAACTCGCGTCAGCAGTTCACTTGTTCGGCGTGAATCATGTTAATCGGTACATAACACCGTCGCTGAGTAATGACGACGTTATGCGAAGCATGTGGAGGGAAGGTAACCGTGTTGCAATTTTTATCGATTGATACGTCATAAATGACGCTAAATATATGTACAGTATGGTCCACTGATAAAAAGAGCATTTGAATGCACTCCATCTATATTCCTGGCCCTCTAAAAGCAAGTGGATTAAAAAACAATATTCATGCAAGTCAATAGTCTGTCAAGAGGAGTTGGAACTTTCACCACCAGTGGCCTTATGCATATCTAGGCCCCTATGATTCTGTAGATAGCGAAATTTAAACATGCTCACGCAAGTGTTCCCATTATAAGTGGACCCGTCTGTACAAATTATGCACGCACAGTTATATGTTGAAGAGTTGCATACGTTTTTATAACCAGTTGTTTACACTGGCGCAGTGGTGCCAACTGGAACATGCGTATTAGCAAACCCAGAAGCTGATAAAAACCGCCGATGCTCGCGAGGATTCTGGCCCTGGACACTGCTACATAAATCAACTTCAGTGCATGGCAACCAACCATAGTTGACGTTGAGCCGACGGGGCGGCTGTAGCGAAGGAGTACATATGTAATGCTTATAAACTTCGGAAGGCAGCACTGCAACAACTATTGATGCTTCAAGAAGATTAGTGTCTATTTCAAAGACAGTTCCGAGATCTGGCGTAGCTCTGGGGTAAAATGCTTCATTGCCACGCAGAATGCTTAGGTTCGATTCCAGCAGGCACCCTGACACTTACTTTTACATTAGTGGGGTCGACGCTATACCATTGTCGGGTATTTCTTAACGCTCGCGCATCAAAATTGCCCATGTGTGTTCTCGTCGTTCCTGGATAGATACAAACTGTCAAATACCGGTGGCACATACCCGCCCGTGGGTATGTGCCACTGTCTGGCGGGAAGTGTTTGACGACGTACATAACGGGATTGTGACATTATTATTGTATTGACCAGCGCGCCATATTGGTCAAGTTATCTTACCCTTCCATGCTAATTTTGGTTCACGCTAAGTTAAGGAAGTGACACCACGAGAGCACCCAAGCGTAAGCGGTTAGATAGATAGATAAATAGATAAATCGATACGCTCAAAGTCGCCGAAGTTCACTAAGAAATGTTTCGCATTTAAAAGTATCAAATAACATTATGTACCTGTCAAAAGAGGTTAGAAGGGCCAGAAAAGCTTCCATTGCAATACCTAAAGCTAAGATAATGCAGCCGTACACCTAAAGTTAGACGAATAGAACAGTTCTAAACTACCGGCCATGGTGTCTAAGGAACTCGGCTGCTGATTTGCAGGTTGCGGGATCTAATCGCCGGCCGCAGCGGTCGCATTTTTGAAGGAGGCGAAAATGCTTGAAGCCTGTGTGCTTAGATTTAGGTGCACGTTAGAGAACCCCAGGCTGTCGAAATTTCCGGAGCCCTTCACTACAGCGCCTCTCGTAATCCCATCGTGGTTTTGGGACGTCGAGTTCCAATAAATATATTTCTTCTTGCACAACAATCTATTATTTTGTCCAACTTCTCATAAACACGGATAGAAAGTTATGGAGACGAGGCCTGAGTTAAGATTTTGCTCTGATTTTCAAAATAACGGCTTTACTGAAAATGTACCCGTTGACTAGTTTCTAGTGGTTGATTATTGCAGCACAAAGCAACACACACCAGTTATGGTGTGCGCTGGCTGTGTATGGTAGCGCACACCAACACAAAAACGACTATGTTCTCCTTTTGCTTTCACGTTATCCGCCGTGGTTGGTCAGATGTTATGGTTCTAGGACGCTGAACCCAAGGCCACAGCTTCTACCTTAGCCACAACGGTGGCGTTTTGATGAAGACGAAATGCAAGTCCGTGTATCGCGCGATGCATGTGTTCGTTCAAATAAAAAAAAACATCAGACGGTCCCAATTTCCGGAGCCCCCAACTACACCGTTCTCTTTAACCATATCGTAATTTGGGGACGTGAAACTTAGATATCAATAATATTGTTTTTGTGTTTGTGCTTTACCCGATGTGTGTTACTGTACAGCGTAAGTTCCTTTATAAAAAAGAAAGAAGAATCGGGAGGGGGTTGAATGTTCGGTTGTCCAGGGTAACTAGTTGTTCGATTGTCAAGCATACAAGTGGTCATACGCATTTATACGATTACTACAGCTGCACTAAAGATATCAAAGTCGTAAACTTGATTGTCCTCCATATCTTTATTTCGTTGTGAAACTGCTGTTCCCGTTATATGCAGCGCGTCAGGAGGGTAAACAAAAGAAGTTAGACCAAGTAGAAAATAAAAAAGCGGAAAGCTATTTTATCCGGGTCTGCCGCAGAGGCTGATGCATTGATGACTTGCGTATACACATGTCAGCCTAATGAAATAAAGAACTTCTAACCTTGTTTAGGCAGCAGAAATAATTCAATCGTACTTTCTGTTTATTTTTTTTTCTAGAACGCATGAATCGAACTTTATAAATTCACAATTTAACAGAAATGATGATCGCTGTCTTACCCATCTATTTCCTTCCATACGCCCTCGCTTTGTGCGATTTATACGGTGTTTGCTCAGCGACACAAATTGGTCAGGACATGTTTGCGCATTTTCTCTACTCTTTTTATGCAATACAACGACGTCTGAAATTTTAGGTTGCCGCCAATAAAATAGCACTGCCTGCCTCCTTTTCAGACCTTTGCTGGTTGAGGATAACAAAAAATAACTTAATATGAATCAATCCTGTATCATTTCCCTCGTACGCTGGGACAGCGTGTGGACCGCACTTTTCAATATTCTCCTCTTTTTCAAAGTCATCGTTCTTTCCCATTGCGACACATCTCGAAAAGAAGCTTAAAACATCAATAAAATATTCGTAGCTTCAAAACTGAAGCAGGAACAAGCATGTTGAAGTGAGGTAAAAACGAAAGGAATTGGCTTTGGTTTTCGATCGTTGCTGAGTGAAATTCAATTACAAACGCGCACAGCTCTATGGAAAAACCAAGCTTTCAAGTGTTCACAAAATTGTTTTAAACGTAATGTTCGGTGCTTGCGAATGTTGCGGCGTTTGTTGAGCCCTAATATTTGTATTTCCAAAGCTGGTTTCAGGGAAGGAAGGATCGTTCTTGACTGTTAATACGATGACTTGCATACAAATTCCTGTGTACGGTTATGGATTTCAATTTAGAGGCAGCGTATCGGTTGAATTAATCTTAAAAATTTGGCATATATAGCAAGCACTTTGGTAAAAGGTAATTTAGCTTTATGTAATATCAGTATCAAAAAAACTATCAGCAAACGTTTATTCGCAGCAATCAAATGTTTCAGCCTATTTCACATTTGAAAATAGAAAACATAAAAAGGTTCTCCCTGAATACTTGCGTGACTTTAAGTTAGGTCTTTTTATATTTGCTTACATAAATAGCTGTCTGCAAACATATCACAAAAATTAAAACAATAATGCGTGACGATTGCAACGCATTAACGCTTCGCCAAAGAAAGACTCAAAGCTTTCTTAATGTTCTGAAAATAGGTTTTTAGAAGTTGCGACTCGCCACATAATGGTCAACAAAGATGCTGCCACGGCATACTTTTCTTATTCTTTTCTAGTGTTTCAACACAATCAGACGTATTATCCGGCTAAAGTTTATAGCGCTCTTTGTGATGAGCAACCGTGTGGTCCATTTCACCATTGTCTCATTAGGGTTCGTAAGAACCGGTAAAAAACGCATATAAAACGAATTATTGAGAGTACCACAGTGAGAAGAAATACCAATACAGAACATTAGAGCACACAGTGTTAAGTTTGGCCCGGAAATTCGTCTGGCGGTGGTGGTAGTGGTTATAAGATAAGAAAAGGTACCTAATTTCTGCAACCCGGTCGGCAGCATGGCGCAGTGCCTGAAATTCGTCTTGCCAGACGCCATTGTGCGTAAGCAGGTCTACTGTGGAGGCTCTCATTCTCTTCGGCGCCCAATCTGCCAGACGCTGTTGAAGATTTGAGTGATTACCCAGACAATGTGGCAAGCAAAGGCGAGTTCCCGACTTTCAAAGGTGGACCCTTTCGTCGTTCCTTCAAGCAGCAGTGGTGCCTGATGACCTCGGCGATTCATCTGGAGACGGGGAAGCTGCTGTGACCGGCGCCAAAGCTGACGGGGGAGCGGCGCACTTTTAATCCTCAATCAAGCAGCCGACCGGCCGGCTGCCTATGCCCGCCAGGCATTGTCCCTGCTAGCCGGAGGATGAGACGTCATGTCGCCACGACATCGTAAACAGTTCTAGAGAGGACGACTTGACATCATCTTCCTTGGAAGAGACCGTGGCGGCCGCCGCAAATTGCCCCGCTAATTAAGCGAACAAATCGGCGGGTCCTTTGATGTAGGCTGTCAGGACCGTGGGACCTCTCGACTAGCGGCACACACACGTCGAGGAAGAGCCCTGCTGGCGCTACCTTGCATTGCAGTGTCCACGACTGAATATTGGACGTTCACGTGGACCGTGCATGCTCGTCCCCCTCACCTGTTTTGTGTGTGTGGTTGGTGTTCCACTCGGAGAGGAGGAGCCAGACAGAGCTTAAAACGACGCCGCAGAGTGCTGGACGTCGCTCTGAACCATGTAACGGTTCAATCACCGCGCTCGTGGTTTGTGAAACCACTAACCCTTCTTCGCTGTAAATACGTGTAAATAATGCCACAAATGTGTTTGTTTTCGTATCCTCTTGTCAGCGTTCCTCCCCCCGGTTACACCACGCCACCGGGTAGACCCCCATTCGCGACAACTGGTGGCAACGGTGAGATGGCATCATCAGCTACTTCGTCCTGGGTCCGCAACAACTGGTGGCAGCGATGGAATGCCATCAGCGACCTTCCTTCCGACCCATAACAACAGCTTTACGTCTATTTCTTTTTTTTCAGCCAAAGCAAGGACACCGTGAAAAAAGATTGGCATTTTTGGAGCGCATACACACTCAAATAGTTACATCTAATAACTCGTGGACGTAGAGACGAAATTGATGAATTCACTGTGACAAGATTCGTGAAAGGACGAGCAAACGCAGGTAGCCAGTTTTTGCTGTCGACTCAAGACTGATGCCTAGAAAATATTTGGAGGTTCGATGCAAAATAACCGCACAAATAAAGTTACGCCTTTGGAATACAAAGCTAATAAAGCAAAAAAAATGTTGCAAAACGTTGAAACCCAAAGGGGGTATTTCAATCAACACTTTCTCCCGGTCTGTTGTTAAAAAAATTGAGCATGGAGAGGCTGAAATGCAATGCTTGCAATTAAAATGCTTCGTGCGTGTAAATGCATGTGCACGAGAACGTAAATTTTGTGACGACCGATGTCGGGAAATTCATAAAAACGATTGGTGAACCAGAATTAAGAAAAAGATGGGCGAGGCGCCACGGCGCTATAACTGACGTTCTGGGTGAATGAATGAAGGCAACTGTTCCAAAAGCAAAAAAATAGCAGGTCTTCCTTTCGGTAAAGAAAAGACTGAAAATTAAAGAAAGAAGGGCCACAGACATTTTAGTACAAGATATCTTGTGCTCCCAACAGAAATCGTGCCCCTCAAAAAAAAGTCACAGCTTTGCCGCGAAGGCGAAGCAAAGAATGCAATAGCAACGAATTGGAAGGTCTCGCGCAGAATGGAATGCAGATCGAAACGTGTATCGCATTCCTAGCGCACAAAGGACGCACGAAATGTACTCACAGGTACAGATTAACGCGCATAAGCGTCTCAGTTGTTACTTCGCTGTGGCTGAAAAGCACGTCCTTTTCGCAAACAGAGACTGTGCAACGATCGAAGTGACCTTTGTGCACCCGGTAACTACAACAGAATCGTTCCGATGAAACCCAAAGGCTAGGCAAGACGTACGGTTTTCCCCTCTGGAAGATAAGGGCGCGCGATCGAGCGTACACCCCCTTATTCTCTACGCGGGCTAAACTACGCGTGAGAATTGAGAGCCGCCGCGCGCTCACTGCGCCATCTTGCTGATAACGCTGAAAACATGATAGTTCCTCTCCCTCCAAGATGCCCGCCAACATTTGTAAGTGGTAAATATGAATAGCTTGCCGTTTGAACGTTGAAGCAGGTACCTTTCGGTGGCTCAGTGGTTAAAGCGTCGCATTCACGACGCGGAGGTCTCACGTTAGATTCCGCGTGCTCCTTTTTCTGCGATTGTTTTTCCTTTTGTGCGTCTTCATATATATATAGATACATATACATATACGGTGCATGACATCGACGCCGACGGCGAATCGCAGCCAAAAGTGTCCACATAATTGCTAACGCAATAAAAAGTTTTGAAGCAATCGACTATAAAGATAAGGCATTAGGGTGAGAATGATAAAACTTGCGCAAGCTGCGGCCTGAAAGAGCAGGTTAGTGCCTTCGGCACATCGAGAATAATCTTCTGATGATATGCGGGTAAAATAAACAAAAGCAAAAGCAAAAAAGCAGGTAGGTTAACCAGGAACATGTCCAGTTGTCTATCCAACGCTTAGAAATTGGAAAATAAAAATACAAAAATGAAAGAGACAAAAAAAAAATAAAGTGAAGAATAAATGTGCTGACGCGTATGCATTTTTCCTTATACAACAGTCAAAGGCAGTCACACTAGGTGATTAGTTTCGAAGGCACGGGAGGGGGGAAAAATGTACGCTAAAAAAATAAAATGTATATTTTATTTTTTTTTTGATAAAATGTATATTGCTCAAGATTTAGCGTTCATACTTGCGCAATTGGCAATTAAAAAGCGAATATTGCGCATATTTGAGGCACCATAAGAACACGTCCAAATTCTGTATGTGTGTCTTTTTACTATAAAAGGCATACATAAGTAATTCTAAGGGCCGTAGCGCTTATTACGCTGTGCTGACGATGCAACGCTTTCACGAAAAAGCAAATGTTTCCAACGCTTTGCTAAGGCGACTCGGTGGAGGCAGCTACCCATCGCCTTGCGTTCTACACTTTATCGCCTCCGAGACAGGCACGCACGCCACGCGCTTCGTTTTTCAAGATAACTGCCAGATAGCGCTCATGTCTCACGTGTGACGTGACTTGATGCGCTCGTTCGCTTCCGCTGCACGCTCGAGGCACTCTGACGCAGCGCCTCCAGAATACAATTCACCAATTTTCTTGCCCAAAACATCAAATAAACGTTTTGTTCCCTCTCTCCAGACGCAAGACTATCGTCTTTCGATGACATTTGCAGTGTAGAATGCAGATCCGGGGCCATTTTTTTCTAATAGCTGGCAATCTTCATCCAGCGTATTTTGCTGACGCTTTTTACCGCCAATGCAATCTTGCCTCAAACGGAGCTTCGGAAATTAGACGCGAACAACACAAATTTCAATAAAGGTACCACCTTCGTTCGATTTTTTTAAACTTTTGTATTCGACATAACGATTCCGCCAGAGTGCACTAACCTGCATGCCCATTGTAGCCTTCACGAAAGGCCCCTCTTCGACTTTACAGCATGTACATTCCTGTTTCCACGTCGAAATCTTCATTTTCAACGCTTTTGACGGTTCGATTTGGCGGCCTTATATTCTCTTTAAAGCCGCAAAAAGCGAGCCAGGGCACGAAAGAATAACTTTTCTCTGACAATGAAGAACAGTAGTTCTACTGTGTGACATCGCTCAAGGACTTTCAGAGGGATGTGCGCTCCTTTGAACGGTAAAGTAGGCAACCTTCGTTCCCATGATCGATCCACTGTGGGTCGTTTACACACGTATAAAAGCCACAGAGACGAAGTGAAAAGTGTGTCCGCATGCTATCGAAGGAGACATCGCCGCTTTACAAAAAGTCGGCCGCACAATCGTGCTATGTGCCAGTCTCCTGCAGCACTGTGTCTTTACTTCTGTCCCTCTTTTTTTAATCGCCTATCAAAAAAGTGAAGTGGTGTCGCGTTTGTGTGTCTGTTTTCGGAAAGCAAAAAATCTTCCATGCTTCGTCGTTTTCGATGTGGCTGTATTTTGGAGAATATTACCGGAAAAGTTTCCTAGACCTATGATTGATCGAACGTGCAGCACATTGGTTGCAACTTGTAGCCGACTACAGCTGCAGCTGTCTGGCACGAATACGAATTTTTAGATAGCTCAGCTTCTGAAGCAAGGCATAAATAAATAGGTGTCGTCATGTTAACATAGTGTTTGGTAGCATGAATAAAGTCATCATCCTTCACTCTGCCCTAGTTAAAAATTTTCCTCAAGAGTTGTAGGCAGCGTAGAAAAAAAATACGGCGCTTCCAGCAAGGAATTGACGAGGCTCACTACTACGGATTCGTAACACCTGACACAGACAACAACAGCTTTCCGTTTCTCTCTCTCCGTGTCTCTTGATTGCTATTTCAAGCAGCAAAAGTGAAGCTTTTAGGAAGTAGTCTGCTTTACGTTTGACTTGTAGTGTGAACAACATGCCGCAACGGTAGTAGAAGGTTCTATCACTAGAGTGCGACCAGATTCTTAAACTCTTGCTACTGCGTGGTGACGGTGCCTTTCTTGGGCCAATGTGTCTTCACGCTCATGGGTGTCTAGAAAGAAAGAGAGAGAGAAAGAACAAAATAGAGAGGCATTGAGGCACCTATCACGTTGTAACTTGACTGATTTGCGGCTACTCAATTTTATTGGTTGTCACAAAGCATGCGCTGGTAATGCTAGGCAAGTGCTCTGAACCTAAGAATTAGAAGAAAAAAAGCACCGGGAGGCAAGGCGGCCTATAAATTGATGGTCGTAATACCTCTTATCTAGACGATTACACAACGTATTACGTCGCTGATTTCTCAAATGGGCCCAGCAACACTTTTCCAAGTAGCCATGAAATGAATTCAGTTGAAGATTTTATTGCCTCACAAATTAACTGTTGCGAAAATTTTTTCAGTATCCATCCCATACGAGCGCAGTTACAGAGATTTGTCATACGCGGCAATGGCTTTCTCTTCTCTCATCCCGACGAAAGCAATGGAAGCTAAAGAGGGAGGGAAGGAATGGGTGGAGAAGGTACGCCCCGCGCGCCACTCGACCTTGAGCACTTTTTCTCTTTTTTTTTCTTTGAGTACGTGGCTTTTCAGTGGAATCATGCGTGCATGCGCGGCCCCAGTAAGCCCCGAGCGCGCCACGCTGAAATCAGCCAACGATGTGATACTCGGGGCTATGACATACTAATTTTTGAGTATGTTAGCATCATTGGTCGAGTGAAGAGAAAACACTTTTTTCATAAATTTTGAGCATTTATTGCAAATTCCAGGCGGCGTGCTGCACTGTATTTCATGGCTCGCGTGTTCTCGCGAGCCTCGACTACCGATCAGCATCGTTTTCTGACTATTCTCAAAAAGTGTTGCAGAGTTCTTTACCTAGCATTTTCCCTCAGAAAGTTAAGTGAGAAGACGAAGTAATAGAGAAGTAGTCAATGGTCTGTAGTGTAGTTCTTTTTCTCGACTCTCTGAGTAGAGTCGCGTCCACGTTTGTGTAGAGCACGCGAGAGCAGCCGGCCTTTATCTGGGGGGGGGGGGGGGGAAGGGGGGTGACCTTTTGCGCTAGTTGCTGGGTCTGCCGTAGTTTGCCCAGCAGTGTGGCAGCTTGAGCTAGTTGGTATGGGATGACGATAGTTATAGCGCGAGAACAAAACGACGACACAAAGACAAGAAGGACACGAAGGACACGAGCGCTCGTGTCCTTCGTGTCCCTATTGTCCCTGTGTCGTCGTTTTATTCTCGCGATATAACTATTGTCTTGCAGCAGCTTTGGCGGTCTCATAGGCATGCACACATGCTACACATGAGTGGCAGCCTTGGAGAGTGTGCTTGAGTAATCGAATATGCATTCGAGCCTCGAGGTACTTACGGCACGTCTATGTCAAAAAATGACGTTTTAGGGCTGATAACACGCGTCTGCCTCATCCAGGACAAACGATTCGCACTTTCTGGCTGTTCAACTATTCGCGATTAGATGAGAAAGTGACACTCCATGGGTAGTGCGCACAGGTGGCATAACAAAGGTGTTTGCCAACATAATTTGTGGTTGTCAGTCTGTTCAGATCTGTGATGGCTGTTTGGGCGGACATGCTCATGGGCACACCTCGTCAGATCCCGCGATTGCCGCAAGGTGTCACACCCAAAAGTCAGGCCAGCAGCTCGCATGTTTTACAAGTATGTGTACATGGCTGCACATAGTCTATCACTAGTGTGGTGCTTTTTAAAGTAAAGGTTGGTTTTGTTATATTGATGCATTGGTTTTCCTTTCTTCTTTTATTCGTTCGTTGATTTATTTGTGATGTATATTCAACTTTCGTGGGATCAGCATCAAGGATTCGAGCAATGTTCGCAAGGGCAGGAATACAATAGACAGCAACAAAAAAGCAATTCGTTGCCGTTAGGATTACATTATAGTTTGGCGTGAAGCCAGGAAAAGCGCATGCCTTCAGATATTTCTTCCACTGAGGTTTTTTTGAAGTCTATATGATAGACTGCAGGGAGGAGAAGACAAGTTTGCGAATATTGATTGCCTTTACTTTTACCTAACTCATCAGGCGTTCAACGAAGAGCGTTGTTCAAGGTGCTTAATGAAGTACTAGATGAATAGCTAAAGTAGTTGCTTTGCCTATCAAGAATTTGTCGTACTCCTATCGTTAACGAGCGTCCGAAAAACGCAGTGGCGTCGTTCATATTTGTGGGAGTAGGACAAGAAGCTATCGCGAGAACAAGAGCGGATCGCCAACGCGAAAAGCAACATACTTCGTACTATGCAAACATTCTTGGAAGAAAAATAGGGTTGACATAAGGGCTTTTTCCCAAGCCACTATTATAACTTTTGTCCGTTTTTGTATTCTTCTCGGCTTACTTGTGGTCATATTTTAAGCCCTTCTTGACTAAAAGCAATGCTTCCTAAATAGCGTAAACATAGGAGCTTTCTTGCCCCCTTTTAGCGTTCGCGAAACAACACAGATGACTTCTGCTGATACTTTACAACAACTACCACTACTATTACTGCTAGTAAAGTAAATATTCAAGTTAATGTAGCGCTAATAGATTATAGTCTTAATATTATATTACTGCAACCACTGCTACCACAACTGCTACTTCACCTACAACCTGTCAATAAGCTTGGCCTATACGCCTCCCAGTTTTCGTTTCCTTGCTACCTTATATTAATTTAAATATCCCACGTCTTGCTTCATGGAAAGAAATTGGGCACCTCTTGGTTGACGTAACGTACAAAATATATTAGTTTCATAAAAAGTACAAGAATATCAATGGAGAAAATAAATCATACTGACATTTCAATAATATTTCGATGACACAGTCTTTTGCACCAAAGTATGTTCCGAAGAAAATCAGATCAACTTCAATTTAGTTCTGCTGGGCATATTAAATCATCACAGCAATCGCACAAAGACATGAAGCAAGACAAAAATGCACATAGGCTTTCGAGAAGCCTACATGATGCGGCACCCAGCAGCACAACCCAACATGGTTTTTACAAGTTCTTGCAGTTGTAAGAGCAGCCACTTATTCAACTACCACTGTTTTATCTGCAGAGCAGGTCATCCTATTCCATGTGTAAATGATATGAACACATATCATAAGTCCTTCGTGCTGTATGTAATGTTGACGGCCTGAACTCATTTACTTCTTTTTTTAATCTTTCCTTCCTTTTTCTTTCTTTTATGCTTTCTTTCGTTTTTGTTTAGCAAGTTTAGCATCAGGAACAATCACGGAGATGAGTGCCTAGTTTAACTTTATTACATGTCTTCCATTTAACTATAGTACCCGATCTAACGAAAAAATAACAAGAAAACAAGAAAGCAATTAGGCGTGCCGATTTTGTATACTTCATACATCATTCTTTCTTTGTTATTGCGACCCACCTAAAGAGCACGTGCCCTTCACACGCACTGTAACGCACGTGTGCTTTAGTCGATGATTTAAGAAAGGAAGACATTATTTCGCTGTAGGTTGCAAGAACATATTGCCATGATTTCCACTGTCGCATAGTTAACGCACTGTACGCATCTTCTGTACATAAAGTTTCCTTAGTGTAACACTCGTTATAAAAAACACTAGCATGAAACATTGAAGTCTTAATTCACACGAGTGAGCTGGAGTGTCTCATAATTATTGATTGATATGGACGGTTTAACATTCCAAAACCACTATTTGATCATGAGGGACGCTGTAGTTGAGGACTCCGGAAATTTTGACCACCTGGGGTTCTTTAACGTGCACCCAAATCTGAGCGAACGGACCTACAGCATTTTAGCCTCCATCAAAAATATAGCCGCTGCAGCGAAGATTCAATACCGTGACCTCCGGTTCAGCAGCCGAGTACCTCAGTCACTAAACCTACACGGCGGGTCCTGGAGTGTCTCATAGATACACAGTATATATGAGGGCCTAACTGTCACAGCAACATGACGCACTAAACTTAAAAGTTAGAATTTCGCCGTGTGGAGTGAACTGTGCAAGGTATGAGCCAAAGGGTGACAGTCGTTTGGGTGTATGTGAGTATTTAGGCATAATGTCCAGCAAGACTCCCACTCTTCATAATTGGAAGTAGTTTTGTCACTAGCAATTGCTTCCTCACAAGCTTTTTGTAATTGCGGTGGTGCACGCTCTACAGGAGCCGCTTGCATGGATCCGTGTGGCATGCATGTCCACCTTCAGTTGTTGTGCAGTGTGTTTTATTGCGATAGCAATTATAAAAACACTCTCGACTGTATTTTGCCACCGGTGCCAGCGTCGTTCTCGACATCGGCGTTGCTGTCACTCCCCCTACATGTATACGTATCTATATATGAGAAAACGCAATTAGGAAAAAGATACAGAAAAAGACAGAAAAAGAATTAAATGGGGGACCTCTGAACTGTGCATGCGAGGCCTTAACCACTGAACTACGGAGGAGCACCTCCTTCAATGGCCGAACAACAAGCTATTCATATCTACCACTTTCCACGGGTGACAGGCATCTCGGGGGGAACTATCGTGTTTTCAGCATTACTAGCAAGATGGCGTAATGAGCGGGCTTCACCACATCGTCACGACGCGGCAGCGTGCGCTGTGATCACCCAAACTTACTTTGCGTCGCGAAGTAGAGGCGGCTGGACACCCACTCGCGTGCGCTTATATCGTGGTGGGGAGGATCGTACGCATTGGCTGGCCTTCGGCTTTCGCCGCAACAATTCTGTTGTAGTTACCGGGCGCACAAAGATCACTGCAATCGTTGCACATTTCTATTTCTAAAAAGGGCGTACTTTCAGGCACAGCGAAGTAACAACTGAGACGCTTATTCGCGTTCGTATGTACCTGTGAGTATGTTTCCTGCATCATGAGTGTGTGAGAAACGCGGAGCACGTTTCGATCTGCTTGCCTTTCTGCGCGTGACCTCCCGATGTGTTGCTATCGCGTTCATATCTTCGCCGCGAAGCAATGAACGCGATAGCAAGAATTACTCACAGGTACAGATGAACCCTAACGAGCGTCTCAGTTCTTACTTCGTTGTGTCTGAAAAGCGCGCCCTTTTCGCCAACAGAGCTTTTTTTCTAGGGGCGAGTGTCTATAATGTGTGGGTCGTTCCCTCCTTTGAAGTATTAGTAGCAGTAGTAGTAGTAGTAGAAGTAGAAGTAGTAGTAGTAGTAGAGGTAGTAGTAGTAGTAGAAGTAGTAGTAGTAGTAGAAGTAGTAGTAGTAGTAGTAGTAGTAGTAGTTTTAGTGAATAGCAACTCTGTTTATGAATTGCTGAATATATCGCACATATCACTAGATGGAATTAGTTGTTTTCGTATAGTTCACAGACAGACAGACAGACAGACAGACAGACAGACAGACAGACAAACGGATGGATGGACGGACGGACAGACTGACAGACGGGCGGGCGGATGGACGCTCCGCCCAACTCATCATCAATCACTCCGTAGATATGCTGCGAGTTTTTTTCTATTTATGTAAACTAGCTAGTCTGCGAACGCACTTTTAGTATCTAATACAGCTATGTAATGATGGCAACAATGAAGTTTGTACCTCATTCATTTGTTGATACAACAGTCACTTCGGCAACAAAAGCGACCCCCATAAAGGACTATGCTTACCGATAAACCAATTGTAGGTCGCATTGATGAATTTAGGAGTTCTGTCTAAACGCCGCACTTTGCATGGCAAAGAAAATGAAATAACATCTTTTTTAACATTTACACTATTTGAGAGAAGGCCACGATTGAGGAAGACGCAACGTTTTGAGCTATTGCTGGCTCTACAAAAAATGAAATAAGAAACAAAGCAAAAAGTCGAAGCCCGCTGCTCCTGGACCCAAAACCCACCTAAAATAGAAACGCTTCGTCAACAACTATGTTGCTCACCGCCTCTATGATTCAAGACGAATACATAGTCCAACCGTCAGTCATTTAGGATTCCCTCTTCGTGCTCGTCTATTATGAATGAGCGTTTAAGGATCGTCTACGACGCCTCAAGCTGTGCGAATCCCAGACGTCCAAGGGAGGGCTGACTTCACCAATGTACTTTTTCTGCGAGAGCGTACTTTTCTCACCGAGGTGACTAGTCTTAGCAGTCGTTCTCTGCTTGCGGTTGGCTATTGTTTTTTTCTTAGCTCCCGACAATATGGCGACTAAAACGTGCCCTTAGAGGTACTAAAAAGTAAGAATAATGGTGTTCCCCCCAATGCACTTGAAAGTTACATTTAACACGTGTTTTACCTTGCTTTTGGTGTTCATTTCGTTTCCGTCGTTCACTGGCCTTCTATTCCTACATAAAATAGCACGTTTAGGCAGACGTGACAGGCACGTTAAACAGAGATGCAGAGGTTGATACATCGTCGAATGACCTGAAAGCCTGTCATTTTGCTGTGCGGCGGCGGTGAGTTTCAGACAGGCGATATTGACACGGTACTCCTTCGGAGAAAGAGCGAGTTTTTAAATTGGCCGATCAGTGTCACAAACACAGCATCTCACAGTTGTATTCAGAGTGTCACGCACACTGACATTCACATGTAAAACAGCCCCCCGAACAAATAAGAACCAACCGCGCCCACTGTAGACGAAGTGTCTAACTCCGTGTTGCCTAAAATTTGCATATTCGCATTGATGATGAAGGCATATGCACACACCACGCTGCGATCAAGGTGCTTTTTGTCGTTAGTTGTTCAACGTACCACGTGTAATCTATACTAGAATATCAGGCCTTTCGAAGATATTTTTTTTACTTTTGTAACAATTCTCGCATGAAGGGCCACAATTGTGGAGATGCGCGTGACCGAACCTAGTTATCATGTGCGTTCAATCACATACATTATGCATACTGTGTATATGAACGCCTGCAGATGTTTCTTTTTTTCTGTGTGAGGTTGAATAGGTTATTTTTTATGTAAGCGAAAGGCCTGCTTCACTTTGTACTCGACACGGACGAAAAAAAGAACATCAGTTGCCAGTAAATGTATCTACTGCGCATCTATCTCAATGCACGAGTCTTGTTCTATAGCTTCCCGTTGTCGCATTGCGTACAAACCAGCAGTATATAGAAAGGAACACACCTATAAATTATGCTGCGCCGACCATATCACAGGCGGACGCTGCCGAAAGACGTGACCTCAGCGTCAGAATGAGCCTAACTTCATTGTTTCGAAACGATACACCAATTTTGGTTGTGGCAGAATGGCAGAATGCCATTCTGCCATTCAAATTGTTGTACAGTTTTTGTGGCAGAATAGCAAATTGCCATTCTGCCACACCCCAACTGATGTGGCAGAATGCCGTATGTTTGAGCTCCATAGTTTTTTGTGAATAATTTTCATTTCGCCTGTCAAGCGTGGTCTACTGCAGATGAGGGATGTAGGTAGAGTCCTACGGAGCTCTACCGGACACCGGAATGACCGCGGGTGTCGCTTCTAGGCAGCGCTACAGCTCCGAGAGTGGCACTTACAGTGATGACACCCAACCCTACAACGTCAGCAATGATGAATCAGGAGATGACAACTACAAGCTCGTAGGAAACCACAAGAGAGAGAGACAATTTCTGAGCACGTCACCCAATTCGAGTGACCCCACCATGCGAACTTCGCATGGTGGGCTCCATCCGTTTCATGCCAGTTCTCGCTAGTGACAACATGAGACGCCTTAATCGGGCAATCCGTGTCTGTAGAGCTACAGGAACTGGTGCCAAATGAAGTAAAGGAAGTCAGAGTCAATAGCCGCAAGAACATCCTAGAAATTGACGTCAATCATGTGACTGCGCTTGACAGATTGCGTGAAGTAAAGAAACTTAATGGGATGAAAGTCCGCTCTCATATACCGCTGGGCAAATAAGTGAGCACTGGGGTGATAAGTGATGTTGCCGAAGCCATTACCAACTTGGACCTACGAGTCTCGATTAAGCCGGCTTCGAAAGATACTATTATTACAAGTATATGTCGTATCGGTACATCATGATGCGTAAGAATTACAGTTAAGGGCGAATCACTTCCATCACACGTAAAAGTGGGCCACTTCCGACACGCAGTTAGCCCTTTTATACCGAAACCACTTCAGTGCTGGAAGTGCATAAAGTTAGGTCACGTAAGTGGTGTGTGCACGAACTCTACTATCTGTTCCCGATGCACTGGGCACCACAACAAGGACACGTGCCAGGCCACCACTCTGAAGTGCTCAAACTGCAATGGGCCACATGATGCCGCTTCGAAGGACTGTCCTTTTATTCGAAAGGAGCTAACAATACTGAAGAAAAGGGCCAGAGATGACATCTCATACCGAGAAGCAGCCGCATCCATTACGCGACGACGGTTCCGTCGCCAGCACTGCACCAAAGCCACCAAAGCCTCGACGTCTTGCGAAGCACGTCCAAAACCACCTCATCCTCCCCCGCTCTGGCCAAGCACTGTCGGTTTCAAGAACAAAGGTGCTTTTGCTAGCAGTGGAGCCGGTTCATCCTCATTACCCAGTCAGAACGCAGCTATTTAAAAAGAAAATGATGCCTCTACCAGCAATGCAGGTGACGCTTGGCCCGAACTCCCAAAAATACATGCGCCTGATGAGAGGCATCAGATTTTGAGAGTGAGGGGCACTTCATCGGTACTTCATAACTTGACGGACGAAGCACAACTTATCGGCATGGTTAGCACCCTGGTCACTGCTGTGCGCGTGGTGCTGAGCAAGATGCAGACACCAATAGTTCAAAGCTTGTTGCAACTGCTTGACACCATCACTCCAGTTCTCGCAAGCCTTCAGAAGCCTGCTGCTTAGGAACACAAGCGGCGCCATCATGGCTTCATTATCGGCAAGATTTTGCGTGCGTGGAACCGCAAATACAAGTTAATGCAACGAATGTGCTCAATTTATTAAGATACGTATGTGACTCACCGCCTGTGATGTTAAGCACGTAACTGCCATTTTGTCGACGGCATGAGTGACATTTCTCTCCTCCTCTCTCTCACTAACTTTTATTCCCCTTACCCTCTCTCCAGTGCAAGGTAGCCTGTTGGGCTTAGCCACGGTGAACCTCCCTGCCTTTCTTTCATCCTTATTTTCTCTCTGTCTCAGTCTTATTCCTTTCAGCTAAAGTTTGTCCGACAAAAAACCTCATGAATAGCGCTACCAAATAGTCAATAAGAGCACATAATGTTGCAGATCCTTAATGTCGCCAGTTTTTGCTTTCATGGACATACTCCGCTTATATGGAAGACTAAAGCATCATCCATGATCGCTAATACAACCTATGTTGCACAACGTCTCACCTAATGCACGCATCTAGTCAGACGTCACATGGGGAAAGCTGCTCCTGTGTAAATCCACCGTTTTTTTGCCCCATTGATTGAATGGTAATAACATTCATCGATCGGGATATCACGGCGTTCATTATACGGCGACGCGTAGGGACTGCAAGCGCAAGCTTCTGCGCATTCGCGGGCAGACCTAGGCTCAGGAAGCACCAACGTCAATCTTGCTGCGGACAGACGGTGATTGGCTGTACTTCTCGACATGCGTAAAAATTCTGAGTAAGCTCTTGAAGTCTGTGCATACGCGCACACGGTGCGCATGAAGTGCACTGGGACGAAAATTTTATGGCAGTAATTTGCACGCATTCTTTACCAGGCTTCCACAACGGTCTTTACTAATGGGGGCTTAATTTTGAACCTGCGAATATCCCTAGTTCCTCGAAGTGCGCATCCGATGCTTTAGTGGTGGATGGGTTGCGTGCAGCGTCGTGCAAAGGCGTTTAACATTGTGCTGCTCTGTTCCTGCATTTGCTTCTTATAATCTGTGTAACGGGCAAAAAAACATTTACAGAATATCAATGGAGTGAACGACGATGAGTGGGTCAAAGCGTCCGTCCATCAATCCGTCTTCCTGTCTGTCTGTCCGTCTGTCTTCCTGTCCGTCTGTCCGTCTGTCTTCCTGTCTGTCTGTCTGTCTGTCTGTCTGTCTGTCCGTCCGTGCATTCGAGCGTCCATCCGCCTCTCTGTGTTTTTAGTCCGTCCGTCCGTTCATTCATCTAGTGAACACTTCAAGTGCTGCCATCTTTTATCTATTCATCATATATTCATCATACACAATTGCCGCCATCCAGCGCACATTCTAAGGACTAAAGGAGATGTGGCTACTACAGCGACACAAGACACGCACGACCCACGGCGTAAGGAACTTTGCCCCTAAAAGTAAATCAGCATACAAACAGGTACAGGAAATTGTCTGGGCATTGTTAATTTGTTTCTTTCTTTTTTTTCCAGTTGGTGGGCTAGATGGTGAGAACAGGCTGAAAGAAATTTCAGGGCAGGCAGGAATAACAAGAAGAGCAACTAGAAAAAGAAGCCAGCAAATGGCCATTTTCAGGAAATGAGGTGAGACAACGAGCAGTGTTAGTCTTGGCTTGTCTTCGCTTCCCGCAGCTGAATAACCTCGGGAGTCGTATAACTCCTAATGGTTGAACAAATTTCGTACGCCCGGGCGATTGCATCTCAACCTACGCCAAGTTGTCCATGCGGTCAACGCAAAGCTTGGCTTGCCTGATTATTGCACACTAGACGCAAGAAAAGAACAAATAAATAAGAGTAAACAAAAATAAGTAAATGACCCAAACAAAGGAATCGCTTGTGCGCTTCCTAAGGCGGACGTAAAAATAAACATATAAACAGAAGACCACTCATCATCTACTGCTATCACATCTACACTCTCTCGTTTTAGATCAACGAGGGCCATTCTAGCCTTAATGAATGGAAAACAAAGATCATCTATAGTAAAACTAAGGCACAAATAACAGAGATAAAACAACCAGAAAATGAGTAAATGGCCCGTGTCTACAGAAACAACTGAAGCTCCCATCTGGCCTACCTAAGGTCATAAAACGCTGGAAGAGGCAAGAAATAGCGGCCATTATTTCCTTAGCCACAGCGGTGAGAAACACTAACGGTGTTTTTCCCAGTGTCCCGCTGAGAATTTCTCACACTTTTCTCCCACGAGAGTGGAGCCTTTTTATGACTTCTCTTATAAAGTATAGGTTGCTACGAATTAAGGAATCATTTAGCAGCGAGGCTATTCTGTACATTGTCCTAAATATAGTGCGGTTTTTGCATACGAAACT
Organism: Rhipicephalus microplus; assembly: GCF_043290135.1. Taxonomy (NCBI): domain Eukaryota; kingdom Metazoa; phylum Arthropoda; class Arachnida; order Ixodida; family Ixodidae; genus Rhipicephalus; species Rhipicephalus microplus. The sequence goes on from NC_134702.1 coordinate 28,120,551, forward strand.
AGTTCGTAACACATCATGAGAGGCTACAGTGCACATAAGATGGGGATTAACAAAGAACACACAAGCCAACGATGGTGAGTACTATGTCTTTTAGCGCTGCAGCCTTTTATGGTTTCTGTCTTGAGTTTCTGCAAGACGCGTGTTAAAGCTCTGCGGATTACAGTGTCAGCAGAAGACTCTTCAACTTGATATGCACCAGAGAAGTTGGGTATCTTGTGAATCTGTTGTAAACATGGCTCATCGTCTGGTGGGTACACGAAGAGGAGAGTCTGAGAAGAGGGTAAAGCAAGGTGAGAAGTGGGAGGGTGCTGCACAGAAGCAGTCACAAAGTAGTTTATAAGGATATTCATGAGCTCCTTTTTTGCACTACAACCACAGGCACTGAAAGTTAACACAATGCCCCCTCTGCCAGAAGATGTTCTGGTTAGCACGAACCAAGGACGTGTCTTAGCTAATGAGATTACACTCTCTTTTTTTGAAGCTTGCACATGAAGCCACTATAGCCTCCATTTGTCAGCTCTTTCACAATGAATTTATCTGAACAAAGTACTGTATATTGGGGACAAAAAGGAATCGAGGACAACGCGCAGTTCCTATACGTCAACAAAAGCAAATCGTGACGCTTCCTGCTGAACTCACGCAACCATGCATATTTTTTAGTTTTATTTTGCTAGAAAGAACTGCACGTTTGGAGCTTTTTTTTAAAACAATATTGGCATTATATGGTAAGCACTTCTGTTCCTTCTCAAATTTAAAAAAAGAGGCAAAGCACTGCAACCCGTTTGCGTATGAAAATACACCCTTCTGTTTTCTTGTGTCTCCCAGCAGATAAGCAAACATGGTCTGAAGGACCCCTGAATTGATCCACCGTTCTTTCTCTCTCCATTGCCCCTTCACCCTTCCTCGCCTCAAGCTTCACACGCGTCGTTGAGCACACATTTGGTTAAGCATCAAAGCTCGCTTCGGCGAAGATCTAGGCAAGCACACCAGAAAGCTGCAGCAGATGAAATCCAGAGAAAAAAAACGAACCTTTACGTGATATTTTACAAGCGGAAAACATGCTCACCTCTCCCGAGACAAACGTTTTTGGAATGAGGATTTCCTGGAAGGAGCGCGCCGCTGGGTGGGATTTTTGTGTACGATGTGTTGTTGCGGTGTTTATATCGGCAATATGCATCCGCCAAAGTGTTCCGTGTGCCAACCCTTTTTCTCAGAAAACAAGTAAAACGACGACCTCCTGCTTTATTTCTTTTAAATACAAGGAAATCAAAATTTTCGACGTTGCCTGCTACCTTCACGTCAGTGTTGTGAATTTTTTCTTGTCCACGATAAAAGTAATCTTCAAGCACGTATTCAAACAAATTATTAGAGGTTGCCATAGAGTTTATGATGATATCTCTGCATGAAACAAGATGAACCAAATAACAACAAAAATCAAATGCAATGCTGAGCATCTGAGCCGATTTTCATTTTATGCGGTCTATGTTACCTTATACAAAAAGAAGCCAGAAATATTGCAGTGGCTTCGGTTTGATTGCATAGAATATAGGTGATTTCATACTTATTGCACTCTTTACTCTGCATGCATGTGAATGAACATCTGCATTTCTAAATTAATTACACCACTCCCTCTCCCGCAACAGACACAAACGCACACACGTATGGTTAATGTGCATTTTATGGCAAGGTATGAGTTATGGGCAATTGCTGGCACCTCGATAATTTGTTTACGAAGCATAATCTTGCTTTCGCACTTTTCACTTATATTTTTATCTTCCTTGCCTTATGTTTGGCTACATATATAGGAACGGATCAGATATATATTACTTGGCCTGCCAACTTTCCTTTATAATTATTGAAACGAACAATGCGTGAAATCATTCAGTTTATCATAATTGTGATGACTACTTATTTTCGCGATGATTTTCAACACAACTAAAGAAAATTGTGATATGTAAGAGGTACTGTTATAGGTTCAGACAACGTACAGCCGAGTTAGAAACCTAGAGACAGAGAGCTCTTTATGAAAAACAGAGAATTGGGTGCAGAGAACTATTCGTGGGGCAGGGTATTGGGGACTGAAAGACAAGAAAAGAGAGAGAGAGAAAGAAATATCAAAAAATTTAAATGGAAAGAAAAAAAGTGGGGCACCTTTAAGCTTCACCTTTAGGAGTTGAACGCGATAGAGATATCCGGCTCTAGTGCGCTCTTCAACTGCTAAGTGCGTACTTCATAATATGTTTTGTTACATACACACACACACGCACGCACACACCCCCGCACACAATAGATTGTACCAACTCGTGCGCGCGTATGGTACATACAGGTTTTTCATCTAAAGCAAGACTCGCATGGCCTCCAAGACATACGCCGCGCGCTCGCCATCTGGGAGGTCATAGAGAATCTCACAATGCCTCACAGATAGCAGAACATCATCTAGCGTTTGCTATTTGATTTATCAACGCCTCTGGAAAGGCATAATATGTTTTTCGCTAGATGGACATCGTTGTCTATTTTTAGAGCTGTTTGAAATTTCCTGTGTGTTTTTAGCGGCGACGGCTGCAATATCCCGGCTTTTTTCGACGTAGTTTGAGGCCTCCCAAATGCGCCACAAATCGCCGAAAGGGCTCGTTTTCGTCGTAAGGCCTGTCGAGCAAAATGTGTTAAAGGGGCCTTGAAACACTTCTTCAAGTAACCATGGAATGAATTCACTAAAAAGGCTTATTTCCTCACGAATGCAACGCCTCAAAAATATCAAGAATCCGTCCAGTGCGAGTGGAGTTACACAGGTTTGTCGCATGCTGCGATTGCATTATCTCTTCTCTCGTCTCGACAAAAGTGCTGGAAGCTAAGCATGGAGGGTTAGCATGAGCTAAGAAAATACGTTACTCGCGCTTCGTGACCTTGAGCACTTTTTTTTTCTTCGAATGCGCGGTTCCCTCGGTGTGATCGCGCGCGCACGCGTGGACAAGTAGCGGCCTCCCATGGCGATCTCTGTATCTTGTTTTTCGCTCCTGGACGATTTTTCGCTCACAACCAACAGGGCTAACGCTGACGGTGGGATTTCTGCGACATTAGCTCTGATAGAGTGACTTATTACGAGTTTTCAAGGTGTCACTACAGAGTTGATTTGATTGATATGCGGAGTTTAACCTCCTAAAACCCCCATATGATTATGAGAGACGCCGTAGTGGAGGGCTCCGGAAATTTCGACCACCTGGGGTTCTTTAACGTGCACCCAAATTAAGCACGTGGGGCTACAGCATTTCCGCCTCCATCGGAAATGCAGCCGCCACAGCCGGGATTTGATCCCGCGACTTGCGGGTCAGCAGCCGAGTACCTTAGCCACTAGACCACCGTGGCGGGGCCTTCGTTGGTTTGAAGCCTGGCGAAATATTGGACGCCCGAAAGGAAGAGGAGTGGGCACCACGCATGATGCCATGGCAACCTCTCCTTTGCTCTCAACTATTTAAAGGAAAGCATTTAGACTCTCGAAATATGATGTCCCTGTTTGTACTGAAGCAGTGTTTGCTCACCCTATATAAACAGCGAGCAGAGATGACGCAGTCAGGCAAAAAAAAATGGAAGGGGAGGTAGGGACTACTGTTATATAATATACATCGGCTGTCAGAAACGCAACTTCAAATACACAACGCCGAAAACAGAACGCAGAAATAATCCCAAAGGACGAAAGGCATGTGTCTTGCAGAAAAAAATAAACACATCATCAAAAACAATTATTTGTGCTGGCAAGAGCCTGACGGCTACGGCATTGATTTCCGAAAAATGAGACCCACCCCTGTCCCGACAAAAGAACCGTTATATATTGCCGGACTGGCTTCGGTCCGGAAACCAAGATTGCGTCCTTGTAGGTATCCCGGTCCGAAGGCAGGATCCAAATCTCACCCATATGTTACTCGATTAACGAGATCAGGGAAGCAAGAACGGCTGTAGTTTCACTACAAAAGCAACGAACGGAGCATAATCAAAACGAGTTGGCCTTGAGTATTCCGTGTGCCCTTGCCGACAGCGGATGCCTCAATTGGGCGCTAGCCTAACGGATATTATTGCCTTGAAATGCCCATGTGATGCCTACGCTATAGACAGTTTTTACAAGTAAATGTGTAACTTATGTGAAATAATGTTTCATTTGAATAGCAGCAAGTAACAAAATTACTGTTTTTCGTAAGCACACAAGGTTACCCCGTTCATATTGACTATTAACGGTGACAAGGTACGCAGTAAAAAAAGGAAGCATCAAAATATACCAAATGCATTGAGCAACACCTTGGTTAAGAACATAATTTTTATAATATTTAAAACAGTATCTTTGAAAAAAAAATCGGCAAGTGGTTATGTCAGCGGGTCATGGAATATGTGTGCGCACTGACGGTGTGTTTTCGGTGCGCGTTAGCAGGCATTTGGCGGCGTACCGTAACAGTAAGTCAACAGCGCAATGTGGGCCGGCAGCATAACTCTGCTTTACGACGAATTAAAGCAGTCGTCGGCAGCCATGAAAAGAGGAAGGATGAGCATCTGTGTGGAGAATCACGCTAATTTCTTGAACGATCACGAAAGCTGTCTAGCAGTGTTTGCTGTTCGCAAAATGTGTGATTCTTTCGAAGCCAAGCGGTGGTCTGGAACCCCTTTAATATGTCTTTCGCATTATTATTATTATTATTAATATTATTATTATTATTATTATTATTATTATTATTATTATTATTATTATTATTATTATTATTATTATTATTATTATTATTATTATTATTATTATTATTATTATTATTATTATTATTATTATTATTATTATTTGCTTTGAGTACATAGAGAACACGAAGACAGGAAATATGGAGTGAACAGGCTGACAACTGCCACCTATATGGGCACAACGCGTGCCTGCTCCATCGTGAAGGGGAGGCAATAGAGGAAATAAGAGAAGAAAGAAGGAGAGGGAAGATGAAAGTTTTTTTGAAAAAACGAAAGAACACACTCGTGCAAAAAAAGTAGTCACATGAGAAATGCCTATAAACGGAATGACCGGGCATTTCAATGCAGCACGAAGGGGCGGGGCTTTCTACTGTTCATCCTGCTTTTGAAGGCCGTCGAGAACTGGGACGAGCGCCTCCAAAAGCTGTTCTACGGCTAGGGCTGCTGGTGTCTGGTGACCGGCTATCAGGGATCTAACGGCATCGACAAACATCTCAAGTAGGTTGATGAGCTGGGCATCGTCTTCGACAGAGTTCGTTTCGTTTGCAATTTTTCCCACTGTAGGAATTCGCTTCGTCGAAAAGGAAACCACATGTCTGATTGACCACGCATATTAACGCGAACTCTCTCAGGATGCGATAAAACACCGTTTATGAATAACTAAACTAGCTCGAACTAACTGTGTGAAAAGACGCGAAAATGCTCCTGCAAAACCTTTTCAATGACGAGGTCGTTTAGCAAATCAGTTACTTGCCATGAGTCATTCGCACCACTTTTTGAGGCAGCTATGCGCGTGTGTTGAGAGGCAGCGCAATGTTTTCGTATCTTTCACACCTATAAGCATAAGTCAATTGTGGGTACAGAATACCACTGCTGTCATGGTCTTTCGCAACTTAAAGAAGACTGCTTTGAAAGACCTCTAGGCATCACCGTTACGTACCTTTATTTACAGTTCTATATTCAGTCATTATTTTTCAGACACTTGAAAATTACTTGGGTGATGCTTACGTTTCCATTATTTTCTTGTGAAAGTGCCACTAAAGTGTGAAAATAATCTTTGTAAAATATTTTATTTGCTTCTCACGATAATCACAAGGGATGCTCTGTTATCAGGAGGGCTACACATAAGCATGTTTTTGTCGCTCTGCTTCTCTCACGAGTTTCATAAACATAGAATTTGATTTTAGCGATATGAAAAGTGATTGCTGCATGAAACTGGGACGATGCATTTCACGCAGCAGTATGTCACAGAAATATAATGACGCATTTCTGTGACGGAAATACGTCATTAAAGTCTTCATGGACCCCAGCACCAAAAAATGTCACGTTGAAAGAAAGAAAGAAAGAAAAGGAAAAAAAGAAAGAACAAAAGAAAAAATGAAAGAAAGAAAGGAAGAAAGAAAAAAAGAAAGAAAGAAAGAAATGAACAATTTCGAAGGAATGGGGCCATGTTGAAAATATCCCGATATTTTCTTGTAGTGGCTTACTGATCCAAAACGACCACCTCAAACGTTGTATCCCACGGCAGGAAACAAAAGTTGTACTGAAGAAAGATCAGCAGAAAGGCACGTTTGTTCTGTGTTACTTATTTTTTATACTTCAAAGTCAAGAATGATTGCTACAGACTATGTGCCTAATTACGGAGTACAGTGCAGCCAGCACAGTACGTGAAATACTTCTCTTGAAAGCCGGAAAAACGGAGACAAAACCAGTGGTAAAGCATATATGAATACATACATGAATAACGAAAAATGGCAGCGCATATATTTTTTTTTCACAGCAAAGGACGTCGTAATACAATAGTCTTCTGTATGGAGGCACTGCGTGACACATAGTGCCATCTGGCAGTGATGTGATGAAATGAAAGTTTATTTAGAAAGCACAACCACTTGAAGATAGCAGCCGTGGGTCATTTTATTTATGGCCCCTAAATTTTTTCGGCGAATTGTAGATAACACCCAATTTTTTGTTCCTAGCATCGTATTGTCGGCGCAGCGTAATAAACCTTTTGGTCTTTAGATTTACGTATCTATGTATTTTATAAATAAAAACACGCATGGCCTTCACTTACGTATTAATGTTCCGCCTCGAGAATGCGTAATATATGCTTTTTTATTGACTATGTTCACGAGTATGAACACAGCCTCCAGATCAAGATGGGTGGGCTTCCAGCTTAGGGCTAAACTTTTGCCGTGTGGCTGAATTGTTGGACAGGCACCAACAGGCAACCAGACAGACAGACCAATTTTTAGTGTATGAGGGCCTCTAGTATTTGTGTATACTGGCTGAATGAACTTTCCTTTGACAAAATTTCTGCACTGAAATATCCCAATAGTGACTATTCAAAATAAAACAGCTACGGAGCAGAAACCTGGAGACTTACAAAGAGGGTTCTGCTTAAATTGAGGACGACGCGGCGAGCATAGGAAAAAAAATGGTAGGGGTAACCTTAATAGACAAGAGAGCAGAGTGGATTAGGGAACAAACGGGGGTTAAGGATATCATAGTTGAAATCAAGAAGAGGAATTGGACATGGGCCGGGCATGTAGCGCGTAGACAGGATAACCGCTGGTCATTAAGGGTAACTAACGGGATTCCCAGAGAAGGCAAGTGGGTTAGAGGGAGGCAGAAGGTTCGGTAGGAAGAAGAGATTAAGAAGTTTGTGGGTATAAATTGGCAGCAGCAAGCACAGGACCGGGTTAACTGAAGAACATGGGAGAGGCCTTTGTCCTGCAGTGGACGTAGTCAGGCTGATGATGATGATTATGATGATGATGAAAATAAAACAACTGCGGCATAAATGTTCAGATTTGGCGTTCGCGGATACAGACACAGTCACAGCGTTATTATTATGCGGGCTCGAACGTCCCAAAACCAATAAATGATTATCACAGACGCTGTAGTGGGCCCACGAAATCTCCCGACTATCTGGCGTTTTTTAGCGTGCACTGAAATCACACAGCACACTGGCCTCTACCATTTCGCCTACGTCGATATGCGACCAGCATGGTCCAGATCGAACCCACGACCTTCAAGCCAGCAGCCGAGCAACGTAGCCGCTACACAACCACAACGGACAAGTTACAGCATTCGCTACGTGTCTGCAATAAAGTAAGAACATGTGAAAAGCAGCAGTGCGGCATATAGATAATAAACGGTACACCCAAGTTGCGGTTGCTCCGTGCGACTATAAACGGCACCCTCCTGTTTGCGGTTCGCGACCCCAAACTGATAGACATTTCTCCCTTATTAATAAATGTCTCAGCAGCAAGAACATTTGCTATAATTGTTTTTACTCTCAGTGTGACGCAAGAATTCAATAGTAATTGCTCCCGTTGTTTATATACTTTGTTCTCGTTAACGTACGTTTATTAAGAAATGTGTCAGCAGCAAGAGCATTTTCTATAATTGTTTTTACTCTCGGTGTGACGCAAGAATTCAATAGTAATTGCTCCCGTTGTTTATATACTTTGTTCTCGTTAACGTACCGTTCTTTTTTTAATGCGAAGCATTTCTTAGTAAACTACGGCGACTTTGCGCGTATCTATTTATCTAGCCGCTGACTACATCTCAGCTATCGGAGTAGGCATGATATTCATGGAAGAGGCCGGTATAGCCTTAGCCATGCGTAACCCAAAAGCCACCTTAGTTCTCACGGATTTCCAGGTGGCGTATCGCAATTTAGCCAGAGGTCAAGTCGGCCGGTTAACACATTTGTAGTGGGGAATTCCTTGTAGTGGGGAACTCCTTTGTACATTCGATTCTGCAACAGGCTGTGGCCCGTCGTTAAGAATGTCAGTGGATACAAATGCTATGGGTACAAGGGCACACAGGAGTTAGAGGCAATGAATGTGCTCTTGCATTGGCCCACGATCTCTTACACCGGGCCTCCGTTGCTTCATCCACAGTGCACCTTCTTGCTGACCCGATTATCCACAGCCCCTCCTTTCTTATACTGGCATCCTGCAACACACCAGGCTGAGTAGACGCACTCTACACCCACCTGACCCTAAATTAGATAAAGCATCGCAGGTCACGTGGAGACGACTACAATCATCAGCATTTACAATTCCTTATGTATTGTCCAAGATTGACCTCTCGATGTACAATTCGCAGTGTAGGTTCTGTCCCCAGACGGCCACTTTATTTCATATAGTCTGGGAGTGCCAAAACAATCATAGTAGATCGGCCAATCATAACCCTACAATCGTCGAGTGGGAGGTGACCCTGTCCAGCTCTGACCCAGTGCAGCAACAGGCCCTGGTCGACCGAGCCCGGATGGCGGCAATAGCCAACGGTCTTCCGGACTAGGAGGTCCAACCACTACAGTGGCTTATTTATTATCAATAATTGTGTTATTCTCTCTCGGAGGAAGAGGAGGAGGAGCTCTTCTCCATCGATGAAGAGGGATTTCATCTTCATCGATGAAGAGGCACTAGTCTTGCCCTTTTATGTTGGTCTGTGACGGACGAGTGAAATTTATCTTAAGGCCAGCCTGGTATTGGTAGGCTGATGTATCGATGCGTCAGCAGTAATGATAAGTCAACATGTAAATACGCGAAAATGTCCAATTCATGTTTTATTACTGGCTCTTGTTTACCTTGCAATGTGCATACGTGTATCTATCTTTTTCTGACACATTTTTGTGTGGCTGTGCTTGTGTCAACCATCGAATGTACACGTTCTTTCCACGTGATCTCATATCCATGTTCATGCGAAGCCTGTTTTGTCGTCATCGTTAATATATGTCGAACAAGAAAATGTTCTGTTGAAACGTTAATTACGTCTGTGACAACAAAATTTTTCTAAACCGTGACAGTCCAATGAGGATTTGGCAGGCCAATTGGTGGTGACAAGGTTCACGAATGCAACATTCTGACCTCGTTCACGGCGTAATTTTTTAGAGGCGACGCTCCTCTTAGTCAAGCCTTGTCCTGCATCACGCGTAACCAGCAGTATACCTCCCGATCAGTATAATAAGTTGCGCTGCCTCATCACCAATTCTCGGCTCATTTCCTAGATGCTGTTGGTCCGATCGAAGTGTGTGAAATGGCATAGACACACGGACGGATGGACGGAAGCATGGACGGGCGCACGCACAGACGGGCGGATGCACGGACGTACCAACGGAAGCACGGACGGATGGACAGATGAACGTATGAAAGCATGGGTGGACGGATGGACTCATGCACGAATTAACGGACGCACGCCCGTATAGACGGGCGGATGGACATACGCCCGCACTCACGCATGCACGCACGCAGGTATGCATGGGGGACGGATGGAAGCATGAGTGGAAGCATGAGTGGATGAACAAATGGACGTATGGACGCACGCATGGACGGACGCTTCGCCCCATTCATCATTCACTCCGTGTTTACGCTTCAACAGGGCATCATCAAGTGTGAGGCCCACGGGACAGCTTTATGCTCCCCTATGGTAGAGTACCTATAGTACTCTAAATAATTACCCACTTTTAAATGCGAAGCATTTCTTTGTCACGCGATGTCACGTGTCGTGCTTCGGCGTATTCCACATACCCCGCCCCCCTGGTGGTGGTGGTGATAGTGGTGGTAGTGATTAGAAGAGGAAGAAAGTGCCTAATTTCTGCAGCCCGGTAGGGAGCACGGCGCAGCGCCTAAGCGTGCTCGCACCTCGCGTATCGTGCCGCATGGTTGCGTCTCGTGCCAACTGTTTGCTCCCTCCCCTCTCTAGCTTCCCAAAACCGACTGCTCGAGCTGCACAACCGTTCACTGGCCACCCAGTATATGTATACGCACTGGATCACACATCAGCGTCCCACTACTCGTTGAAGCTAACGCCTCTCCTTCATTCATTGCATAAGAATAATAAACGCGAAATAACACTTACGCATTCCCAAACCATACCCAATTACGCAACATTCACGCGACACCCTCAGCACTCTGCGGCGCGGCGTTTACTCAAGTTCACCCCGTAGGAAGATGCGGGAGGCATTGCTTCTGAACAGAGACTTTCGGCAGGAGGGCCTGCTTTCACCAGAGTGATGACTCTGACAAAGGCTGGCCTTCCTGCCGAAAGGAGGCTTTCTGCTCTCCCATAGTAGAGTACGAAGTACTCTAAGCTGTTGAACGCTTCTTCTAAATACTCTTACCTGTCACTTCGTATTCACGTAGCGGGGATCACTTTCCGCTATCTCATTGTAGAATACCAAATACTCTGAATGGTTAAACACTTTTTCTATACATACAAAATGCAAGTAAGTTAGTTGTGAATGTTATCAATAATGGAGTGTGTGTTGTGCGAGCCGGGACAGCACAAAGCTATCTCGCAGTAGAGTACATCGTAATCTAAATCGTTTAACCTTTGGTCTACACCAAGCTTTTTTCTTAGTTTTACGGGAAGGTTATTCCCCAAAGAAGAGTACATGGTACTTTGAATTGTCTGAAATTTGTTTTAAACACACGTCTTACTGGGTTTACATGCCTGTGGTGGAAATCGTTGCGCATAAAAAACGAAAATCTTGGCAGCAACACAGAGCGACTGCGTAGGAATAATTTCACAGTTGTTTCTTTTCACGTCATCCCGTATTCATGTTCATGTAAATGAAGTCTGTTTCGTTTTGGTATGACGTGAAAGGTTTTTTTTTTCGGCGCCAGGAGAGCTTGTCAGCAGATGCCCAAGGATCTGCGAAAACGGACAACACGAAACGGCTGCGGTAAAAAAACATACCGAAACGTTCTCGAAATGTGCCACAGGAGTGGTGTGAAGATGACGATGATGATGATGACGATGTTAATGTTGAATTGATGGCGACAATGTTGATGTTGAATTGATGACGACGATGTTGATGTTGAATTGATGACGATGTTGATGTTGAATTGATGACGACGATGTTGATGTTGAATTGATGACGACGATGTTGATGTTGAATTGATGACGACGATGATGAAGACGATGACGATAACGACGACGGTGGTGGTGGTGGTGGTGATGGTGATGGTGGTGGTGGTGGTGATGAAGATGATGATGATGATGATGATGATGATGATTGTGGCGGTGGTGGTGGTGAAAAATTTATCTTGGTCCAGGAGCGGTGTACTTTTTTGTATAGTCTGCTCTTTTGTATAGTTTTAGATTCAAAATTACACATACAGGATTGCTTCGTGTATAAAGTCAAGTATCCCGCTCACGTGAGGACTTTCGTACCGGGAAAAAACATGACACTGCGTGAATGAACGCGTATGGGATCATACTGTGTCGATTACAAGAACAGGAGGAGTGAACTTCTCACACAATGCGGCTCGTGCATGCGTATGAGGCCATTATAAAAACGCTGGAAATTCTGGGCAGAAACAAACAGACATTTGGGCACATCAGCTGTCAGAAGCTCTTTATATAAAGGAAGTGGTCGACAACTGCGTAAGCGATATTTCCATTACTCTGTGTACACAGAAAGAAGCTGTGCGCAGCTTTTGTTGACGTGAGATAAGTTTGAGGCGTGTTTACTCTCTTTTTCTTCGACCCTCTTCCTACTTTTAGGGAAGTGGGAAAAGTGAATATAAGCAGCAATCAACTCAATAAAGCCAGTTTATAGTTCACGCTCTTTCCATCACCGTTTTTCATCCCGTGTTCGTCTGAGTATATGCTCAATGGCTCCCACCACAAGCACTTTCTATGTAAATCCGCACGCAAACACAAACAACAGCGTCCCACACAACTGTAATTTATCATATTCAGTGGATAGCTTACTTACATGCAGCCTAGCTTTTAAAAAACAGAATGCAGCTCAAATCAAATGCTCCTAAAAAATTAAACATGCCATTTGAATCAAGCCTGGAGAGACCTGTGGTGTAAGAGCCGTAAAACCTCGCCATAAAGGAATGAATGGCATCCTGCTTCAACACCGGGGGATCGACGCGTGCGACGAAGAATTTTTTTTTAGGAAAGTATCGCTAGTACCCTGGTTTGGTTTTGGAGCTTAGAATCAAGCTCCTTCACTCCATATTGCTTTTGACCAAGCTTTCGACTGCTTGAACATGGAAAGATTTCATTTCATTAAATAAACGAATTTTTCCTGTAGAAATGCCGGCCTTCACAGGGCGAGTAGTGAGAACTACGAATTATAAGAAGTATGTTAAGATAACATTAATTGAATTCACCTTTGGATACACAGGTCACATGAAAGCAGACTGGGGAGGGGAAAAGAAGAAGGTAGTGAGCGTGTTGTTTTAAAGACTTAGCTCCTAATGCTTTCTTTAACGTCCTCGGTTCATGAATATCCTGCCGGAAACCTTTTTTGAAACGCAATGTTCGCAAACTCACACATTCTTTTTGCACTGACAATACGTATATGTCTTGGATAAGTGCACACTAAGTACGAACCTCATAACTTTGTCACATATCTATATATGTACAATTGTAACCACGTCTGTATTACACCGTGGTGTGGCAGCAGCCGCATATTTGCTTTGAAAAATTCCCGAGCCACGCAGAAACAATCTTCCTACTTATCCTTACATCTACAAGTGTACTGTTTCAAACAAAAACCCTTTAATTGAAAAAGTACCATCTAAATGCTTCCTATAAATTCTCCTCGAGTATAAATCTTCCTAAATCCTTGCCATACTAATAGCAGTCACAATCTCAACTATTTAATACCAACAGTTATCTCGGCGCCAAAAATTCATCCAGAAAAGAAAACAAAGGAACATTTAGACACAAGGCGTGCTCTCCATCGAGAAGTAGGAGTTACGAAAAGCCTTATATAGCCCACTCTACCGCTGGTACTGATGTAGATGTAGATCCTAAACTCGTAGCTGACACTCAACCTGGGGGATCAGCCAAGAATCGGGTAGCTTAACAAAAAAAGCGAATGTATATATTTAAATACTGGCGTAAAGAAAATTTACTGATTTCTCTAGACAGCATTTTTTTTTGTCTTGCTGCTGTTCATTCAGTCTTGCATAAACTGGAAAGAACAAAAGACCTAATGAAACTACTGCTACATTTGCCCCGAAGAAATTTATACATATCAGCTTTTAGCCATCATCCCTCTTCCACCAAGCGTCAGCTTTTTGTCGGTCTCTCATCACGTTTACTGACACTGCAAGATGTGCTTCTTCTATCCTCCCGCATGACCATAGTCCTAACGACCTACGCGTTCATCTGGCATCGTCTTTGATGGCACGACAAGATGCTTCGTTGCAAGGCATTGCACGTTCACACTACCCTCACATCTATCGAAAAGGCTCCCGGCGTCCCATTAGGCGTGCAATGAGCCGAGTCGGGCCACGTACGCGTAAGCATGCAGGCTGAGTTTCTGCCCCTCTGGTGCCTTGTCGTAAGGAATGACCATGACGACGAGAGCAGGAACTGTCCGTGAGGCATTACACGAAACTGCACTCGACACTTACGCACTCATGGACTACCCACAATGTTTAGCTTCCGGTGAACGCTTCCGCTGCCTATTTCTGCGAATCCGGTTTCCTGCGCCTTATTACCGGGGACACATTGCTCCTTTTCTGTGAGGTCACGTGACAACCCTTACTTTTACTACCATATCTCTTGTTTCCGCTTATTCGTTATTTTTATGGCCCTTGCTTCCACACATCCATACCAGGCGGTCAGATGAGGTTTCCGTTTCCTCTTTTTTTTTTCACTGTAGGGACCAATCTTCATTAGCAGTACAGTGTTATAGTACCGTGACAGAAAGATTGTGCCTGAACTTGGGCGCCGAAATTCAGATAACGCTGATTGCCTCTTCATCATTCGATCCTGACACGGCACCAACCACATGTTTCATTCATGTATCACCTTCAGGTACGATTCTGAACAGGAAAGGTAACATTATCAGCTGCTACACGCCTTTCCAATTGATGCAGTCAGGCATGTACGCGGCACTTTTCCAAGTAGCACGAGTGTGGCAGTGTGCCGGTACACTTTGCTTAACTTACTTAAAGAACCCACATCCCTCATTTCACGCTGTCAGTACATTATTCCATTTGCTTGTTGGCGCGCAAGAAATGAAGCGTTCTGTATCAGCCAATGCACACAGAATGTAAACTAAGAAGAATGGTACGGGCTCAATGTATAAAATTTAAATAAATCCTCTACTATAAATAATGCAGTATCCATCATTGACGCGTGATATGAAAATGCGACGGAGCCCCTAATATTAATGCACGCGTGCGCGTGCCCATGTGTGCGTCGGCACCGGTCGGCACGGAATCCAGCGAGCGAATCGACAGGAATGAGGGCACATTCTGCTCGCGCTCACATATAGAGTATTTTGAGCGAAATATAAGAGGGAAAGAACGGCTTACCAACATTCCGGCATTTAATTATGTTTGAATTTATAAGCAAATTTTGGATAGTTTTGATTGTTAAAGCAGCGATTCTCAACCGGCTTTTGCTAGTAAAATCGGATATGTAAGCGACGTGTATAGGTTGTCAGGATGAAGAAAAAAAATGTACACCATTCTACAGAATGAAAAAAAAAAACACCAGGCTTGCGCGGAAGGTGCAGCACAGTCACAGCGAAAGCTAGAACAGCGGCCTTTCAGAGCCTTTTCTACACTCGTTCTACACTTGTTCTACACTTGTTGGGAACCCACTATACGGCATTAATAATTTTTGGGTAGTAGGCTGGCATTTACTATGCTATCCTTCGTCATTCTTCTGAGAAGCGTGGTATCCGCTGAACACTCAAAATTTTGCGTTAATTGTACATTCAGTAGCTCACGACGATGAAGTATTATGTCTTAAGTGGGTATGCGTCAAAGTTATTAAGTGATCGAAAACGAGCTTTTGTAAGGGGTTGGAGCATTGGACGACCCACTCGTTACGCTATTCGCGGTGTGCGACGCCTGGTTGTTCTTTTGCTGTTCTAAAACGCTCCATTGCTTATATTATACCACAGTTCCTTTCCCGACATCAAGCCTGCCTAAGGGAAGTGTGCGAGAGAGTCCCAAGCACCGGCATGGCTCGGTGGTAGAATACTGGGCTGGCACAACGCGGAACCGAGCCTCACTTTGTCCTTGGCACAAGGCTTTCTTTTATTTCGCGTAACATTAGTTAGACACCGGCGGCGGCGGCGGAAAACTACGGCGCTGCGCGTGATTCGAGTGTTTATCTCTTTACAGCTTTCGGTGTAGAAAAAAAAAATCGCAGCATATTCACGGAGTGAATAATGATGAGTGCGGCGAAGCATCCATCAGTCCGTCCACGCTTCTGTGTGTTCGTTCGTTCTTACTTCCATCCGTGCATTTGTCCCGGCATTCGTCCATGTGTCCATCTGTGCGTCAGACGATGGACGCGGATGATTCACGGTTTACCGATAAAACTCTCCGAAGCTTGATTGATTTGTGGGGTTTAACGTCCCAAAACCACCATATGATTATGAGAGACGCCGTAGTGGAGGGCTCCGGAAATTTTGACCACCTGGGGTTCTTTAACGTGCACCCAAATCTGAGCACACGGGCCTCAACATTTCCGCCTCCATCGGAAATGCAGCCGCCGCAGCCGGGATTTGAACCCGCGACCTGCGGGTCAGCAGCCGAGTACCTTAGCCACTAGACCACCGCAGCGGGGCAACTCTCCGAAGCTTCGCCCCACTCATTAACGTTCCCTCAGTGGATATGCTGTGAGGGGGTTACTAACATACATGCATACATACAGGTGACGACCAACCCACGCCTTGTGAAGCAAAACTTGCCCAGAAATTGCTTACGCTTCGCCTTATCAAAGGCGGAACGTGATAACGTTATCTGCCCCTGTGAACATCGTCATCAACCATTCTGCAAGGAAGGGAACGTTTGTGGATATTTAGTGAAATAGTCCGCTTTGAACATTTGAACAGCCTAGTGCAATAATTTCGCAGCTGAAGCACAGTGAATAATTTTATATGTAATCTTGTTCTTGTTCACCTGTTGCCCGTGGCGCATTCCCACCTTGGGGGAATGTCATCTAGGTAGCGAATCGCCGACGACTAATATCAGTTCATCAATTTATTATTAATGTTCCCATGCAAATGCATCACTTTGACAGGATATTACAAGAGTGCTAGCAGTCATGCATAAGAGAGCTAGCATTCGTAAGAAATCTAGAGAGAAGACAAGAAAAAAGAGGAAGGCCGGGAGGTTAACCAGGAGGTGTTGAGAGCAGGGTGGTGGCTACCGCTCGGCGTTGGTGGAGAAGTGCTTGCAGACGTTAAGGCTCTTCACTGAGCAGGCCGCTATGGCAAAGCAAGCTTCGTTGAGGGGTGCCACTTCTCGCCAGCTGTCAGAGTTAGGGCAGTAGCGCTCCACCTCCGCTATGATGTTCGTGCCTGAGGTTAGCCGGAAGTAGAAAAGAGGGGTCAGTAGTTTTATGCAAAGCAAAAGGGCTTCAAAGAGGCATGCTGGATATATGCATCTGCAGTGGTGATAGCGCAGCAGTAGTAGTACTAATACTAGTAGCAATAGCAATAGTAAAAATGATAGTAATAGTTGTAATAATGTTAGTAGTACACAGTTGTACTGAATACTGTGGAAACTATAGTGCAATCCTATATATTGTAAACCTATTTAACACAAGGAAACTGTAAATTGGAAATTCCAAGGTTTTTTTCGTAAATATAGATGAAAATAGTCTTACGGCTTGTGAAGTGTCTATCTTGATTTCTGTTTAGCGTGATAACCTGGTCTCGCTTTACTCCGTTCTTTGAGCACGCAACTTTCCTGCAACTTTCACAGCGTGCCACTCACCCATATCTACCGAATAACTGAACTCAGCCTTGCACTTGCCCTGAAGCGCACGGACACGGCCGTACAAGCGCGCCAATCGTGTATAGTGAGCTACCGAAGGCCGACGAGTCAGCCGTGAAGGCTTCGCATAGTCCCGCGACAGCAGCGGCGAGGCTCCGAGAGAGCGCAGCTGCGACGCCCGTCCCGAGACAATCGCTTAGCTGAACGTCACACCTGCCACGCTTGCGCTCCGGTGGCTCAAGCTCATTGCTCCACGATAAATGAGGTTGCGAGAACTGGGATGGTAGAGCTTTCGTGTTAGAGTACCATGATATATATGGTGGTCTCGATGAACACAGCGACAAAATAAGTCCGAGTAGTTCGTGACACGGCAAAGACACTACTCACCGTCGTACCCACCGATGATGTACAGATTGCCGTTGAAAATCGCTGTGGCGAAGCTGCTGCGGCAGCTCCTAATGGGGTTCATCTGATGCCACGTAAGCGGCTCTTCTCCATCTCCACTGCACAGAACTGTGAAGGGGATACGAAAAAACAATCTGTAAATTCGTAAATTACTTTTGTAGCGCAAGTGCTATAGCGGAAACAGTCGAGAGTAATAGCTGAGCAGCTGAGCGGGCCCAGCAGAGGGGTGGAGGGGCCATTGGAGCGCCAAACCACGGCCGCTGCATAAGGTTTTTCAATCCGTGGCAAAACAAAATGACGAATAAAATAGTCAAACGAATGCTCTGCATGTTTGAGCGGAAAAAGCGGAGCGCATTGTTGCGTCGCCTGTTGAGTATGGTTGAAGCTACTGTCGATCGAGCAGATGCTTTGTCTGAAGAGCGCCCACACGCTGATTCTCTGTGCACGCTCCGCTGAGGTGACGAAATGAGCGGGCGAGCGCCGAAGCATTCTCAAAGAATCTGATGGGTACAGAAGCATGCAGCGCGTCATAAAAATTCTGGCAGATTTTCAGTCGCTATCGTGGACCACAAAGAATACCTCCTCTCGTTCGTCTCACTTTACACCTATATGGCAGAAGTAGCTGAACAGGTAGCGATGGCTATGGTGCTACTATATCCTAAACGCACTACCATTTACACTGACTCCCGACCTGCTTACGGGCCTTTCAGTCGGGTCTAGTCTCAAAAAAAAAGGCAGCTAGGGTCCTTAAAGGCAGGTACCTGAGAGACGAACCTCATGACATCATCTGGTTGCCGGCTCACTTAGGTTCGGACGTAATACCGGGCCGTCCAAATCCAAATGAGATCACTCATAATCGTGCGCGAGGATTCGTGGGTCGCGGAGATTGGGAGCACCCTAGTGGTTTGAAACAGCTCGAGTTCCGCTCGTCACTTTTCCCGAGATTAGCTCACACTACATAGCATTAGACGAGTGTTCCCATCTCTTCACCATCAACTTAATAGAGCTTAATCTATCACAATGAGAATGCTCCAAACGGACTCTTACCCCTCAAAGAACTTCTTGATTGATTGATGTGTGGGGTTTAACGTCCCAAAACCACCATATGGTTATGAGAGACGCCTCAAAGAACTTCTTGAGTACGGTACATGCGCGATGGACCGAACATGCACAGACTGCGAAGTTAGCTCATTAAAACATATGCTCAGGCGATCTCCTGCGTTGAAGGACTACTGTCAAGAAGCCTGGTGGACCGCTGCTATCAAAGATCTCATTTACGACGTCCAGCTCCTGGCTGTCCGGAAGGCCCATGAGAGGGCGGACAGGCTCGGCCTCCCCGTCCCGACATGGGTCTAGTCACGAGTCCGATGTATACGCATCTCATCCTCTTCCTTCCGAGCTAAATAAAGTCTTATGTCGCTCTTTCTCACTCCGTAAAATCACTGGCTCGTTCAGCCGCGCACGCGCAGCTTGTGTCTCCACTCGTTCGCCGATCCCGCTGATCCACTCAGCTATTACTTCCTACAATGTCCTGCGCTGCAAACGTCGACAAAAACATTTTTTATGTGGGCAGTGATGTCTACACTTTTCCAGTTTTAACGGTTATATTGCGCTTATTTGATACGTGAGATTTAACATCCCAAAAGCACCTTATGTATACGAGAGACGCCGTAGCGGAGGGTTTCGAAAATTTCAACCACCTGGTCCTCTTTACTAAGCGCCCAAATCTGGTCACACGGGACCAAAGCATTTTCGCCTCCATCGAAAATGCAGCCGCCGCAGCAGGAATTTGATCCCGCATCTGCGGGTCAAAAACCGAGTATCCAGCAGACCACCACGGCGGGGCTGTTATTCTGCGCTATTTTGTAGCTTATAATACATAATACGCGATTTCTAAAGTTACTTTGAGTTCAAGTTTCTTCATATTTCATTAGGCATTTTCCTTACCACTTGTGTCAAATATTGTAAACAACGCATGTTTTATCGTTTTTTTTAATTTCATAATAGGTGCTCCAACAAACTTCAGCCAGTTAAATAATGGCCCCTTATCTGCATATTACACCGCAAATGTCGTCGAAAGACGATAGTCTTTCGTCTGGAGAGAGTGAACAAAATGTTTATTTGATGTTCTGCGCAAGAAAATCTGTGAATGGTATTCTGGAGGCGCTGCGTTAGAAAGCCTCGAGCGTGCAGCAGAGGCGAACGAGCACATCTAGTCACGTCACACGTGAGACATAAGCGCTATCTGGCAGTTGTCTTGGAAAACGAAGCGCGTGCGCCCTGCGTGCCCGTCTCGTTGGTGATAAGGTGTAGTACGCAAGGCGACGGGTAGAGGCCACCACCGGGTCATCTTCGCAAAGCATTGGAAACACTTGCCTTTTCGTGCAAGTGTTGCACGGCCAGCGCAACGTGATAAACGCTACGGTCCTTAGAATTACCTATGTATGCCTTTTCTAGTAAAAAATGCACATACATACATACCAACGTGTTGTTATGGTGCCTCATATATGCGCAATATTGTTTTTGAATTGACAATCGCGCAAGTATGAACGCTGAACGGTGAGCAATATTGGTGGGCGTTGCGGATGGGGTCCGCCGTTTGGAGTATCGCTTGGCCATTTTGCTGCCGTTTAGGGTACCGTTAAAGGCGGACAAACAAATATACAGAAAGACACAGACAGACTAAATTTTTTGCGTTGAAGGTCCCCAAGAAAGACTACCATGTTTGAAACAAATAAACCATCGATGCTCGGTCAGCATACCCGATTGCAGACGTCGGCGGCCATTGTATCCACCGATGACGTAAATGCGGCCATCGAATACCACCATCTGATGACAGCAGCGGGGACTTGGCAGCCTCTTCGCCACGCACCACGTGTCCTGGGAGGGCGTGTACACTTCCACACTGGCATGCACCTTCAGACCACTCACTCCACCACTCACGTATATTCGCCCTGTAAAAAATGAAGTTAGCATTATAGGTAAAAAAGAATCTCTGCTGAAGCAATCAATATAAGTTGTGTCACAGTGCTTGTGCTTTACGACATATTACGCTATTATACGGTACCTTCGATGTTAGCATAGAATTACTCTGAAGAGGTTTGAGAACAGAAATAGAAGGCAGTGACAATTGCTCGGCATCACCGTCGGCCAGCGGCTGCAACGAGTTGGGCGCAGGTGCAGTGCACGCTGTCACTATTTTTTTTCCTTTGTCTACCGCACCCGGCAAACCAGACAGCCGTTTTCGCATGCATGATTGGAGTCACCACGAAGCGAGCATCTCACACGCGAAAAGAGCATTGCGCACGATGCTTACTACTATACGCTTGCGCTAAACTCGTCGCAACTTCACTGCTCCAGGCACAAGTCATTTTTTTTCGATTCCTTCTACAGTATCGTCCTTAATGAAAGGGAACCTGTGAGCGCGTGGCCTGTGCTCTGCGGCGGCTGCCTACAGCACCGTCAACTGAGAGCCAAATAAAATAAAAGACGCCCACTTTTGCCATCATACATTGCCAAACAAGATAACAAGTCATGGCCGGTGGACAAGCGCTTAGACAACGCTGCCGCTCCGTTCCCTAAACACCACCAAAAGCGGCCATGCTTTTTCTTTCAGCTCTCAGTTGATGGTGCTTTGGGAAGCCGCCGAAGAGCGCCGGTCACTTGCTCGTGTGTTTCTTTTCATAAAAAAATTGGCAGTGTACATTTTTGGCAGCACTGCATTGTCGTAACTTGCCTTTAAAAGCACAAGCGCTTCCGTTACTTCGCTGTCTCGTCATGGCGCGCACCAAGGTCCATTGGTTGGAGCTGGGGCTGTAGCGCTCCACAGAGGCGATGCACCCACCGGCTGCATTACAAAAGACCGTAATTACTAATACTTACTTGTCTTACACAACAGTCTTTGCGTTTTTGAGTATGTCCTTTCATGCAGACACTTGAAACCAGAGCTAATGTCAGCGGCTCCCTTAGCAGTCTTGCAAAAAAGCCAAGGCAATGAACGAACGTTCCAATACCCGACAAGAGGCACCTCGGCTGTTTAACTAGGCCGCAAGACCTCGCGAGCCTGTGTCAGTCTTACGTAAGTCCAAGGTAAGGTGCTAACTACGGCCAGGACACAGATACCAAAGATCTGGGTGCCTGGATAGAGCAGAGCAGATCTTTAGGCAGGAGTTGAGTAAGAGATTACACTCACTCACCACACGCACTCTTTTACTAACAGTGCACACACTACGTTTCGCAGTGCCACGTACCATTGCAGCCTCCGATGGCGTACACGTAGTCTTCTAGTGCGACGACGGAGACGTAGCCCCTTGCGATTTTCATGGTTGAACAGCTCTGCCACGTGCAGCTCTCCAAGTCAAAGCAGTCACAGGAGCGCAAAAACGAGTTCTCCCGCACTCCACCCACCACGTACAGCCGATTCTGCAGCAATGCTATGCCGTGGTATGCCCTGCCGAATAAACACGCGTCTTCCTATTATGGCTATCTCGCATAACGTGTCCTTTCAAAGTAAAAAAGAAACATTCGATGGACACGCTCCTTTTGTGCAATAAATTAGGTTTAGGACACTTGTAAAGCGAGATTGAATCAAGTTATCAAAAATAACTATCCACGTGACTACATCACACACTTCGAAAATGCCCAGCTTGAAGTGTTAATCGCGCAAAAGTTCTATTCACAGTTAAACCTTTACGAGTGTCGCAGGCCTGAAAAGCGTCACGGCAATTTTAATACATACTTCGAAGTTTGATCATTCGGGACTGCACTCCAGATCGGCGCGTTTGAGAGGCTACGCTATCTGGCCTCCATATTTGGAAGGATCACCATAAGTGCCAGAATTAAGAGAATACAAGAACCTAAATTTGCAGTGTATATCAAAAAAAAAGGAGCAGCAGTTCAAACGTCGCAAGTTGGTATCTACAATATGCGAAGCTCTTCCAAGTTGTCAGCGATTATTACTGATCAAGCTTGTCTCAAAGACGTTCTCGTAACAAAACTATCCCATGAAAGGATATAGAAAAAGTAGACGGGGTTTTAGGAACCGGAAGTGGAGACCAGAGTGAACTAATAGACCACCGCGCAAATACGGAAAATATTGCGCGGCATCTTACTGACGTCTTTTCGATGACCGACGTAACATCAGAAAATGTTTTATGGAAACCGACATGAAACGCTCTTGTGTTGAAACAGTGTCCGCAGGTGCTGCTTCTTCTGGCTGGCCTATACATTTTAGAATAATCAGATTTGTGGCTGCTCTAGGGTGAAATAATGCGTAACGTGCGTACGCCAAGCTTGCCTGGGATTTAATCCTTGCATGCGACTCATAAGCCACCGTCCAGCCTTGGGATCGTACGTCTCGACGGTGTCACGCTCCCCGCATTCATTGAAGCCGCCCACCACGAAGAGCATCTGGTATGGCATGCGCGGCAGCCAGCGCTCGAGGTTTCGCACTACGCCGCAGCTCCCGCAAGGAACCTGAGTGGGCAGTCCTGCTGCGGGAAAATGTTTATTTGTTATCGTTAGCAGAAGATCATTAACCACATATTCAAAAAAAGCTTAGATTATTTTGCATGATGTTAACAAAAGTACCCCTTCCGTCACGAAAAGTAGCGACAAGGGTTGTTTGCAATACCGCAGCGCTTGCACTCCAGCCGTTTGAAGAAAGACACTTTATGTCGGAAGGACAAAATTTGGGCTAATTGGGGCTAATCTCGCACATAAACACCCTTGTTTCTGCTTCACTACAGTACACTTTCAATCAGGTGCCAGATAACGAACGTCATATAGGCGGCGCACTCCTGCGTACTGTATAAAATCCTGTATATAGGAAGCCCATCAATAAAAAATACCCGTGACAGCCCCACGGCGCGGAAGTAATGCCTATAGCCAGTAAGAGTGGGCGCAAGAAGGAAGAAAAAAAAAGGGGGAGAGCCGCCCCCTCTGCCACGCCAGCGTGGCGCCAGGGGACGGCACCAACTTACGCAGAACCGTTCAGCGAGCACGAACGTGGGAAAAAAGAGTGAAGTGCCCCCCCCCCTCCTGCCACCACGTCGCCAGCTCGGCGCCCGGCCAGCATCACGTTCACTGTCGCCTGCATGCCGTGGCATTAGTGCATCGCTGTTTCGTGCCGCTGTATTGTGATGGTCGTTTTTCTATATGATAGTCTGGGGTGGATACATTTTTCAGTGCCTTAAGGCACACTTTATTCCAGATATCATACCTCCATCCATTTCAGCAAACAGTGGGATGTGTAGTCCCAGTGTTACTTTTTTTATTTCTTTCTCAATAAAAGTGTATAAACAACTTTTCGTTCACGGGGAAGCACTGAAGTGACGCACGAACACAAGTTAAATGCTCTTGCGGTAAGCGCACCACGAACCGAAGTCGGAGCCGAAAGCGCTCA
The DNA here is from genome assembly GCF_043290135.1 of Rhipicephalus microplus. Classification (NCBI taxonomy): domain Eukaryota; kingdom Metazoa; phylum Arthropoda; class Arachnida; order Ixodida; family Ixodidae; genus Rhipicephalus; species Rhipicephalus microplus. The sequence continues at coordinate 28,144,794 of NC_134702.1, forward strand.
CCGGGGTTGTCTCGAGTTCATGAAGCCCTACAAACTAGTCACTGATCAAATGCATGTGCAAGCAAATGTATATGGCACAAAAACAGTTCCAGGTTCCGTTGATGGTTTGCAAAAAGCTGCTTGCTAGATATATACCTCCGCGAAATAACTCGGCTGCATGCGGTCCCGAGTTCGATTCCAAAGCTGAATGTGCTTTTCATATTAATCTTGTTCAAGGTTTGACGAACACCTTCAACGATTGCAAATGGTCTTCCAGGCCATATGGGCCGCAGGCTTGACGCTCAAGCCGGATAAATATCACTTCTGCTTTGAGGAATTACAGTTTCTTGGCCAAGTCGTCAGTTACGCAGGAGTTCGTCCAGATCCCGAGAAAGTTGCCGCGGTCACACAGTTTTCAACACCATGAGATAAAAAGGCAGTCAGGCGTTTTCTGTGTCTCTGTGCATATTGTCGGCGGTTAATTCCAGATTTTCTCGCATCGCGTCGCCTTTAACTCGTCTCACGAGGGATGACGTTGCATTTGTTTAAGGCGACGAACAGGAAGCTGCTTTCGATGACTTGCGGCAACGTCTACACACGACCCCCGTGCTTGCCCATTTTGACGAGACAGCCCCTACAGTGCTCCATACTGACGCCAGCAATGTTGGCCTTGGAGATGTGCTTGTGCAGCGCCAGGACGACGAGGAAAGAGTGATCGCTTACACAATCAGAACTCTTGTCACGCACAGAAGCAAATTACTCGACCACAAAAAAGAAATGCCTCGCCGTTGTGTGGGTAGTTATGAAATTTCGCCCATACTTGTATGGCCGCCCATTCAAGGTTATCAGTGACCACCACTCGTTGTGTTGGTTAACAAGTCTGAAAGATCATTCTGGGCAATTGGCACGCAGGAGCCTTAGACTACAGGAATTTAATATAACGATGGTGTTTAAATCGGGAAAACGACACACAGACGCAGATTTCCTGTCTCGATCACCAATAGAGTTGGCTGCTTCTTTTGAAGAAGAGACTGCGTTCCTCGGAATCCTCGACACGTCAACCATCGCAAATCACCAGCATGACGATCCTGAGCTACTTGGCTTGATTAGAAGGACAAAGCCAGAATGTGCCCAAAGCCTTAGCAAGAGGACTATCGTCGTTATGTCTGCGAAACAATGTCCTTTACGTCAGACGGGTCCGCCTGCCTGCTTATCGTCCCTACCACTCTTTGTTCGGAGATATTGCAAGCGTGCCACAACGAGGTCATATCTGCATATTTAGGCTACACGCACATACTGGGCAGAGTTCGAGGGAGGTATTACTGGCTTAGAATCACCGCTGCCGTGAAGCATCATGTTCGGACCTGCCTCGATTGCCAGCGGCGCAAGTTGCCTCTGACGAAACCAGCCGGTTTGCTACACCCTGTTCAGATCCCGACAACGCCATTTGACCAGATCGGAACGGACCTTTTGGGCCCACTTCCCACCTCTAGTGTGGGTTACCGCTGGGATATAGTGGCGACCGACTACCTTACTCGCTACGCCAAGACAAAAGCCATCCAGAGAGGCACAGCAGAGGAGGTAGCCCGGTTCTTCATAGATAACATTGTGCTGAGACACGGTGCGCCGTCGAGCGTTATAACAGATAGCGGAACCACATTCACGGCCACGCTTTTAGATCATGTGTTGGGGCTTCGCGGTACTATTCATCGCAAGTCGACAGCTTACCATCCACAAACCAACGGGTTGACCCAGTGGCTCAAAAAAACTCTGGAAGACATGCTTTCAATGTATGTGGACATCGAACACAAAAACTGGGACGAGATTCTCTCTTACATAACGTTTGCATCATCACCATCATCATCATCATCATCATCATCCCGTTTGTTCCCTAATCCACTCTGCTCTCTTCTTGTCTTTTAAGGTTACACCTATCATTTTACTTTGCATTGCTCGCTGCATCGTCCTCAATTTAAGCTGAACCCTCTTTGTAAGTCTCCAGGTTTCTTCTCCATAGCAAAGTACCAGCAAGATGCAGCTGTTATATACCTTCCTCTTGAGGAATAGTGGCAATCTACTTGTCTTGATATGAGAGTGCTTGGCAGATGTGCTCCACCCCATTCTTATTCTTCTAGTTAATTGATCTCGTGGTTCGGCTCCGTGGTTATTACCTGCCCTAAGTAGACATAGTCTTTTACAACTTGAAGTGCACTACTACCTATCTCGAAGCGCTGCTCTCTTCCGAGGTTGTTGTACATTACTTTCGTTTTCTGCAGATTAATAATTTTAAGACCCACCATTCTGCTCTCCTTGTCTAATCCGTAATCATGAGTTGCAGCCCCGCCGCGGTGGTCTAGTGGCTAAGGTACTCGTCTGCTGACCCGCAGGTCACGGGTTCAAATCCCGGCTGCGGCGGCTGCATTTCCGATGGAGGCGGAAATGTCGAGGCCCGTGTGCTCAAATTTGGGTGCACGTTAAAGAACCCCAGGTGGTCAAAATTTCCGGAGCCCTCCACTACGGCGTCTCTCATAATCATATAGTGGTTTTGGGACGTTAAACCCCACAAATCAATCAATCAATCATGAGTTGCAATTCGTCCACTGAGTTACTCAGCAATGCAATGTCATCGGCGAAGCGCACGTTACTAAGGTACTCTCCACTAACTCTTATGCCTAACTGTTTCCATTCCAGGCCTCTGAAAACCTCCTTAAGCAGGCGGTAAATAGCATTGGGGAGATTGTATCCCCACGTTTGCATACAATACTGCTAAACAAGAAACCACACGGATGACCCCATTCATCATTGTTCACGAACAAGAAGTAAGGACGATGTTGGACGCGATGCTGCCACACGAATGCGATGACAACGAAACGAGTGCTGACGCGTTTACTCAACGCACAGAGAAAGCCAGGCAGCTCGCACGTCTGCGAATATACCAACACCAAGAGTACGACACAGGTCGCTATAACCTATGTCACACACCTGTAGCGTACGAAACTTGGGACATGGTATGGGTGTATACGCCTGTACGAAGACGGGGACTATCCGTAAGGTTGCTCAGAAAATACTTCGGACCTTATCGAGTGCTGCGATGACTTAGTGACGTTACCTACGAAGTAATCTGGGATAGCCCAAACTGTACAAGGCGTCGCCAGCACCGACCTGAACTTGTGCCCGTAGTGCGCATTAAGCCATACGTCAGCCAGTGACTCTGCCAGGCACCGTCGCTTGTATACAAAGTGACTTTATGCGCGAATCACTGACTCAGCTATTGCATCGGGGCGATGCTCGTTTAAAGGGAGGCAAATGCCGCGCTCGAAACAGACAGAGAACGAAGACGACGTGCGCGCAAACAGTCTCGAGAAAAGAGACACTGAAGAAGACGCCGTGCTTTTCTTTAGGTCTCTTTCTCTTGGCTCCTGCATCAAAATACACGCCGTCGGTTTTCGGACTCAACGTCTCGGTGATCTGCTTACGTTGAACCGCGAGAATATCATTAAAAGATGCGGTATGGTGGTTCACCAGATGTACGGGCGGACGTACGTGGCCAGTGGACGGACGATTCATGGTTTACTGATATAATTTTTCTAAGCCTTGCCCCACTCATAATCATTCAATTAGATGATGTGCTCCGATTTTTTTGTTTGCCCTGTTTTTTTTTTACTTCGTGCGATCGTGGTTACGGACAGCGGCGTTGGCGGTGGATAGCTACGGTGGGCACGTGAACCATGTTGTGATCTCAAGACAACTTTCACTGTAAAAATTACGCAGCAGACGCAGCGAGCATAAATCACTTTGCAAATCATTCTCAATAAGTCTGTTTACGGCTAAATTCGCTAATACAAAACCACCAAAATCAATTCAGGGTTTCTTCAATACCATTTGTAGTGCAAGCTATTTTCGCTAATTCAGGCCCCGTCTTCCTACGTGTCTCGGCAGCAGCTGAAGCTGTCCATAGTTGTAAATGCTTGCATGTACGGAAGCTGTAAGAAGACACAACTTTGGGACTCACGCCTTGCGGGCGCACCCACCGCTGTGACGTCAGCATTGTTGCCGTCACCACGTCCTTCGTCAGAAGGGGTCGCCACATGTGCGGGCAGACAGCTGCGGGCAGCGTACTGCAACAGCAAACGCGCACAGGGCGAGAACAGACAGGGGGCCCGCTGCTGAGCTTCCAACACAGCCGCGTTGTACGCGTCGATACCCGCCAGCGTCGGGCTTGAGTGGCAGCAGTCTGTCGGCTCCCTGCGAACAGTGACTCGTTACTTTTGAATGAAATCCTCGCACTCCTATTGAAATCTGAATCATCGAAGTCTAATTATTTAAAGTAGCGTCGGAAGCGTTGTGCGGCATATTTACGCACAGCGCCGACTCTCTGATTAGGCTTTTCGATGAGACTTCATCGGACAACGTTATTATTATGGTCATTATGAGCTTGTTATATAACGTCTGCAATAACAGCGCATCTGCTAATGATCTACAATTTACCCTGTAGTGCGCGAACTGATTCTGTTTTACGCAATTTCATCGCTCACCCTCCCCCCTCCCATAACTCGGTGCCGCCTCTGCTACGTATTTCACCTCTTGAGTGTCTATTCCTTGACTCTCGACGTCGACTACAGGAGTGGCCAGTGTGGGGGAGGGGTTTAATTTTCTCCGCTCCCGCCTGAAGTTGACATTTTGCATGCGACTACATACATGCAGCAGTCACCAGAAGCGGAATTCGTTGGGCTAGTTGGTCACGCATGTTCTTACATGACATGCGTGCCAGGATTGTCATCTTGGCACGTCATATATTTCATCATTCATTGAAGTCACGTAACACCAAATTTGGTATATGGGGAGCTGTTGACATGCGCAAGTTAACAGCTGAAATCGAAATCAACGAATACTATAGCTGAGTGAAGTTTTCGTGATAACAAGTAAAAATGTATGATCCTATACAGGTAAGACCTTGCTACACTACTTCTCTCTTGGCTCGCAGTTTATTTATAACAAAGCGGGGTAGTACTTAGTACTAACTGTTTAAGTTTAAGCCAGGAAAGCTGTGGTAACTGCATTAACCGTTTATACCCTTTTAATGCCATCTTCGACAAAGGCAACATATCTGAAAATTCTAGCGCATCCAGCGTACATTTACATGTTTCTAATCCCACTAATTAGTTTGTGTACTAAATAAACATCGGTATCAGTGAATGTCTCTGGTTTTGCGTGCCAAAACTACGATATGTTTTTCAGTCATGCTGCACTGAAGTGATTCAAAAATTTCATCCACCCGACGTCCTTCTACGTGAACTCAATTCGGTTAACATCTCGCCTCCACCGCACCGGACTGCTACTGTAGTGCGCTAGTGCGGACCAGAATAATTCGACCAGAAGACGACGACGACAACGCACCAAGCACGAGATGGTTGCACCTGCTCTTGTTCGCTTCGGACTAAATGGTTCCAGACGAAATATCCGTTTGTGGCCTCAAAGTGTCGACGTCTGTCTGTATTACTTCCACAGTAGCATCATGGACGATCACCATAACCACATTACCACCGAGGCTGCTAATTCATAATCAAGCCTTCTGTAGACACGAATAAACTCGCATCATTGAGAGCCTAAAGTGCATTCCACGTTGGGTACAGTCGCCCCACAACTTACAATGATTGACAGAGGCCGACTCGGACAGACTCCAGAAGCCTGAAGAGATCAGCACCTGCCTTGACTGGGGAGGCATTTCTGGAGTACCAGCGCACAATTGAGTGCAGCACGTCTGTCTCGGTTCGCACCCTCAGCTCGTTAGAGGTAAGCAGTTCGACGAGCAGCGCCTCCGAGATGCCCGGGAACTCGTCGCTCGTGCGCCACACCTGCGTCGAACGCAAAGCGCGGTGCCGAGAGACGCATCAGTTACTGCATCGATGATATCAGCAAGTGAGCCTGAATACGGGCGCCGCCATGTAAAGAGGGACAGTGCCGCGGCTGCAATGAAATATTTGTTCAAGAATTAATAAAAAGAAACTTGGGTCTGTTCGTTTCTACATCGCAGAGCAATTCATTGGAACGCCCAGCTGTTCAAACTCTAAAGATGGCTTTGTTCAGAGAATAAAGCGCAGCACTCTATCGATATCCCACTTGACCGGGTCCGTAAACGACAGTCAGTTCAAAGGCGAGTCAGTATGTTTCGATGCGAAGCAGCTCTTTTATTGGCCTGCGTAACGCTCAGCGTCCGTGTCTCCATGCCAACGAGCCTCGCCATGCTCCCCTCGCTGCAGGTGTTGTGGTGCTGCCAAGTAGGTCACGCCTCCCCTCGCAATACGAGGTGGCGTCTCACTTTCTCTCGCCTGCCACGCAGTTGTTGCATGTCTCCTCTTTCTCGCTTCACTATGTCAACCACCCGCAAAATTTAGTCGGCGTCGGTGTACATCAAGTGAACACTCTTTCAGCTCGTTTATCTGCGATGGAGAGGACGCCGGGAAGCGAAGCTCCTTCACACGTCGAAGCGCTTTTATGGTGGCTAGAACTGTAGCGATTTGGCCGAGCCCGGTCGTCGCCGGCATTGCAAAGGTCATCAAAGCCGATCGCGTTCGCAAATGACGACGTCGCGCCTGGAACACCAACGAGGCGCAAGCCAGGGAAGCCGAACGCAAGCATCGGTAGTGGAAGACAAACGACACCCACGAGGTGCACTTCAAGCACGCCGATCGCGTTCCAGAATGGAGACGGCGCACGGGTAACACCGATGAGACGTGAGTCAAGGACGCCTGGCAGAAGGCCAACGCCGGTGAATCCTTGACGTCACAGTCGTCGGCAACGTCTCAAAAGCGTCCGCCCGCAAGCGCAGGGCCCCGCCGGCCAATCCGGAAGTCACATGGAAGAATGACCTTGTAGGCTTATGCCACAGGAGCGAAAGAGAGACACGCCTGAACGATAACCGATGCCAGCCCGGAACGTGAGCCGTGGCTTCACGTGCCACGGCCTAGCGCCTTCTTTATTTTCTTCTGTCGCCATCGCGCGCTCTCTGGTTTGCGCGCCGCCCGAACGAGGGCGCTACAGGGCCCCCCCCCCCCCCCGTGTAGACTGGAAGTCGGAATGTGACATGCCGTTTGTGCTATTCCAACGGAAGATCAGTCGTAGATGAGAGGCTTTCTAGGGCGGTCTCCAGGTACGCCGGCTTGAGTCGCTCCAAGCTGACTGTCTCTTCACGGCCGTTCTGAAGTAGAGTGGCAGTTTTGGGGGTGCGGTGAAGGACGCGGAATGATCCGTCGTAGGCTGGTGTCAAAGGTGGTCTGACCGCGTCGTGGCGCACGAAAACATGTGTTGCAGTGGCCAGATCAGGGTGGGCGAATATGGTCTTGTTTTCGGAAGGTCTGGGTGGAGTGGGCCGGAGGTCTTGAACGCAGTCGAGGAGGCGTTGTAGGAATTGCTGTGGCTGGTCTGGTAGCTTCGTTGACGTGAAGAAGTCTCCCGGAAGCCGTAGAGAAGTGCCATACACCAGCTCTGCTGTTGAGCACTGCAGGTCTGCCCGGATGACAGCTCGTAAACCTAAGAGCACCAGTGGCAAGGCATCAACCCAGGTGGCTCTATTGAGGCGGGTAGTCAAGGCGGTCTTCAGTTGTCGGTGAAGGCGTTCCACCATGCCTGTGGCGCAGGGATGATAAGCCGTGGTACGGCAATGTCTGGCTCTGCGGATGCGATTAACGCAAGTAAACAGCGAGGACTCAAACTGACGTCCACGGTCTGTTGTCACGGTGCCAGGACAGCCAAAACGGGATACCCACGTAGAAATGAAAACGCGGGCAACTGCCTCGGCTGTGATATCTTGAATTGGAACAGCCTCTGGCCAGCGCGTGAAGCGATCGACCATGGTCAATATATAACGGTACCCCTGAGACACTGGTAGAGGGCCCACAATGTCTAGATGAACATGGTCGAAACGACGGCCGGGTGGAAGGAAAGGTTGGGGCGGCGTCTTAGTATGACGGAAGACCTTTGTCATCTGGCAGGGCAGGCACATGTGCGTCCAAGCGCGCACATCACCGTTGATTCCAGGCCAGACATAGCGCTGGGTGAGAAGACGCTGAGTATCCCGAATGCCAGGGTGACAGATGTCGTGTAAGGAGTGGAAAACGGTGCGTCGTAATGAAGCGGGAACGAAAGGGCGGGGAAGGTCAGTTGAGACATCGCACCACAAGCGCTCAGATGATAATGGATGAGGCACCAGGCGTAGTCGGAGAGAACGGGGGTTCTCCCGAAAAGCGGCAAGCTCTCTATCATCCTGCTGTGCCGAGGAGAATGAGGCCCAGTCGATGGTTGGCGGTGGAGAGTCAACCGCGGCTATACGAGAGAGGGCATCTGCGGCGGTGTTGTCAGCTCCTTTCACGTGGCGGATGTCAGTCGTGAACTCCAATATATAAGCCAGATGGCGGTGTTCACGGGGCACGTACTTGGATGAGTTAGTGCGGAAAGCATACGCCATTGGCTTATGGTCAGTCAGCACGTAAAACGAGCATCCTTCCAGGAAATGCCGAAAGTGCTGTATTGCAGCGTAGATGGCTAGTAATTCCCGGCCAAAGACGCTGTAGCAGGTCTCAGCAGGAAGTAGCTTCCGAGAGTGAAACGACAAGGGTCTCCACTCGGAGTTAATGCACTGCTGTAAGACGGCTCCGACGGCCACGCTGGATGCGTCCATCAACCGTCAACCGAGTAGGGGCGTTGACCATCAACCGAGTAGGGGCGTTGCTGCGTGGATGAATGAGAAGCACGGCATTAGCGACCGCTTGCTTAGCAGCAGCAAAGGCGGCCTGGGCCTCTGACGACCAAGGAATGGCGGAGGACGGGCCGGCGGTAGACCGAAGGAGGTCGGTGAGTGGTCGTAGCAGTTCGGCACAGTGTGGTATGAAGCACCTGGAAAAGTTCACAAGCCCCAGGAATTGGCGTAATTGGCGCAGTGTTGTAGGCTGTGGATAATCCTGAATTGCTTTAACGTGGGACCGGAGAGGGCGTATTCCTTTGGATTATATGTGATGGCCCAAGAACTCGAGCTCAGATGCGCCGAAAGTACACTTAGAGGCGTTCACAACGAGGCCGTACTGCTGAAGACGTTGGAACAGAGCGCGTAGATGGTGCTCATGATCTTCAGGTGTGCGGCTGGCGATGAGGACATCGTCAAGGTACGCGAACACAGTAGGAAGACCCCGTGTGACCTTAGAAATGAACCGCTGGAAAGTTTGAGCTGAATTGCGGAGTCCAAAAGGCATCCGCACGTATTTAAACAACCCAGAGGGCGTCGTGATGGCGGTCTTAGGTATGTCGGCGGGCTCGACAGGAATCTGGTGGTACGCCTTAACAAGGTCCACTTTGCTGAAAATTGTGCAGCCGTCGAGGCGCGATGTAAAATCCTGGATGTGAGGTAGAGGATAGCTGTCGTGGACAGTCTTGGCGTTCAACGCTCGATAGTCCGCACAAGGACGCCAGTCACCAGGATCACGCTTTGGCGCCAAATGCAGCGGGGAAGCCCAAGCGCTTGACGACGGGCGGATAATGCCGAGCTGCAGCATGTGGTCAAACTCCCGTTTAGCAATAGCTAGGCGGCCTCCGAACAGGTGGCGTGGTCGAGTGGCTGCCGGTGGACCCCGGGTGACGATGTGGTGTGTCACCGTATGTTTAGGCGGCTGAGTGAGGTTGCACGGTTTAGTTAACTCCGGGAAACTCGCCAAGATTTTTTCGAACAGTGAGGAAGGTATCAGCATGCGGATGGCCATTGGAGCGATGTCGGACAGGACTCCCGAGATGGAGAGACGAGTCTTACCATCTATGAGGCGGCGCCGCCGCACGCTGACTCCCAATCGAAGTATGAGAGGAAGTCCGAGCCGATGATCGGTTGAACCACGTCTGCGATGACGAAAACCCACCGGAAAATGCAGCGAAGGCCGAAGTCGATGGTGAGAGATCGGAGCCCATACGTTGCTATAGACGAGGCGTTGGCAGCACGAAGCACTTGCCCCTGTGACTTTGAACGATCAGCCTTAGTCGGGGGCACAACGCTAATTTCCGCGCCCGTATCTATAAGGAACCTGGCGCCCGATAGCTGGTCCGTGACCATGAAAAGGCGGCTGGGACGAGAAGGGAGATCACACGCCGCTGTCAGTGATCCCGGCAAGCGTTTCCCTGCCACAAACATGGGGGTGTACACTTCATGGCTCGGTGTCGGAAACGCCGGTGGTACCAGCAGAGGGGTGGAGGGCTGGGACTCCAAGCATCTCGTGTGCGTGGAAGAGCTCGACGACCGGAACGAGGCGAACGAGTCTCCTGCAGGGGGTTCCGGAGTGCGGCAATGGAGGCGGCGAGTTCGTCGATGCGGGCCTCAAGGCGCGAAATCGCTGTGTCTGCTGGTGGTAAGACAGCGTTGACAGATGGGGAGGTCGCTTCATGAACCTGATCGGCGAGCTCCACCAGGCGGTCGAGATTG